>NC_081376.1:37380181-37980181 GCF_030684315.1 Stegostoma tigrinum | reverse complement strand
AACAATTATAGTTTTTTTTACTATAGTTATAATGCAATGCCTGAAAGAGCTTTTAAACAAATTCAATACTTTTCAAAAGGGAATTGGATAAATATTTCAAACAATCAATCTGCTAATTTATGGGAATGAGAAAGGGTCTTAGACCATTGCATAATTCCTTCAAAAGAGCTAGAGTAGGAACACTGGACCAAATGATCACCTTCACTGTTAGATAGGCCAGTTTCAATGAATAGTCGGCATCTTCCAGAAACTCAAGATTTTGAGGCAGCTTGACTGGGCAGTTGAGAGGTTATTTTCACTTTGTCAAAGTATTTAGAATCAAGACTATAAATTTGAAAATAAGACTTTGTTTGAAATAGGCAGATTTGGGTCCTGATTTGTTCTCTGAAGAGAACATACATTGAATCTATTCAAAGCTGACTTGTAGGGTACAGTTCCATGAGAAGGTTTGCAGTCACAGAAGACTGTAAACTTTTGTGGATTACCCTGCCATTCACCTGTCTGTCCCAAACCACGTTCACCATATTATGTTTTGGAAGGGCAGGCCTAGGGCAGCCTGCCTGCCCACACCTCAATTAAGGCCGTTAACTGGGCAATTAATGGCCAATTATATTGCACCACAGATTTACTGAGACTTCATGAACAAACCCCTTCCAATTACCTCAAGGTGGAAATGATTTCTTCTGATATGTAATTCAAATGAAAGATGAGACTTACGTGGACCATGGGTGAACCAGCAAGTTGAATGTTTTCATTCACTGTCTTTATTAAACTAACAAACTTTGCATCCTCATAATCAAATCTGTCACCAAAAACTATAGAGCATATTATATTGGCCACAGCAGAGTTCATTTGGACAGTTGGATTAAACGGTTGGCCTGCAAAAGAAATTTTAAAGATCACACTCAGTCGAGTATTGACCCCTTATGTGGTGATTGTAACGAGGTTGCCAGGTGGACCTCACAGAATATGAGTTCCCTAATTTGGGCTGTTAACCTGGCCCAATCAGGGAGCCCTAGCTGAGAGATATAAACAGGGGTGTCAGAAATTCTGTACACGCCGTGGCCTGGCTCTGAGGGAGCCGGACAAGAGTCAAGGACAATGCACATGTATATAAAGGGTGACTTGGTGAAAGAATACCAATCTCTATGAAGTTATTTCACTTTACATGAAATCATAATTGTATTACTCTTCACACAAGGCCCTGAAGCTTATTCCCTGGGCTGCTAAAGGTACGTAGACAGGGGATAGCAGACACTCTCACCAGAATTTTTCAAGACTCCTTCAATCTCCAAATTGAGCTAGGCAACTGCAGAACAGTTCATGAACTGAGAGGTTGATGAACTAGAAATCTATCAACTATTTGGTCTATTCAATCAGATGTGATCTATTTGAAAATACACAGTGGGGTGGGGGTTGCGATACCACAAAAATTGTGATAAGTTTTGGATTGTTCTTACAAAGAGCTAGCAGAAATGCTGTGGCCTGAATGGTCCCTTTCTGTGTTATGAATTTCTGTGATTCTTTAATGTAAATGTGCATTCATAAATAACACACACAGACAAAAGAAACAATGGTAATTCTGTTCATTCACCTTACACAAACGCACCTTTATGAGAATCAATCACTTCTACCAGAAAATCTGATTCCTCGATTATTTTGTCTTCAATGGTTTTTTTTCCCATTCCAAAATCTCGTAAAGTGGTGAGAGCAAATCTTCGCATTTGCCTCCATGATTCCCCATGACCAAAAATAACACCTTAAATTAAATCCATCAGAAAAAAGAAAACATTGTGACACTTGCAATCCTCATTTTAATTGACAACTTTCCTCGTAGAATCGAGGGCATGACAAATGAGAGAAATGGCACACAGTGAAGTGAGCATTTCTGTAGTGGAATATTTCTACTCAGAATACTTCTAGAGGCAGCCTCTGGGCATTCCAAATGCTTCAGTCCCCAAGATACTTTTCAGACATTGTCACTGTTAGACTATAGTAAATGGACTAACAGATTGACACACAGTGTGTTTCCACAAACTATTTATTTTGGAGGTGTTGATGGAGGGACAAATAGGGACATAGTGATATAGGAAGGGGAGGAGGCCAATCAGCCCCTGAAGCCTATTCCACTCTTCAATGAGATCCTGGCCCTACTTGTCAGACTATGCCGCTCGTTCTAGAATCCCCAGCCAATGGAAACAGTGTATTTGTACCTATTGTTTTCCTGTTTATAGCCTGTTTCTTTTCCTGTTCCTTTTCTTGTTTATAATTTCCTGTTAAACCTCAAAAGGCTTCAAGCAGATCATCACTTAATCTTCTAAATTCAAGAGCAAACAGAGCTAATTTATATGATCTCTCCTCATAACTTAATAATAGCTGGAACATCAGGAAATGGAGTTTTCCAACTTATTTTAAATAATATCATGAGACATTTTATTTCCAACGGAGACACAATATGGGAATTCCAAGAAATGTACCTCTGACAATACAGCATTCCTCTACTGCCTCGGATTGTTAACCTGGATTATATGTTCAAATCGGAGGTAAAATTTGAGTCCACACTATTTGACTCAAACACAAGATTGCGATCGATTGCGTCATAGCGGAGAGTAGATTGTATGACAAGGCAGTGGACTCTCTACTTCATGGCGCTTACACTCAACATGGGATTAATGGTTGAACAGGAGAATGTTTCATTTAACAACACCACTATATGGTCAAATATTAATTTTAGATTGGAGTTCACTTGGCTTCTATTAACCAAAGATATTCAGAAACTTGAGGTAAAAGTGAGCTATTTCACACATGAGCCAAGGTGTCACTCAGAGCAAGAATATGTTATGTTCTGAACCCTAACAGTATAACCCTTGTGTATTACTAAATATGTTATTAGTATCACTTTAAATATTAAGGTGCTAAACATCCTCATGCTAACATTACCAACTGTCACATAATGGCTATAATTATTGTGTATGTTTTAGAAATTACAGGGAATTAGTTACAACCATATTTGTAGATTTTTTTAATCTTTCAAAGCTCTTTAAAAGATAATACTTCAAAACAAACCTTTCCCAAACAGTGAAAAATATTCATTATTCATACAGGGACACAATACAGCCTGATTTTAACATCAATTTTACAACAATGTAGATAAAGATGCATATTACCACGTCCTTTCAAAGCTGCCTCAAATATTGGGATGTGTGCTCTTTCTCCAAATGCATCTGCATTGTTCACAAGGGCATCGTTCACTGCTTCGTACCCAGTCAGCACCACTGTAGTTGTGGGTCCTAGCTTGATGCTAAATACTTTGCCATATTTCTCAGATAGCTTCAAGAAAAAGGTTTACATGATCAATTATTACAAGTTTTTGCACGGCAGTTCCTTTTGCTGTTCATTACACCAGCGACCTTTCAGACTGTTCAGTGAAGCCACACACTCATCTCTCATTCAGCAGCATATCCAGCTGGCATTCACATCAGCTCCAGCTCAGCCTCATACAACTTCCAAAAGCATCAGCTTCAAATCCATTTCTCACAACTTCAGCATATCTTTAGCTGTTTACAGCTCTGTCAGTACATCACTCGAATACAATGTAACACTCTCACTAACATCCTGCTCCGTCTCTCTACTACTCCATCTATATACCTTATGCTAGCTCTTGACTCAATCACTATCAGTTAGGCCAGCAACCTGAACCATCTCCGACTACATTAGTCTTGTGCTTCTGGTACTGGTTTCAGAAACCATTTGCACCCCTGTAATGGAAAGGATGTTTTGAGATTGAATCCCAATAAATCTGTTACCTTTTAGTTTATCAATTCACTGTGAGGGAGAGATGCAAATCTAAAGGGTAAGAGTGCAGGAGGTTACAGTCTGGCATATGACCTGGCTTCAGTTCTGGAAGATGTCTACTGCTCTAATGGCAGCGAAAGTTTCTTCAGCTGAAATCTCCGTTTCACCACACCAGTGACCTTTCAGACTGTCAATGGACCACAAACCCAGGCTGCACACCACTATCCCTGGAGATGGAAAATGTCACGCCTACTGGTACCTTAGGGAATTCAGCAACTGGTGGATACTAGACAGGCAGAAGAATATGGTCTCCTCCTTCCAAAGGGCATTTTTCAACTGGAAACATCAACTTTCCTTCTCCTCTGGCCTACTGTGTTCCTCCAGCTCCACACTGTGTTGGCTCCACATTTTCATTGAAGTTGTTTCTTACTTCCGTTTTTGTCCCAGTTCATTTGTGGAGCCTTTTCGGCCCTCCCTAATATTAAATACTCAGACACACCCACTGATATCAGTGGTCAGGGTCCAGGGCAACATTACACCCAGTTCCTTTATCTGCCCAGGATAAAAAAATGTGAGAGATAATGGGAACTGCAGATGCTGGAGAATTCCAAGATAATAAAATGTGAGGCTGGATGAACACAGCAGGCCAAGCAGCATCTCAGGAGCACAAAAGCTGACGTTTCGGGCCTAGACCCTTCATCAGAGAGGGGGATGGGGTGAGGGTTCTGGAATAAATAGGGAGAGAGGGGGAGGCGGACCGAAGATGGAGAGAAAAGAAGATAGGTGGAGAGAGTATAGGTGGGGAGGTAGGGAGGGGATAGGTCAGTCCAGGGAAGACGGACAGGTCAAGGAGGTGGGATGAGGTTAGTAGGTAGGAGATGGAGGTGCGGCTTGGGGTGGGAGGAAGGGATGGGTGAGAGGAAGAACAGGTTAGGGAGGCAGAGACAGGTTGGACTGGTTTTGGGATGCAGTGGGTGGAGGAGAAGAGCTGGGCTGGTTGTGTGGTGCAGTGGGGGAAGGGGACGAACTGGGCTGGTTTAGGGATGCAGTTGGGGAAGGGGAGATTTTGAAACTGGTGAAGTCCACATTGATACCATTAGGCTGCAGGGTTCCCAGGCGAAATATGAGTTGCAGTTCCTGCAACCTTCGGGTGGCATCATTGTGGCACTGCAGGAGGCCCATGATGGACATGTCGTCTGAGGAATGGGAGGGGGAGTGGAAATGGTTTGCGACTGGGAGGTGCAGTTGTTTGTTGCGAACTGAGCGGAGGTGTTCTGCAAAGCGGTCCCCAAGCCTCCGCTTGGTTTCCCCAATGTAGAGGAAGCCGCACCGGGTACAGTGGATGCAGTATACCACATTGGCAGATGTGCAGGTGAACCTCTGCTTAATGTGGAATGTCATCTTGGGGCCTGGGATAGGGGTAGGGAGGAGGTGTGGGGGCAAGTGTAGTACTTCCTGCGGTTTCAGGGGAAGGTGCCGGGTGTGGTGGGGTTGGAGGGTAGTAGGGAGCGAACAAGGGAGTCACGGAGAGAGTGGTCTCTCCGGAAAGCAGACAGGGGAGGGGATGGAAAAATGTCTTGGGTGGTGGGGTCGGATTGTAAATGGCGGAAGTGTCGGAGGATGATGCGTTGTATCCGGAGGTTGGTGGGGTGGTGTGTGAGAACGAGGGGGATCCTCTTTGGGCTGTTGTGGCGGGGGCGGGGTGTGAGGCATGTGTTGCGGGAAATGCGGGAGACGGGACTCCTTTATTTGCCCAACCTGGTGTCAATTTCCAGGTAATATCAGTTGGATTCTGGTTGGTTCGGAACAGTGACAATAACATGCATTGATATTCCACATTCAGTGCAGAAATTCACATCCCCAAGCGCTGAACAGAAATGGCAAAGAGCAAACGAGGTCTCTGATTTACTGTTCGAGTCTAACTCCATCTTACCTTCATCAAAGATTTGTTCAGCCTCTTCAGATCCAACATGTGCAGGTTCCCGATCAATGGGAGAGGAGGGGGTCCTGGGGGGAAGTTACTGACTCCGGGAGTTTTTAAGCCGTTGTTGAAATACAGCAGGATGATAATGGTCAGAACGCCCAGCAGCACCAGGGTGACAGCATCGACAGGGAAAACATTTGCAACCGACATCCTGAATTCGAAACTAGCAACAAGACAGGCTGCAGTTTCTATTCAAACTCAGCTCCTGCACTGAACAGCTGCAAAAAGGAAAATCTCACACTGGTCGGGATGGTGTTAAATTGTTGCTCTCTGATGATCTGAAGTGTCCCCTGTCGAAGCTTTGTCATGTACTTCACTGCAGTCGGTGGCAAGGGCTTTTCAACCAACTACAAGGCAGGAAAAAAAATTTTAGACCCTCCTACAATATCAGATTTCTCAACTGTATGCAACACTCACCTTTCATCTAGTTACAAAACAAATGGGGTAAAAAAGCATAAAAAGTTAAAGGATAGAATCTACTCACCTGTAAATGATATTGTCGTTGCTGAATCTGTTGGGAAAATGATGCAAAATCAGCAAAAACAAAATTAACAACTGAAAGAACTGCAGATGCTGTAAATCCAGAAGTTGCTGTATGCCAGAAGTTGCCAGAAACGCTCAGTGCTGCCTAGCTCGTTACGCCTCATCCTGTGAATAAATGATAAACAGATTCAGGATTTTAACTCAGCCACAGTGAAGGAGCAGCGACGTATTTCCAAGTGATTGGCTTGGAGTGGAACTGGCAGGTGGTGGTGTTCTCATGTACCAGCTGCCCTTGTCCTCTTAAATGGAACCGTGGGTTTGGAAGGTGCTGTTTGAGGATCTTTGGTGAATTTCTGCAGTGCATCCTGCAGACGGGACACACTGCTGCTGCTGAGCGTTGGTGGTGTAGAGACTGGCTGATTGCAGATTGCAGGCTGCTTTTTCTAGAATAGTGTCAAGCTTCTTCAGCATCGTTGGAGCTGTATTCATCCAGACAAGTGAAGTATCTTACATCACACTCCTGACTTGTGCCTCCTAAAGGTGGATAGGCTTCGGCGAGTCAGGAGATGAGTTACTTCCAGCAGTATGCCTAGACTCTGAGCTGTTCTAATAACCACTGTACTTCTCTGGCAAGTCCAGTTGAGTTTCTGGTCAATGATAACCCCTTGATTGTCGATGATAATACCATTCTCTTATTAGTGATGGTTATTGCTTGGCATTTGTTAGGCACAAATATTACTTGCCTTTTGTTAGCCCAAGCCTGGATATTATCCAGCACTTGTTGCATTTGAACGTGGTCGGCTCCAGTATCTGAGGAGTCATGAATGATGCTGAACTTTGTGTGATCAATGTAGAACATAGATTCCCTCCGAATGGGAACAGGCCATTTGGCCCATCAAGTCCACACCAATTGTCCAAAGAGGATTCCACTCAGACCCAACCCCAATCCTTTAATCCTGCACTCGCCATGGCTAATCTACCTATATGGGCAATTTAGCAGAGCAAAACTACCTCACCTGCACGTCTTTGGACTGTGGGAGGAAACCCACACAGACAGTTGCCCGAGGGTGGAATCGAACGTGGGTCCTGGCATTGTAAGGCAGCAGCGCTAACCACTGAGCTGCCGTGGCAACTCAAATCACTGACGAATATTCCTATTTCTAACCTCATGATGGAGTGAACATCATTGATGAAGCAGCTGAAGATTGGTTTCCCTAGAACACTACCCTGAGGAACTCCTGCAGCGATGACCTGGAGTTGAAATGACTGACCTCCAACAACCACAACCTCCAACCTACTTACCAGATATGACACCAACCAGTGGAGAGTTTGCATCCAATACCCATTGATTCCAGTTTTGGTTGGGGCTCCTTGATACCACACTCATGCAAATCTGGTCTTGATGTTGTGGAATGTCACTGTCATGTCACTTCTGTAATTCAGCTGTTTTGTCCATGTTTGAACCAAGGCTGTGATGAGAGTGGCCCTGCTGGAAACCAAACTGGGCACGAGTGAGCAAGTTATTGCTGAGCAAGTGCTTATTGATGACATTGTTGATGACACCTTTCATCACTTTACTGATAATCGATAGTCAACTGATGGAGTGATAATTGGCCAGGTTGGATTTGTTCTGCTCAGGGCATACCTGGGCAATTTTCCACATTGTTGGGTAGATGTCAATGTTGTAACAGTTATTACGGAGCTACAGCATTGAAACATGCCCTTTGACCCAACTTTCCTATTCCGCCCAGTTTCACAATTTGAACTCATTCCATTTGCCTGTATTTGGTCCATATTCCTCAAAATCTATCCCAATCCTTTATCCCTTTGTCTGTCTAAATGTTTCTTAAGTTATGAAATTGTCGCTTCCACCACTACCTCTCGCAGGCTATTCCATACACTCACCAGCGCCCATGTGACCCTTTTCTATCTCTCCCCTCTCACCGTCTCATTTTAGATTCTCTTACCATGGGGGAAAGCTGTTTGCTATCCACCTTATCTATGCCTCTCATGATTTTATAGACCTCGAAAAGGTCACCCCTTGGTCTCCAATGCTTCAGGGAACAAGTCCCAATCTATCCAGCCTCTCCTTATAACTTAAACCTTCCAGTCCAGGTAGCACCCTAGTAGATCTTTACTGCGCTCTTTATGGTTTAATAATATCCTTTCTATAGTGCAGCAACCAGCACTGTACGCAGTAATCCAAATGGGGCCTCACTAACATCTAGTACAGTTGCAACAAGGCAACCCAACTCCTACATTCAGTGCTGTGGCTGATGAAAGCAAGCATGCTGAGAAAATTCTTCACCACCCTATCTACCTGTGACTCCAATTTCAAGGAACCATGAATCTGTATCCCTAGATCTTTTTGTTCTGTAACATTTCCCAGGGCCCTAGCATTGACTGTATAATCCTGCCCTGGATTGCCTTACTGAATGCAACACCTTGGATTTATCTAAATTAAACTCTATCTGCCATTCCTTAGCAACTGGCCCAGTTAAGCAAGATCTCACGGCATTCCCAAATAACCTCCTTCGCTGTCCACTATACCACCAATCTTGGCGTCTTCCACAAACTTATTAACCATACCTCCTAAATTCTCATCCAAATCCTTTATATAAGTGACGAATAAGAGTAGACTCCCAATCCCATGTACCAATCCATGCCCAGAATTCAATTGCCTTACATTGAAGTAAATGCAGTTTAACCCAGACTTCCTTTGCTTTCTGCTGTGCTCTTGCCTGCCCTGTCTAGTACTAGGATTACCAACACTTTACGACTTAACTTGCTCTCATTAACCTCTGTACAGTCCTCGATCTTCTCTTTTTTCTCCCTACTCTTTGGATCCCACCACGCTGTCAGACTAGTTTAAATCCTCCCGAGCGGGGGGCGGCACGGTGGCTCAGTGGTTAGCACTGCAGCCTCACAGCGCCAGGGGCCCGGGCTCAATTCCAGCCTTAGGCGACTGACTGTGTGGAGTTTGCACATTCTCCCTGTGTCTGCGTGGGTTCCCTCCGGATGCTCCAGTTTCCTCCCACAGTCCAAAGATGTGCAGGCTAGGTGGATTGGCCATGCTAAATTGCCCGTAGTGTTCAGGGGTGTATGGGTTATAGGGGAATGGGCCTGGGTGGGATGCTTCAAGGGGCGGTGTGGATTTGTTGGGCCGAAGGGCCTGTTTCCACACTGTAGGGAATCTAATGAGTGGCTCAGGCAACTCTCCCAGCCAGGATATTGATCCCCCTCCAATTCAAATGCAATACTTCCTTCTTGCACAGGTCAGTCTTTAAACAAGTGGAGTGAACAGTTCAGTGCATCAGAAAATAAGGCAAAAGAGAGAATAAAACTGCTGCTGCCTGACAACAGGAGTCTAGTAACATAAAGCTCGAACAATTCAGCACACATCAGGCAGTTTGCAGATTCATTCAGACAGAAAAGGTCCATAACAGCAGATGTGCTGTAAGTCAGTCTCTAAAACAGCGACAGAAGGGCTGAGCAGAGGTCCTGAGTTGCTGAGAATTAAACCCCAGTAGCAGAACACTATGGATACGTCAGAGACACAGGTTTAAGGCTGTAAACCAGCTGATTTATAAGCGTGTTTAAGGATCTCAGGAAGAGACACTGATCAAAGAAAATTAAATCATATGAAAGTGGAACTTGACCAAAAAGAAAGTGATGAAAGTCATACCCCAGCTGAACAGACAGCTTTGAAGTGGGAACAGATTGATGCTTCACTGATTTTTGTGTATCTGCAAGGTTAGTGCCAAGTGAATGTTTGAAACTTTATTTCCCATATTTGTGATAAGACAGTTTTAAATAGCTCTTTTATAGTGTAACATGATTGGTATTTTTCTCTGGTGTATTTTAGACTGTAATGTCTTTTGGTAAAAGTATAACAGCCTCTTGTCAATACGTTCGGAGTCTGACCAGGATAGTAAACAAAAAAAAGTAAATCATTCAAGTGAAGTCTCACTCTGGGATCTAACTGATCCAGTGTTATCATTAGCTTGAATCATAACAAAATTGATGGTTTGAAATAAAAAAAGGCATGGTTGAGATTTGCTGTACACTCAGTAATGTAGCTGTACGTGGCTTTAACTTATTTACAGCACAGAAGGCAACTATTCCATTTCTCATATCTGCTGCTGGAGGTTCCATAACATAATATTTGCTTTTTTTTAAGAGAAAATCCTGCCAAATCTAATTAAAGCATTTGCATTGGTTGTGATGTGAATATCTGATTCACTCAGTATTTTGTAAACGTGGTATATTTTAGGAATATAACAATGTTAAGCGAGAACTTAACATCACATCCCCAGGATGAAAGGCTGTGCTGGGCAATGCCTAAGAGCTCTCTGGATTTTCTCTGAGATCCCAGCCTTGATGGAATTATTTCTCCTGGCTTGTAAAGCATTTTTTTTTAATTCAATCTGGGACATCGGCATTGCTGGCTGGCTGCCCGTAGTTACCCTTTCAAAGAGGGCGATGAGCTGTGCTCTTGAACTGCTACAATGCCGTAGGCTGACCCACATTGCCATTAGGAAGGCAATTCCAAGATTCTGATCCAATGACAGTGAAGGAACGGTGATATACTTGCAAGTCAGAATGGTGAGTGGATTGCAGGAGAACTTACAGTTGGTGGTGTTTCGATGTACCAGCATCAAATATCCAGAAAGAAGTGGAACTAATCGAAGTTCCCTGCAAGGCAATGAAATCCTCATCTATCACAGTGAGCAACAGGAGATTGACAATTTTTTTTTATCAGTTATGGGTTAAAGCGCACTGCGAGCTAGCAGGAAATGGAGTTGAAGCAGAGATGGGATTAGCTATGATTGGATAGAATGGGAGAGCAGTTCTATTTTCACAGTGGTCTGTGAAGAATTTCTGCAGCGTTTCATCCAGACTGTTTTCATTTGAGCTGCAGTAGAGCGAGCAATTCCTGTCCATTCACTGATAGTGTCAGAAGGAAGGGAGCAGAAGACTGGAAAATATAGGCCGGTTAACTAGATCTCAGGTGTTAGTAACACTTCAGAGTCCATTATTAGGGATGAGAATGCAGAATATTTAGAAGCATACGGTAAAGTAGGGCCGACTCAACATGGTTTCGTCAAGAGGAGGTTATACTTGACAAATCTGTTAGAATTCTTTGAGGAGGTAAGAAGCAGGTTAGACAAAGCTAAGGCAGTAAATGTGATTTTTTTTGAATTTCCAGAAGGCCTTTGACAAGGTCCCACACAGGAGTCTGCTATGTAAGATAAGTACCCATAGTGTTAGGGGCAAGGTACTGACATGGATAGAGGTTTGGCTAACTGGCAGAGGGCAGAGACTGCAGATCCAAGGTTTTTTCAGGATGGCAGCTGGTAACTGGTGGAATTATGCATGAGTCCATGTTGGGACTCTCTCTATTCATGTTATATGTTATACATTAACAATCTGGCCAAAGGAACCGTAAGTGTTGTTGCAACATTTGCAGATGATACCAAGATAGGTGGAGGGACAGGTAGTATTGAGGAGGCAAGGAGGCTGTAAAAGGACTTGGACAGGCTGGGAAAGTGAGTAAAGACGTGGCAGAAAGAATACAATGTGGGCAAGTGTGAGGTTATGCACTTGGGTAGGAAGGATCAAGCTGTAGACTATTTTCTCAATGGTGCCCGAGTACGTTGCGATTTTTGGAGTCCTGGTGCAGGATTCTCTTAAGGTTAATTTGCAGGTTCTGCAGGCAGTTAGGAAGGCAAATACAATGTTTGAAATTATTTCAAGTTGCATAGAATACAAGGATAGAGATGTACTGCTGAGGGTCAAGAACATTGTGGTTCAACCACATTTAAAATTTTGTGAACAGTTTTGAGCCTGTGTTCGAGGATCTGGTGGCTTTGGAGAGTGCCCAGAGGGGGCCGACAAGACAGACCGCAGAGATGAAGGGCTTATCATATGAGGAGCAGTTGAGGACTTTGTGTCTGTATTCAATGGAGTTTAGAAGGATAAGGGGGGTGGGGTATTTCATTGAAACTTACAGAGTACTGAGAAGCCTGGATAGAATGGACATGGAGAAAAATTTTTCACTAGCAGGAAAGACTAGAAACTGAGGGCACAGAGTCAGAGGGAAGGAATGACCTGCAATTGAGCTGAGAAGGAATTTCTTCAGCCAAGGCGTGGTGGATCTGAGGAACCCATTGCCAGAGAAACCTGTGGAGGCCATATCATGGAGTGTATTTAAGACAGAGATAGATAGGCTAGAACTTAGAACATAATAGTGCAGGACAGGCCCTTCGACCCTCAATGTTATGCCAACCTGTGAAACCAATCTGAAGCTCATCTAACCTACACTATTCCATTATCATCCATATGTTTATCCAGTGACCATTTAAATGGTGAGTCTACTATTGCTGCAGGCAGGGCATTCCACGCCCTTACTACTCTCTGAGTAAAGAACCTACCTCTGACATCTGTCCTATATCTAACGCCCCTCAATTTAAAGCTATGTCCCCTCGTGCTAGCCATCACCATCTGAGGAAAAAGGCTCTCACTGTCCGCCCTATCTAATCCTCTGATCATCTTGTATGTCTCTATTAAGAAACCTCTTAACCTTCTTCTCTCTAACAGCCTCAAGTCCCTCAGACTTTCCTCAAAAGACCTCCCCTCCATACTAGGCAACATCCTGGTAAATCTCCTCTGCACCCTTTCCAATGCTTCCACATCTTGTTGGGCTGAAGGGCCTGTTTCCACACTGTAGGGAATTTAATCCAATGTAATCTAATCTAATCCTTCCTATAATGCAGTTACCAGAAAGGTATGCAATACTTCAAGTGCAGCCACACCAGAGACTTGTACAGCTGCAACATGACCTCATGGCTCCGAAACTCAATCCCTCTATCAATAAAACCTAACACACTGTACACCTTCCTAACAACCCTATCAATCTGGGTGGCAACTTTCAGGGATCTATGCACATGGGCACCGAGATCTCTCTGCTCATCCACACTACCAAGAATCTTGCCATTAGCCCAGTAGTCTGTATTCCTGTTACTCCTTCCAAAGTGAGTCACCTCACACTTTTTTGCATTAAACGCCATTTGCCACCTCTCAACCCAGCACTGCAGTTTACCTATGTCTCTCTATAACCTGCAACGTCCTTCCGCACTATCCACAACTCCACCGACTTTAGTGTCATCTGCAAAGTTACTAACCCGTCCTTCTAGTACTGGATTTAAAGGTTACTGGGTGAAGACAAGAGAATGAAGCTCAGAAATATAACAGCCATGATTGAATGATGGAGCAGATTCAATGGATCAATGGCCAAATTCTGCTCCCACTTCTTTTGAGCTTATTTTCTTCAAAATATTTTGATGACTTGCTTTTTCCTCTTTGCAAATGCTGTCTAACATGTTTAAGTAATTTTCTACAAATGGAGGTATTCTTCAGTGAATAACTAAATAATGTATAAGGGTTAGAGATAATAGGAACTGCAGATGCTGGAGAATCCAAGACAATAAAATGTGAGGCTGGATGAACACAGCAGGCCAAGCAGCATCTCAGGAGCACAAAAGTTGACGTATCGGGCCTAGACCCTTCATCAGAGAGGGGGATGGGGTGAGGATTCTGGAATAAATAGGGAGAGAGGGGGAGGCAGACCGAAGATGAAGAGAAAAGAAGATAGGTGGAGAGAGTATAGGTGGGGAGGTAGGGAGGGGATAGGTCAGTCCAGGGAAGACGGACAGGTCAAGGAGGTAGGATGAGGTTAGTAGGTAGATGGGGGTGCGGCTTGGGGTGGGAGGAAGGGATGGGTGAGAGGAAGAACAGGTTAGGGAGGCAGAGACAGGTTGGACTGGTTTTGGGATGCAGTGGGTGGAGGGGAAGAGCTGGGCTGGTTGTGTGGTGCATTAGGGGGAGTATAAGGGTTGATGAGTTTACGTTGAACTTAATGTCAAGTTTAAGATCCTGGGTGAACTCCTCCCCACCTGAGTTGATGGGGATATGATAGTGAAGGTGACGAGATTGGGATATAATCAGGTGGCTTACAATCAGGGAGATACCCATCACCTTCACACCACATCAGAATTTAGGATCCCAGAGGGAAGGCACAAGCTTGACATGCCCACCTCACTGCAATTTAGGAGATTTAAATGGTCAATGAACAACCCCTCAAGGACATCCAAACATCGGAGTCATGATTAACTGTATTCCTGACAAACGAGTACAGGGCTGTGTGCAACCATGATTTCCACTGTTGACATCTGTACTGCATTGAAAATTCAGCGTGTTTGTCATCAATAATAATGCAGAATTCTGCATAAACAATACCAATGCTCATTCCACCATCCAGAAAGATATCATGATAGGTTCTGCAATGAGCCAGCAGCTACAGTGCAGTCCGGGCTGCACGTACACATCTTTTCCTAGTGCCTTTCCATTCTGCAGCAGGAGTTAACCTAATCCATCTACATGGGATTCCATTCACAAAATCCATTCTTTAAGAGACTTTGAGCTGCAGAATGGCTGGCCACAATGTCCATGTTTTCAGACATTTTCTAAAATGATCGTTGGTAAATCTTGCTCCTGCATCTATTAGAAAGACAAGACCTGACCCAAGGTTTGAGTTCATAGTTGGTTACTGGCTCCATCCCCATCTCCTTGACCTGTCCGTCTCCTTTCCACCTATCTGCTCCTTTGTCCATCTTCTATCCGCACCCCCCCAATTAATTTCAGAATCCCCTTCCCCTCCCCCATTTCTGAAGAAGGGTCCAGACCCGAAACAAGGTGTAGAGCTGGATGAACGCAACAGGCCAAGCAGCATCTTAGGAGCAGGAAAGCTGACATTTCGGGACACCAAAAATCGTAAGTACAACCAACTCACGGGCCCCTGCCACCCACAAGAGGATTCCTGCGCCTCCCAAATCCCGACTCTGTCCCTGCCCCTCCCCCACCATGCACCCGCCGCCATTGACCATGAAGACACGGCCGGAGACCCCACCAATGACGTCACATCCACCTCCGCCGGCCACAGAACTTCCGGAACCGCTGCTGCAGTCACCACCTCCACGTCCAGGTACTACAGCGCACACACCACCCTCACCTCAGCTGCTGCCGCCCACCCCGATCCTCCAACCGCCGACGGAACCCCGCCCACGGTCGACGCCGACGGAACCCCGCCCACGGCCGACGGAACCCCGCCCACGGCCGACGGAACCCCGCCCACGGCCGACGACCTCATCGCTCCGCCCACAACCTCCACAGCCAGTAACCCCAGAGGAGACAGCCACACTGAGCCCTGCCGCATCTTCACCATCCCCCCAGACCTCCCACTGACTGAGGACGAACGGTCAGTCCTTAGTAAGGGGCTCACCTTTGTCCCCCTACAACCACACATCAACGAATACCAGTCACGGTCGGACACAGAGCAGTTTTTCCACCGTCTTCGCCTCCATGCCTACTTCTTCAACCGGAAACCTAACCCTCCCTCCACTGACCCCTTCACCTGCTTCCAACACAAGTCCTCCTCCTGGACACCACCCCCAGGCCTCCTACCCTCCCTCGACCTCTTCATCTCCAACTGCCGTCGAGACATTAACCGCCTCAACCTCTCCACCCCTCTCACCCACTCCAACCTCTCCCCCGCAGAACGGGCAGCCCTCCGCTCGCTCCGCTCCAACCCCAACCTCACCATCAAACCCGCAGACAAGGGTGGCGCAGTGGTAGTATGGCGCACTGACCTCTACATCGCCGAGGCCAGACGCCAACTCTCCGACACCACCTCCCACCGCCTCCTCGATCATGACCCCACACCTGAGCACCAAACCATCATCTCCAACACCATTCACGACCTCATCACCTCAGGGGACCTCCCACCCACAGCCTCCAACCTCATTGTTCCCCAACCCCGCACGGCCCGTTTCTATCTTCTTCCCAAAATCCACAAACCTGCCTGCCCTGGTCGACCCATCGTCTCAGCCTGCTCCTGCCCCACCGAACTCATCTCCACCAATCTGCACTCCATTTTCTCCCCTTTGGTCCAGGAACTCCCCACCTACGTCCGTGACACCACCCACGCCCTCCACCTCCTCCAGGACTTCCAATTCCCTGGCCCCCAACACCTCATATTCACCATGGACGTCCAGTCCCTGTACACCTGCATTCCGCATGGAGATGGCCTCAAGGCACTCCACTTCTTCCTGTCCCGCAGGCCCGACCAGTCCCCCTCCACCGACACTCTCATCCGCCTAGCTGAACTCGTCCTCACACTCAACAACTTCTCTTTTGACTCCTCCCACTTCCTACAGACTAAGGGGGTGGCCATGGGCACCCGCATGGGCCCCAGCTATGCCTGCCTCTTTGTAGGTTACGTGGAACAGTCCCTCTTCCGCACCTACACAGGCACAAACCCCACCTCTTCCTCCGTTACATTGATGACTGTATCGGCGCCGCCTCTTGCTCCCCAGAGGAGCTCGAACAGTTCATCCACTTCACCAACACCTTCCACCCCAACCTTCAGTTCACCTGGGCCATCTCCAGCACATCCCTCACCTTCCTGGACCTCTCAGTCTCCATCTCAGGCAACCAGCTTGTAACTGATGTCCATTTCAAGCCCACCGACTCCCACAGCTACCTAGAATACACCTCCTCCCACCCACCCTCCTGCAAAAATTCCATCCCCTATTCCCAATTCCTCCGCCTCCGCCGCATCTGCTCCCACGATAAGACATTCCACTCCCGCACATCCCAGATGTCCAAGTTCTTTAAGGACCGCAACTTTCCCCCCACAGTGATCGAGAACGCCCTTGACCGCGTCTCCCGTATTTCCCGCAACACATCTCTCACACCCCGCCCCCGCCACAACCGCTCCCAGAGGATCCCCCTCGTTCTCACACACCACCCCACCAACCTCCGGATACAACGCATCATCCTCCGACACTTCCGCCATTTACAATCCGACCCCACCACCCAAGACATTTTTCCATCCCCTCCCCTGTCTGCTTTCCGGAGAGACCACTCACTCCGTGACTCCCTTGTTCGCTCCACACTGCCCTCCAACCCCACCACACCCGGCACCTTCCCCTGCAACCGCAGGAAATGCTACACTTGTCCCCACACCTCCTCCCTCACCCCTATCCCAGGCCCCAAGATGACATTCCACATTAAGCAGAGGTTCACCTGCACATCTGCCAATGTGGTATACTGCATCCACTGTACCCGGTGCGGCTTCCTCTACATTGGGGAAACCAAGCGGAGGCTTGGGGACCGCTTTGCAGAACACCTCCGCTCAGTTCGCAACAAACAACTGCACCTCCCAGTCGCAAACCATTTCCACTCCCCCTCCCATTCTCTAGATGACATGTCCATCATGGGCCTCCTGCACTGCCACAATGATGCCACCCGAAGGTTGCAGGAACAGCAACTCATATTCCGCCTGGGAACCCTGCAGCCATATGGTATCAATGTGGACTTCACCAGTTTCAAAATCTCCCCTTCCCCTACTGCATCCCTAAACCAGACTAGTTCGTCCCCTCCCCCCACTGCACCACACAACCAGTCCAACCTGTCTCTGCTTCCCTAACCGGTTCTTCCTCTCACCCATCCCTTCCTCCCACCCCAAGCCGCACCCCCAGCTACCTACTAACCTCATCCCACCTCCTTGACCTGTCCGTCTTCCCTGGACTGACCTATCCCCTCCCTACCTCCCCACCTATACTCTCTCCACCTATCTTCTTTACTCTCTATCTTCGGCCCGCCTCCACCTCTCTCCCTATTTATTCCAGTTCCCTCTCCCCATCCCCCTCTCTGATGAAGGGTCTAGGCCCGAAACGTCAGCTTTTGTGCTCCTGAGATGCTGCTTGACCTGCCGTGTTCACCCAGCCTCACATTTTATTATCTAAGGATAGAACACAGCCTCATTTTAGCTTATAAGTTTTACAACAATGAAGGTAAATATGCAAATTACCATGACCCTTTGAAATTGCCTCAAATAATGGGATGCTCTTTCTTCAAATTAATCTGCATTGTTCACGTGTGCAGCCTTCACTGCTTCTTAGCCAGTCAGCACCACTGTAGTTGTGGGTCCTAGCTTGCTGCTAAATACTTTGCCATTTTTCTCAGATACCTTCGCGAAAAGATTCACATGAACAATAATTACAAGTTTATGCATGACAACTTCCAAAGGCATCAATTTCAAATCCATCCCTTACAACTTCACCATATTTCTAGCTGTAATAAAAACTGAAAGAACTGTGGATGCTGTAAATCAGGAACAAAAACAGAAATTGCTGGAAAAGCTCAGCAGGTCAGGCAGCATCAGTGAAGAAAAAAATCCAAGTTAACATTTCGGGTCCAGTGACCCTTCCTAGTTCTGAGGAAGGATCATTGGACCCGAAACGTTAACTTTGATTTTTTCTTCACTGATGCTGCCTGACCTCCTTAAGCTTTACCAGGAACCTTTTTATATCTCTAGCTGTATTCAGTTCTGTCAGCATATCACTCAAATACAATGCAACATTCTCACTAACATCCTGCTCCCTCTCCCTCAACTATACCATCCATATACCTTCAGCCAGATCTTGACTCAGTCCCCATGAGACAGGCCAGTACCTGAGCCATCTCTCACCACATTGGTCTTACGCTTCTGCTGTTGGTTTCAAAAACCCTGTGATGGAAAGCATGTTTTGAGATTAAATCCCAATAAACCTGTAATCTTGTGGTTTAAAACTGGAGAATTAAGTGTTTGAGGGAGAGATGCAAATCTCAAGGGTAAGCCTGCAGGAGGTTACAGTCTGATGATCTGCTGGAGGATGTTGGTCTCATGGCAGTGAAAGTTTCTTCAGCTGATATCTCCATTTCACCACACCAGTGACCTTTCAGACTGTTCAACGGACCACGCACCCAGGCTGCACACCACTATTCCTGGAGATGGAAAATGTCAGACCTACTGATGCCTTAGAGAATTGTGCAACTGTTGGACACTGGAGTGGCAGAAGAACATGGTCTCCTCCTCCCAAAGGACATTTAATTAAAGTCGTTTCTTACTTCCATTTTTGTCCCGGTTCATTCATGGTGCCTTTTCGGCCCTGACTAATATTAAATACTCAGACACACCCACTGATATCAGTGGTCAGGGTCCGGGGAACATTACACCCAGTTCCATTATCTGCTCAACATGATGTCAATTTCCAGGTAATATCAGTTGGATTCTGGTTGGTTCGGAACAGTGACAATAATGTGCATTGATATTCCACATTCAGTGCAGAAATTCACATCCCCAAGCGCTGAACAGAAATGGCAAAGAGCAAACGAGGTCTCTGATTTACTGTCCGAGTCTAACTCTGTCTTACCTTCATTAAAGATTTGTTCAGCCTCTTCAGATGCAACATGTGCAGGTTCCCGAGATAATGGGAACTGCAGATGCTGGACAATCCAAGATAACAAAGTGTGGAGCTGGATGAACACAACAGGCCAAGCAGCATCTCAGGAGCACAAAAGCTGATGTTTCGGGCCTAGACCCTTCATCAGAGAGGGGGATGGGGAGAGAGTTCTGGAATAAATAGGGAGAGAGGGGGAGGTGGACCGAAGATGGAGAGAAAAGAAGATAGGTGGAGAGGAGAGTATAGGTGGGGAGGTAAGGAGGGGATAGGTCAGTCCAGGGAAGACGGACAGGTCAAGGAGGTGGGATGAGGTTAGTAGGTAGGAAACGGAGGTGCGGCTTGGGGTGGGAGGAAGGGATGGGTGAGAGGAAGAGCAGGTTGGGGAGGCAGAGACAGGCTGGGCTGATTTTGGGATGCAGTGGGGGGAGGGGATGAGCTGGGTTGGTTGTGTGGTGCAGTGGGGGGAGGGGACGAACTGGGCTGGTTTTGGGATGCGGTGGCGGAAGGGGAGATTTTGAAGCTGGTGAAGTCCACATTGATACCATTGGGCTGCAGGGTTCCCAAGCGGAATATGAGTTGCTGTTCCTGCAACTTTCGGGTGGCATCCTTGTGGCACTGCAGGAGGCCCATGATGGACATGTCATCTGAAGAATGGGAGGGGGAGGTAAAATGGTTTGCGACTGGGAGGTGCAGTTGTTTATTGCGAACCGAGCGGAGGTGTTCTGCAAAGCGGTCCCCAAGCCTCCGCTTGGTTTCCCCAATGTAGAGGAAGCCACACCGGGTACAATGGATACAGTATACCGCATTGGCAGATGTGCAGGTGAACGTCTGCTTAGTATGGAAAGTCATCTTGGGGCCTGGGATGGAGGTGAGGGAGGAGGTCTGGAGGCAAGTGTAGCACTTCCTGCGGTTGCAGGGGAAGGTGCCGGGTTGTGGTGGGGTTGGAGGGCAGTGTGGAGTGAACAAGGGAGTCACGGAGAGAGTGGTCTCTCCGGAAGGCAGACAAGAGTGGGGATGGAAAAACGTCTTGGATGGTGGGGTCGGATTGTAGATGGCCTCATCCCCCATCCCCCTCTCTGATGAAGGGTCTAGGCCCGAAACGTCAGCTTTTGTGCTCCTGAGATGCTGCTTGGCCTGCTGTATTCATCCAGCTTCACACTTTGTTATCTTATGTGCAGGTTCCCGATCAATGGGAGAGGAGGGGGTCCCGGAGTGGGGGGGTTGGGGGAGTTACTGACTCCAGGAATTTTTAAGCCGTTGTTGAAATACAGCAGGATGATAATGGTCAGAACCCCCAGCAGCACCAGGGTGACAGCATCGACAGGGAAAACATTTGCAACCGACATCCTGAATTCGAAACTAGCAACAAGAGAGGCTGCAGTTTCTATTCAAACTCAGCTCCTGCACTGAACAGCTGCAAAAAGATTCAAAAGTGAAATCTCACACTGGTCGGGGATAGTGGGAACTGCAGATGCTGGAGAATCTGAGATAACAAGGTGTAGAGCTGGATGAACACAGCAGGCCAAGTGCAGCGTGGTTTTCAGTTATTGCTCTCTGATGATCTGAAGTGTCCTCTGTCGAAGCTTTGTTATGTAGTTCACTGCAGTGGGTGGCGAGGGCTTTTCAACCAACTGCAAGGCAGGATAGAAAACCTAGTCCCTCCTACAACGTCCAATTTCTCCACTGTCAACAGTCTCCAAAACCAACACCCACTTCTCACCTAGTGATAAAACACATGGGGGGCAAAAAAAAATTTAAAAATCAAAGGACAGAATCTTACTCACCTGCACACGATATCGGCATTGCTGAATCTGCTGAGAAAATGAGGCACAATCACAAAAAAAAAACAAATCCACAATGCAGAGAAACTAAAGTTCTACACTTCAAACATGTTTTGAACAGTGAGGCAAAAGAATGAAAAGTTTTATTGGCACCTTTATGTATTGATGCGTGGGCCATATGCTTCGGATGCAGACCAGTATTTACTACCTGTGCCTGGTTGCCCTTGAGAAGGTGATGGTAAGCTGCCTTTTTGAACCACTGCAGTCCATGTGCTGTAGATGGATCCACAATGCTGTACGAGGATGGGGATCAGGATTTTGACCCAGCGATACAGAAGGAACAGTGATGTGATTCCAAGTCAAGATGGTGAGTGGCTTGGAGGTCAGCGTGAAGGTGGTGGTGTTCCCATGTATCTGCTGTCCCTTGTCCTTCTGCATGAAAATGGTCATGGGTTTGGAAGATGCTGTCAGAGGATCTTTGGTGAATTTCTGCAGTGCATCTTGTAGATAGTACACACTGCTGCTACTGACCATCAGTGGTTGTCAGTCTGAATGATGGCGGATGCGTTTTTCTAGGATGGTGTGGAGCTTCTTAGGTGTTGTTGAAGCTACACCCATCCAGGCATAGTCCTGTGTTGTGCCTTGGGGAGTCAAGAGCTGAATAACTTCACACAGCCTCTGCTTAGCTCTTGGAGACACTGTATTTATATGATGAGTCCAACTGAATTTCTCACCAACGGTAACCCCCAGGACGTTGGTAGTAACACCATTGAATATAAAGAGATAATGGTTAAATTGTCTTTTTTTGGAGATGGTCATTGCCTGGCATTTGTGTGGTGCAAATATTGCTTGCCTCTTGTCTGCCCAAGTGTGGATCATTTTGCAGGGATCATTCCATCTGAGACACCCTTATCCAATCATCAATGATCACAAACACTGCCACCCTTTCCCACAGCACCTTCCCATGTAACTGCAGAAGGTGGAGTAGCTTTCCCTTTACCTCTTCCCTGTTCACCATCCAAGGGCCTAAACAGTATTTCCAAGTGAAGCAGCATTTCACCTGTACCTTCTCCACACTGGTCTATTGCATTGGCTGCACCCGATGTGGTGTCCTCACACTGGAGAAACCAATCATGGACTGGGTGACCACTTCGCAGAACTCCTCCAGTCCATGTGCAAGCATGACCCTGACCTCCCCATAGTTGATCATTTTAACACGGCATCCTGCTCACATGCCTATCATCAGCATTCTGTAATGCTCCAGTGAATTACAGCACAAACTGGACGAACAACATCTAAAGTTCAGATAAGGAAATTTACAAACTTCTGGACGTAATATTGAGTTCAACACCTTCAGATTGTGAACTCACTCCCGTTCCTTCCCTTCCTTTTAGCTTTACATATTTCATTCCCTGTCACCATGTCCTCTTTCGCTTCCCCCATTTCAGTGTGACCATCTGTTTATTCCAGTTTATAGTTATATGTGATTGTTCTGCCACTCCCACATTTCAATCACTTAATCTGCACTATCAGCATCCTTACTTCCCCAGCACTCCACCCCCACTCCCCACTATTGTATAAATACTGCCCCTTTCACACTTCACATCAGCTCTGATGAGGAAATGACTTGATTCAAAGCGTTAGCTTGCTCTCTCTCCATGAATGCTCCCTGACCGGCTGTGATGTCCAGCATTTTTTTTTGTTTTCAGCACAGATTCCAGCGTCTCTACTAATTTTCTGATGAATTTTATTAGTTCTTGTTGCAACTGTTGACAAACATCCCACTTCTGACTTTATGATGGAGGGAAGGTTGTTGATGAAGCAGTTGCCCTAGGACATTGCTGTGAAGAACTCCTGCAGAGATGTCCTGGAGCTGAGATAACTGACCTCCAACAACCCCAAACACCTTCCTTTGTGCCAGGCATGATGCCAACTTGCCTCTGATACCCATTGATTCTATTTTAGCTAGGGGTCCCTGATGTCGCATTCGGTCAAATGTGGCCTGGATGCCACAGACCGTCATGCTCAACTCACCTCTGGAATTCAACTCTTGTCTGTGTTTGAATCAAGGCTGTAATGAGGTCAGGAGCTGAGAGACCTTGTTGGAGACCAAATGTGGCATCACTGCGCAGGTTATTGCTGAGCAGGTGCTGCATGATACCATTGTTGGTGACACTTTCCATCTCTTTACTGATAATTGAGAATTGACTGAAGTGGTAATTGACTGATTTGGTTAGTCCTGCTGTATGTGTACAGGACATACCTGGGCAATTTTCCACATTGTTGAGTAGTTGCTAACATTGTAACAATACTGTAACAGTTAATAAATAATGCCATCTCAATAATATACAGTTTTCTATTCTCTCACTTGACAGACAGAAACTAGATGGCGGCAATTCCCAATATGAACATTAGCTGGTTACCTAATAACTCCAGCTCACTGCTTGCCTTCCAGACCTTCATCTTGGACAGTAGCCTCCAACATCCCGGGGCAATGGCTACATGCACAGCCATCCGCAGAGGATAACATCGGATATGTCAGTGCCTCATTGCACCCTAATGACATATTTCTGATCCATTTACAGTACAGTTCTGAGCCCACTTCAATGTTGTGCTTTGGAGGCACCATCTCCTATCATTGGAATGCTGCTGCCAGGACATTTTGTCCTCAGGGACAGGCTCGTGGTATTGACCAGACTAGTTCCGTCTCAGGGATCTCTTGCTGTCTTGCTCACTCATTTTGCATCTGTTTGGATGCTCACATTGGGGTTTCCCCTTCTCCTACTAATCAATCCTGCTTGAAAATGGTCCTTAAACTCTACTTCTATAATGAAGGTTTTGCTCTCTATTCCACTAGACCTCTGACATTCTCCTCTCTGTAAACTTGAGATCATGCAAAATTTTACCTACGTCTTAACTTGCGCCAAGTCCTGTTCACCTATCATTGGCTATCTAAATCTCTGAGGTCCAAGTGGCAGCAGTTCCTGGAAACATAAGTCAATGCTGCAAATGGTTTCCAGATGCTGATTGCAGTGAGTGGACCCTCAGAGCAGTTGCACGTATTCTCATACGACTAAATGGGCCAATTCTTGGCCTATAGATGTTTGGGCCAGTGGGAGAGAATGTTCTACGAAACAAGGCAACCCAGAGTTCAAGATTTTCTTCATTCCCTTTCCTTCTCTGTTATAGCTTTTGCTCATTATAAAAACATTTGAACATGAAACGTGATGTATCTTGATGGACAAATTATCAGCAGTTTGAATGATTGTTAAAAAAAATTCTTCCAGTCACTTATTTTCAATGCTGTTGCACTTCAAAGAGAGCTTTAGGCTGACTATCACATTTTCTCTGCTGGTCCTGGAGCACTGGCTGTTTGAGAGTTGAGAAAACAGGACCTATTGGAAGAGACAGTGTTTAACTGTCTAGACACTGTCTCAACAGTCAGATTTGGTTTTGCAGGTCTACTGACTGAGTGCTTGCAGACCAAACCACATGAAGGACATAGATTTTGTTTGCTGGCCCTCCTATTGGAGGAGGCATTGCTGGTGCAATTTTTCTCAATGCTCCCAAGTCTGACTGATACACAGTTCATGTCTTAGCACAGCACAAGAGTACCATCACAACAATTGGTTTGCAAACTAGGACTTTTGTTGAGCTGCAGAGGCCTTTGTTGTCAAATAGATGCTTCTACACTTTCTACTTGTGGAAGCTCAGCCTTCTACAAAGCTCAACACACTCCAGAATATCTGTTTCAACATGTACAGGAATTACAATATTTGACTGACTGGGACTGGATGATATTTGGTTTTTGTTTTGGCAACAGAATCCAAAAGAGTTTCTTATACAGAGAACTGGAATTCATAGGTTTTCAGGGGGAAATTACACTTCATCTATTCACATGCACTAGGTCATTATGGTGGTCAATTTGGTTTTGGCATGGAGGTGACTGAAATTAGAGTTGGAAAAAACACAGAGGGCAGTTGACATCACTTTGATAAAGTGAATAATCACTGTCAGGTTGAATGGAAGAACTATGTTGGCTATCACACAGCCTTGCTTGACCCTGATCTGGACTTTTAATGCAGCTGTTTCACATCTCCCACTCAACACAGTCGTACCATCATGAAGCAATTGCAGGATTGTGTTGATGTATCTTGGATGTCTAAACCTCTGGAACACAATCCACAGAGCCTCACAATTTACTGAGTCAAATGTTTTGGTCAGATCAGTAAACACAATGAACACTAAGTGTTTTCTCGATATTTCTTGGATTTGCTAAGCTTTAGACACGATATTCAAGGCTCCTCTGGATTCTGTAAACCACACTGTGTCTCTGGCAGGATTTCCTCTGCTACTGAAAGCGTAGAATTCAGGAGAATCTGTGTCAGGATTTTCCATTCTACAGACAACAGAGAAGTGCCTCAATGGTTACACCTCAAGCCAACGTGTGTTCCTTCCCCTTCTGAATCCAACTGCTCACTGACCTATGTTGGTTACTGGGAAAGCAATAAATCAATTTTAAAATTCTCATCCTTGTTTACAAACGGCTTCGCCATGGCTTCATCTCTCACTATCTCTGTAAAATCCTCTAGCCCCACAACCTGTTGATATATCTGCACTGATATAATTCTGGCCCCTCAAACATTCCCAATTTTAACCCCACTGTTAGTGTTTATTCTTTTAGCCTCAGCCCTAAGCTCTTCAATTCCCTCCCTAAGCCTCTCCGCCTTAATTGCATTAAAACATTCCATAAAACCTACTGCTTCATATAACATGGTGTGTAATTTTACTGTTGTGAAGCATTTTTGGATGTTTTATTGCAGTAAAGACATTGCATTCATGCAACTTGTTGTTGTCGCACAGACTGTGATTTTTGCAGAATAACCAGGCATTGATTACACCTCCTGCTAGAAGACAGGAAGGGGGTAACTTCTAAATTGTTTCTTTTTCAGCTGCCTTTTTGTTGCACAGGTGATTGATTGAGCAACAGAGCTTATCAAAATAATAAGGCCAAGTTATGTATACCTTGCCTTTAAGAGAGTTCATCTTTAAGGTAATGTGTGTATACAATGTTATGACTCTGTCTGGCAATTACTCCGCTGTGGATCTGCAAGCTGAGCAGACAAAAATCAAATAGTATTCTGTGATGTTTGCTCCATAACATCATGTTTTCAAGAACCCCACAGAATTAATCAATCCCTGATGAGTGATTGATTATTAGACAATTATCATTAAATGACAATTACCTGTCCTGAGCTGTGCATGCTGATCTTTGCTAGGGCCATGGTAGGGCACTGCAATACATCACAGCATTACCTGTCACATGCAGCAAATTGTTCTCTACTTTTGGCCATTGTTGCAATAATTCTCCTGGTGAAAATATGCCTGTTTGAATATTAGGTTACAAATCAGAAATAATAAGAAAAAAATGCATTTGTGTCATGCTTTCCATAACCACTGGGCACAACAAAGTCTCTTACAGCCAATTAAGTACTTCATGATATTGTGGGATGACTTAACTAGGAGAACAGAGAAAACGCCCAATAATACCATCATATAGAACCATTCACATCCGGCCTGGCAGACAGAAAGTGCCCTCAGTTTAACATCTCATCTGAAAGACAGCAGTACTCCCTCAAATCTGCATCGGTGGGCCAGCTTTGATTTTTATGCTCAATATCTGGAGCTGGACTTGACGCACAAGATAGACATCTGTGTCTTGTTTGAAATAACTCCAGAGGGCAGTATCCCATTACCAAGTCACACTTTATTTACACATGGAGAGTCCTTAACCCTGATCCAGCCCTGAGAGTGAACAGAGATAACAAAATGTGAGGCTGGATGAACACAGCAGGCCAAGCAGCATCTCAGGAGCACAAAAGCTGATGCTTCGGGCCTAGACCCTTCATCAGAGACCCATCTAGACCCTCTCTGATGAAGGGTCTAGGCCCGAAACATCAGCTTTTGTGCTCCTGAGATGCTGCTTGGCCTGCTGTGGTCATCCAGCTCCACACTTTTGTTATCTTGGATTCTCCAGCATCTGCAGTCCCCATTATCACTCAGCCTACAGATGCACTTGATGCAAACTGTCCTGGTTTCTGTTTGATTGTGGGAGCATTCCTCATGCAACTGCAGGGACAGCTCCAGCAGAATTTCTAATGGGAAGAAGAGCCTGCATGAAGTTAAATCTGATATTCTCGGACCGGGGTGGTGGGGCGAAGGTGAAAAGGCATCAGGAATGCCAATGCCAGGCACAAGACTGCTCTAAGTGAGAGAGGCAGCTCACTTCAAGGGATGAAGTTTAGTCTCAAAACCAGGGGTAATGGCCCAGCATGGGTAAGAGGCATGTTTGATGCAGGGCCAAGTCCTGTGACCTACAAAGTCCCAGTTGGTGTGGCAGCCCTGAACAAGCATGGACCATATGAAACTCGCAAACAGGGCAGGAGCAAAACATACCCAGTCCCTCAGAAAAGCTGGAAAGGCTGTCATAACCTGTGGGTGCTCACTTCTGCCTGGTTGTTCAGAAGCTTTGGAGTCTGAGGTGGACGCAGCAAATGTTGCAGCTTTGACACCTTTACAGCCTGAAGATGAGGCTTAATTTCTTCCAAGATCCTACAGGCACACGACGCAGTCTACAGTCCGGTACAAGCTGCCCATACCCGAGGCTCAATCTGATGAACTGAACCCAGTGTGAAAATGCCCCAGGAAGGGCTACAAGAAAAAGATCAGGCCTACATGCCCACATATGGAGGGGGTGGATGTAGTGATTATAATGAGGTCAGCCAGATGGACATCTTTGAATATTAGTTCCCTGATTGGAGCTGTTAATCTGGTCCAATCCGGGAACCCTGACTAACAGACATAAACAGGAGTGTCAGAGGTCTGGCTCACTCTGAGAGCTGGCTCTGAGGAGGCCAGACAATGTCAAGTTCTATGCACACATAAATAGATGAGATGCTCAGCTGTGTAGAGTTATTTCATTATTAACACATAGTTCAGAGAAAATTGAGAAAAGCTGCCAATGTACTGTACTGTATTGTGTTGTTGTGCCAAGATCTATGAACAAGAGTGCCTCAGTAGACCCATCAGATGGTATGGGAGATGTTGTATGTCTTGGCTACTGGTTTAAGAGTCCACTGTTGTCTCTTTTAACTGTATTAAGTCAAACACTTAACTGGGCAGTGGTTAGTCTTTCCCAGGGACTCCTCAAGCCCTACCTGCCTTTAGCTTCCAGTCATTGGTCATCCAGCAGCTGTACTGAACAAGGTAGATGCTGGCAACACAACATCCACTCAAACCTAGTATTAAAGTTGGAGATCAGGCCACAGGGAAGCGGTGGTGTTAGTTAGAGGCTGCTGAGAGACAGACAGAGAAAGGTACAACCACCTGACATTTATGCCTGGGGAGACATCAGAGACAAAGGGAGAGAGAAAGGGAGGGCGGGATACCACACAGTAGCATTGCTAACAGGAGGTACTGAATGCAAAGGTGCTGACACGAAGAAAGAAGCAGCTTGTGAACTAAAAATAACCTGCGCCCAGGTGCTAGCTTGAGCCGATTTAAACTGGTTTGAATTAGCTAAGCTCTGCAAATATCAGGTAATGCAAATGCCTTATGTGAGTGAGAAATAATGAGGTAATGCTGCCAAAGCCTTTGGGACAAATAAAGGTATGCAATAAGTGAATTAGCCTGAGGCAATGGGAAGACGACAGCATGACTTGAGAGAGATAAGAGAAAGAATAAAAAGAAAACCCTTGGGCTCTGCAGCCGGTGAAAACTCCGGAGACCAACCATCGCAGCAGCAGACCCTAAGTCAAGGATGTGGTGACAATGTCGTGTGCAGCGCTCGGCCAGCGTCAGCCCACATCATCAGCGACAGCTATCCTGGTCGGGTATTAGCTTTTACGTACTGTGACTACTTGGGGAGTGTCAGAGGACTCTAGTGGGTTTGTAAGTAGATTCTTGTTAAGTTTGTGGGAAAATATACAAGGTCTAGTTTTGTGATAAAAACAATTAAGCAACACATATCTTGTTTAATGCATTAATAAAGTAATTTGTGAGCTTACAAGAATTGATTCCTTCTTCTCTCTGTATAAGCTGATAACCAGAGCTGGTGTTCTCTGGGTTCCTGGCAATGTGGGAATCAGGATTAATGATGGAAAGGTCAGCAAGAAAGGCAGGGAGTCGGTCTCTGTGGCTAGTGGGCCAATGGCCTTGCTGATATTGGGTCAGGTACATGTACCCTGCACAGTTAGTGCTTGTCTGCAATTAGTTTGTGTAAAGGTCAATTATAGGCCCTCCCACCTTGGCGTTAATTGGGGTGCATGTGTGAAAATGCCCACATGGCACCCTTCTACCTGGTCTAATGCCTTATTCAGTCTCTTCCCAACCACATCTGCGACTTATCCAAGGCCCTCTATCATTTTCACAAGTTTGAATTTCCTTGTCTTAACTACCTTATCTTCCTCATGGGTGCTCATTACACTTCCGACCCCCAACAGGAAGGTCTGAAGATTCTTCACTCTCACCTTGAATGGAGGCCCAAACAATCTCTAACTATTCCATTCATCTTCCTGTGTCTGACTAAAAGGGTTCCTGTTGAACAATTTCTCCTTTAACATCACTAATTTCGTCCAAATAACAGTTGTTGCTATGTATATCTATGTGGATCCTGGCTATGCCTGTCTTTTTGTAGGAAATGATAAATATTCCTTGTGCATACTTGGGTTCCCTCCATCACATTTTTTTTCTGGTATATTGGGTTCCATGTCAGTGCTGTATCCCACAGCTGAGTCCCATATCAGTGCTGTATTCCACAGTTGAGTTCCATATCAGTGCTGTATGCTGCAGTGCAGAGAACAGGTTTTGCTAGCCTTAGTGCTGTGAAATGTAACATGGTTAACTAATCGTCTTAGGGTAAAGACACTCACAGGTAACAATGGCCACAAGAGGATTGAATTTTATATCTCGGTTGAAAGAAAGGTGAGTGGTCCTAAGATTAGTGCTTTTAAATTTAAATAAGGGCAACTATATTGGCACGGAAGTATGTCAAAGGGCTTGGGACGCTAGTCTGGGGAATTCATCATTACAGAAATGATGAAAAATGGTGACGTGAATATTTCTGAAAACTGAATATTTATGTTCCACTGTAAAATAATCCAAAGGAAAGGATTATCCGTGGTTAACTACAGAAGTTCAAGAAAACATTAAACTTAAGGAAAATGTGTAACTGGCAAAGATATATGACTAATCGAATAACTAGGTAGGATATAAAGAATGTCAGTGAATGACTAGAGGCTTATTCGGAGAAAGAAGTTACACTAGGCGAGAAAGTTAGCTAGAAACGGGCAGCAAGAGTTTTCCCAAGTATTCAGAAGGAGGAGAGTGAGGAAAGCCAGTGTTCATACTATAAAGAATAAGGATGGAGAGTTGGCAGAGGATAACAAGGAAATGTTGGAAGAAATAAATAAATATTTTACTTATATCTCCTCTTTGGAGGGCACAAAAAGACACTCCATCATTAGTTATCGGTCAGGACATGGAAGGGAGACAGAAACATGGCGACATTCCATCGCTTGGGAAACAGTATTGAACAAACTGGAACTGTGAGCTAACAAGTCCCCAGTCCTTGGTAGACCTAACTCTAATGTCTTAAGAGAGGTGGCTAATGAGGTAGTCTGATGAAGGGTCTAGGCCCCAAAATTCAGCTTTTGTGCTCCTAAGATGTTGCTTGGTCTGCTGTGTTCATCCAGCTTCACACTTTGTTATCTCGGATTCTCCAGCATCTGCAGTTCCCATTATCTCTGAATAGATGCATTAGTGTTCATTTTCCAAAGTTCTCCATCAGACTGAAAAGCAGTAAATATAAGCCTGCAATTGAAGAATGGAAGGAGGTTGAAAACAGGAAACTAGAGGCCAGTTAGCTTGAGATCTGCTCTGCATTAGTTAGAATTTGAGCACTAAAGAGATTGCAACAGTGCATAGCACTGAGAAACTGGAAAAGGAAAGTCCAAAGTTTTTTTTGACAAACTCGTTTCTGCAACCACAGAGAAACTGGAATCTTCTTCTCCATTTTGACTTGCTTTCAGGAGGAGAGGTAAAAATTCTCAAAAGCTTTTTACAAATGTTTGTAAAAAAAACCAACTAATGTCAGCCAAGTGTTGGCTATTCCATCAGTCTTTTTAAAGTTGAACAAGTACCTGGATCTGAGAGCCAGGATGGAACTTTGCAAGCACACTTTGTTTCCACCATTAGCCCTGGGAATTCATCCCATTCAAATATTTGTACTTTTGGACGTTCTGATTAAATTTGTTTGTACCACCTTTAAGGCAGCAAAATCCAATACTTAAAAGCTCACTGTGTAATTTTCTTCTCACATAGCCTTGAACCATTTGTTAATTAAATTAATGATCCTGATGCCATTGGAAGCAGATTTTCTTTATTTCTTAGTAAAATATTTCATGATTTTAAAAACTTCCATAAAATCTCTTTTGTGCAAAATAACTTTGTTGTCTCAAAATATAATTCATTAATTGGTGAATTCTTGTTGCTGTAGGTAAATTACATGGCACAATGTTCTTCACGTACTATTAACTTTCTTTATCACCCAAGCCTTGATTCACAGTTTTATCCTTGTATTCACCAACTCCTTTCAGTAGATTCGGGTGTGAGCATTGAAATCTATTATTTATTTTCATTCGGTCACAGAAGTTGTTTAATACTAAAGTTTAGTAAATGCTGAGAAACTGGAATGCTGCACTATGGGTCAGTTCTACCAAGAAATATTGGCTGGAGACCTGCTTTAAATAAGACTTCTTTGAAGTGGTGGTGTGATATCGTTCACTGATACAGTAGGGGTTACAGTGGCACCATGGATCTTCACACCCACTGTGTAGTCTGTAGCGAAGGACCATGATGTTAAGAGGCGTCAAAGTTTTCGGTAACATATTCAACCAGAAATCTTTCAGAGTGGCAAACCAGCTGTCTGCGTGTTGGAAAGATTTTCAGGTTGATGCTGAAACTATATGGCCACATTGTAAACACGTCTTCCTTACTCATTACATTGTACCATCAAGACCTCAAACATCCTTCATAAGACAATCCCTTCATTTTCAGGAATCAGCCTTCACTGAACTTCTTCCAAATCAAGTGTATCTCTCCCTAAGCAAGAGTTCTAACCAGAATATCCATGTGTGGTCTAACCAGTGCCAGAAAAGTTTTAGTAAAGCGTCCTGTTGTGTATTTATGTAAGTATGTTGTAGAGTCACTTTAAGAGTCCAGTTTACACAATGTGATAACAATCTTATTGCCACTTTGCAGGAAAGCAATACGGATGAGCTTGCTGTCTTGTAGAGTGAACATGTTCTTAATAAAATCTCTTCTTGTTTTAACACTGGGGCTCCTAGTACTTCTTGAAATCCAACACAGGAAGAAAACTGGCAACAAGGAGTTCATAGCAATTTTGAAGGCATCAACGGAATCCTGCAGTTTCAGAGGCAAATGATGCTATCCGAGATAGACTGATGTGTGGTTTAAGATCTGTTCACATTTTGACACATTATGCTCTTTCTGCCAGATGTTTTGGCCACTCAACTTTTTTATATCTGTCTTTTGCTTCCAATAAGCAGGCTCCCAATGACATCTTCAAAATATATGTTCTTACCTATCTCTCTGTTATCTGCAAATTTAGCTAACATGCCTATTTTTCTCTTAGCTTTTTACAATTTATATCAATGATTTAAATGAGGTCTAGCAGAGACTTCTGACGGTCTGCATTCAGCACCTCCTGCTAGACAGAAAAAAATGAGCTATCTGTTTCTTCAGCCAGCCAACCTGATTTCAAGCTATTATGTTACCTTATCTGTCCAAACGTACAAGGATCAGCATGGATTGGTGAAAGGGAAGTCATGCTTAATCGATTTATTGAACTTTCTTGAAGGAGAATTATGTACTTTGGATAAAATAGAGCTTGGAGATATGTTGTACTTGGATTTCCAGAAGTTGTTTAGCAAGATGCCACAGGACGGGCGGCGCAGTGACTCAGTGGTTAGCACTGCAGCCTCACAGCACCAGGAACCTGGGTTTGATCCCAGCCTCAGGCGACTGTCTGCGTGGAATTTGCACATTCTCCCCGCGTCTGCGTGGGTTTCCTCCAGGTGCTTCGGTTTCCTCCCACAGTCCAAAAATGTGCAGGGTAGGTGGATTGGCCATGCTAAATTGCCCATAGTGCCCGGGGATGTTTAAGTTAGGTGGGTTAGACACAGGAAATTAGGGAAAAGTGTATGGGTGTTATGCTTTTTAGAGGGGCAGTGTGGACTTGTTGGGCTAAATGGCCTGTTTCCACACTGTAGGGATTCCATTCTATGGTTATTGTGCAAAGTAGGAGTTCATGATATATTGGAAACATTCATGTTCACTTAAAAGGGTAACTTATTACTGTACAAATGTCCGTTCACCGATATGTATAAAACAAACAGGCATATGGGTCGGGGGGGGTGTGGCTAATTTAATTGAGAGGTGTGATATAAGGATGATATATGCCAAATGCTTGGTGAAATGGAAGTTATGTCTATAAAGGTCAGGGAAATGACATAATGCATCTATCTCTCAAAGTTGGCATTAATCTGACAGATTTGTTACCCCTCCCATAACTTCATGTCAAATACCCTGCTCTTCAACACAACGCACTATCTAGGTTAAGATTAGAGAGGTATTTTATGCTGTACATTCTACAGGCAATTAATTATTGAATCCAACAAGTTATTAAAAATAACTGCAAGATTAAGGGTTTGATGTTGCTTATATAATGCAAATTGGGGCAGCAGCACAAATAAGCCAGCAACTTCTGGAAACACAAAACACATGGCATATTTCTCAATTCGTTGAAACGTCTGACTCCCCTGTATGATAGTGACTGAGCTGGTTTGTGTATGAACATAACATTATAAATGTCAACAGAATGATAACTCAGCCCAGTGGCAACTATGACGATCTAATAGACATTGGGTGAAGAAACAAGAAAACACATATATTGAAATGAATAAAAGTTTATATGCATGAAAATCAAGAAAATCATGAATGAGGTGGTTACATCAGCGACGCACAGCACATACATATGGGTACTTTGGGAATGAAGTTGCACCCACAACAGACTCGAGCTCCAGTTCACTGACATCTGGTGGAACTTGAAACTTAAATTTTTGTATCAGAGTGGTAAAGAACAAGAACAGCTCCATTTTAGCCAGGGACTCACCAGCACAAATCCTTCGAACTGCAAAACCACAATTACAAATAAAATCACAAAGCTACTCTTTATCACACAATGTTATTCACAGTACCTTTCTTTATAATAAACAGGATATTGCTGTTTTATACTACCTTTTTTTAACAATACCTCTTAATCGCCTACATGCCATTGTTTACAGGTTTGGGTGAAATTTATCAATGACACAAGCTGCTGACCACAGCTCTGTGAGTAGCACACTCATCTTTAAGGCTGTAAATTCAAGCACCACTCTAGAGCCTGGGACTCTAAACCAAGGCTGGTGCTCTCATTGCGGTATTAAGCAAGAGCTGCATTGTCACAGGGGCTAGTTTCCAGTTAACACTTCAAATTGTAGCCACATCTGCCATTGTGTATTGATGGCTGCAGAGATTCCCTACATTTCAACAATGATTTTAATTCTAAAATATTGATGAGAAGCACTTTAAAATGCCCTGCAGTTGTGAAAGGTACATCTCTAATCAAGGATTAATCAAGTAATTTCCAGTGTACCAGTAGTTAATCTTCGTGGAAATAAATAGGTTTTCACAGATCTAGGGAACAGAGAGATTATCCCAGATTCCCATTGCTGATTATGTCTCCATCCCTTAGCAAAAAGCTGTGTGCTCAGTTATTGAATTGGATTCTGCTTATACTATAGCACACCCACCATTGCCTTTCCCATCAATGGAATTAAAACTCCCTCAAAGATGCAACTCCTACATCTTATTCTCCCCAGCCAGGGAGGGAATATTTCACTCCCATATCATTCAAACATTAGTAAGTTCTATTACCTGCAGAAAATGGCATGAAGGCATCTCTCTTCGCAAACTTGCCCTCAGCATTCAGAAAGTGAGATGGGTTGAACTCATCTGGTTTCTCCCATTGGGTTTTATCATGAAGCACAGAGGTCAGCATTGGAATTACATGGGTTCCCTAAAAATATTAAAATTTATATTTCTATATTGTGTTTTTATTGTTATAATTCAAAGATGGTTTTCAATTAATTGCACAGTTGCTCATTGATAAATGCTTTTGAAATTTAGAAATAGCATTTACATTCTAATTGTAGTTTCCTGAGCATGACTGAATTTAATTACTCCAGGATTGATGGCTGTGTCTGCAGTAGCATGTGTCCTGAACTCGATCCGTTCTCTATCTTTTTCTCCTTCTTTAACAAGTTTCTTAAAATCTGTCTTTTGACTAAGCTTTTGGTTATATGTCCATGTATCTCAGTTTGCTGCTTCTGGTATTAATTATTCTTCAATAACTCTCCTGTGAAGGTCCTTGGTATGCTTTACTACAAAAAGAGAGACTGTGCAAATACAAAATGTTGGGGTCAAGGTATATCTTGTCAATTTAGTTCCTCACTCCTCTGTTTTTTCTTCCATTACCTGTACCCAAATACAGTCAGGCATTGCCGTATTATTGTATATAACATGGTATATCTAAGTTGATGAGATTGAGTCATTCAGGTACTAATGCAGCACAGTGCAACCAGTTTTCAAAGTTCCCTTTCTTCCTCCCTATTATCTGTATATGAAGTCCTGAATGTAGCTGTCCTTTCTAGAGGGTACCTTTGGAATGAAGTATCCTCTGAAGTTTACATCCACTGTTGTTTCATGTGTCATGCCCAGTGGTACAATGTCACCAAACCTCTGGATTTCATGAATCACTGCATAAGTGTAAGGCAAATTTTTCCGATCTTCAACTCTGGGAGGTCGTTCTGATCCAATAACTCTGGTAATTTCCTCATGAACCTTTTCTGCAAACCAAACACATTTTTAAAGTCTTTGGAAGTATCATTATATTTTCGAATAAATTCAAAATCTCAATGATTGTAAATGGAAAATATGAGACATTGCAAATCACACAACAAGGTCAGCTCCAGAGTGGAATTAATAAGAATGCTTCTTACTCTGGATCTCTGGATATTTCATCATCAGAAGCATTCTCCCATGAAGTGTGGCTGAGATGCTCTCCATCCCTGCAGCAAACAGGTGCATTGTCGTGTATGTTAAGTTGTCTTGATGGAAATATGAATTAGGGTTGTCTGATTCCTAAAAGCAAAATTAACAATGCAATAGCTCAGAATTGTATTGGGACCTGTACTGTATGTCCTATGATACATACTTACCTTGGCACATGGATTATAAGGAAATGCAACACAAAGTAGGGATTAGGAACATGAGGCATCTGTGTGTTTTCTCCAATATAGTGCTGAGGAATATTACACTGTCAGGGGTTACAGTCTTTCAGATAAGATTTCATTCCGATGTGCTGTCTGCATATTAGGTTGATGTATAGTAATCTATTCCATTGTGCTTTTCAAGGCCTTAAGATGTTTCAAAGCACCTTAAATTCAATATTAAGTGGTTTTTATCATGCAGCTGATATTATAATGTAGAATCATAGAATCCAAACAGTGTGGAAACAGGCCAATAGGAAGTGCAAAACCAATCTTAGCAGAGCAAACTCCCACAAACAGCAATGTGGTTCTGGCCAGATTTTATTGATGTTGGGCAAATCCACATCAGAAAAGAGATGTCACTTCAAAACTGCTTCATCAGCTGTGATGTGCTTTGGGGTATCCTGGGGTTATGAAAGTCACTGTGCAAATGCCAGTTCTTTCTTTCTAAAAGGAATGAGCTTTTTCACAGCCTTTACCTAGAATCATATACATTTGCAGCATAAAAGAAGTCTATTCAGCCTATCATTGCAACATGAAATAAACAAAGTTGACACTTTTTCTGCAATATAACCTCTGGAAGGTGTCAAAATTCTTTAAAAGGAAGTGGAACATTTACCTTCTGTTGTCTGACCTTGAATAAATCAATAAAACTCCTCAAGTGGTTTTTATCTAGTTTCTGAAGATTTTCTTTGAAAATGCCATTGAAGAAGTTAACGGTCTTCTCTGCATTGATCAAAACTTTATTGTGTGGCCCTGGAAGATATCTCAGGAGTGGAAATACATTGCACAGCTGCAGAATCAAAATTACATCATGTTATTTGCGTATATATCAAAGCAAACCAGTTACCTGCTCACATCTAAATAATCACAAATTTAAAAAGTGATATATCTTCAAAACAATATGAATCTTTGGTAAATGCAATGTGTTTTTAAACATTGTGACTAATTATAGATTTTTATTAGCGTTAGAATCATACAATCCCTGAAAAAGCTGTGTAAAAAAATTCGATATTGAGCAGATATTGAGCAGTTTTTCTGCCACCTCCACCTATGCGCTTATTTCTTTAATCGTGAAACTAATCCTCCCTCTTCTGACCCTTTCTCCCGCCTCCAATGCACTCTCTCCTCCTGGAAACCATCCCAAGGCGTCCTACCCTCCCTTGACCTCTTCATCTCTAATCGTTGTCGAGACATCGATCGCCTCAATCTCTCTACCCCTCTCACCCACTCCAACCTCTCCCCCACAGAACGTGCAGCCCTCCGCTCCAATCCCAACCTCATCATTAAACCCGTGGACAAGGGAGGCGCAGTTGTAGTATGGCACACTGACATCTACATTACTGAGGCCAGATGCCAACTCTCTGACACCTCCTCCTACTGGCACCTGGATCATGACCCCAGCCCCTGAGCACCAAACCATCATCTCTCAAATCATCCACAACCTCAACCCTCAGGTGACGTCCCACCCACAGCCTCTAACCTCATCGTTCTCCAACCCCGCACCGCCCGTTTATATCTCTTTCCCAAAATCCACAAACCTGCCTGCCCTGGTCGACCCATTGTCTCCGCCTGCTCCTGCCCCACCGAACTCATCTCCACCTATCTGGACTCCATTTTCTCCCCTTTGGTCCAGGAACTCCCTGCCTACATCCATGACACCACCCACGCCCTCCACCTCCTCCAGAACTTCCAATTCCCTGGTCCCCATTTCACCATGGACATCCAGTCCTATACACCTGCATTCCCCATGTCGATGGCCTAAAAGCTCTCCGCTTCTTCCTGACCCGCAGACCCGACCAGTCCCCCTCCACTGCCACCCTCATCCACTTATCCAAACTCGCCCTCACCCTCAACAACTTTTCCTTTAATTCCTCCCACTTCCTACAGACAAAGGGGTGGCCATGGGTACCTGCATGGGCCCAAGCTATGCCTGCCTCTTTGTAGGGCACGTGAAACAATCCCTCTTCCAAAGCTACACTGGCATTATCCCCCATCTCTTCCTCCGTTACATTGATGACTGTTTCAGAGCTTGAACAGTTCATCCACTTCACTACCACCTTCCACCCCAACCTCAAGTTTACCTGGACCATCTCTGACTCCTCTCTCTCCTTCCTGGACTTCTCTGTCTCCATCCCTGGCATCCATCTAGAAACCAATATCCATTTTAAACCTCCCGACGCCCACAACTACCTGGAATATTCCTCCTCTCACCCACCTTCCTGTAAAAATGCCATCCCCTATTCCCAATTCCTTCGCCTCCACTGCATCTGCTCCTGAGATGAGGCATTCCACTCCAGAACATCCCAGACGCCGTCTTTTTTCAAAAACCGCAATTTCCCCTCCACAGTGATCAAAAATGCCCTCGACCGTGTCTCCCGCATTTCCCACAACTCATCCCTCACACCCCCATTCGCAATAATAACCAAAACAGAATCCCCCTCGTCCTCACATACCACCCCACCAACCTCCAAATCCAACGCATCACCCTCCGACATTTCCGCCATCTGCAATCTGACCCCACTACCAAAGATATTTTTCCCTCCCGACCCTTATGTGCCTTCCAGAGGGACCACTCTCTCCGTGACTCCCTTGTCCTCTCCACATTCCCATCCAGTCCCATGACCCCCAGCACTTTTCCCTGTAACCGAAGCAAGTGCTACACCTGCCCCCATACATCCCTGCTCACCCCGACCCCAGGCCCTAGGATGACTTTTCAAATCAAACAGATGTTCACCTGCATATCTGTCAATGTTATATACTGTAACCGCTGTTCCCGTTGTGGCCTCCACTACATCGGGGAAACCAAACGGAGGCTTGGGGACCGCTTTGCGGAACACCTACACTCTGTTCGCAACAAACAACCACACCTCCCAGTTGCAAACCATTTCAATTCCCCCCCACTCCTCGGACGACATGTCCATACTGGGCCTTTGCATTGCCACAGTGACTCCACCCGAAAGATGCAGGAACAGCATCTCATATTCCGCTTGGGAACCCTGCAGCCCAATGGTATCAATGTGGACTTCACAAGCTTCAAAATCTCCCCTCCCCGACCACATGCCAAAACCAGCCCAGCTAATCCCCGCCTCCCTAACCATCCCTCCCACGTCAAGCTCCACCCCCATTCCCTACCTACTAACCTCATCCCGCCCCACCCCGCTGACCTGTCCATATTCCCTGGACTGACCTATCCCCCACTAACTCCCCACCTACATTCACCTTCACTGGCTCTAACCCCGTCTCTTTGACCTGTCTGTCTCCTCTCACCCTATCTTCTCCTTTATCCATCTTCTATCCGCCTTCCCCGTCTCCCTATTTATTTCAGAATCCCCCTCCCCTCCCCCATTTCTGAAGAAGGGTCCCAACCCGAAATGTCAAGGTTTCTTGCTCCTCTGATGCTGCTTGGCTTGCTGTGTTCATCCAGCTTCACACCATGTTATCTCAGATTCTCCAGCATCGGCAGTTCCTACTATCTCAAAAAAAATTCAATGTCTTTCAAAGGGGATTTGGATGAAACAATCAATTTGCTGAGTTATGGGAATGAGGAAGGGACTTCGATCAACTGGATAACTCTTTCAAAAGAATTAGCATAGGAACACTGGACTAAATGATTGCTGTCAGCATTGGATAGGCCTATGTTTTAGTTTCAATGAGTAGCAGTTTTCTTTCTGAATTCAGGATTCAGAGGCAGGTTGACAGGGTAGGTAAAAGCATCTTTTCACTTGTTAAAGTATTTAGAGCCAGGACAATAAATTTGAAAGTAAGAAATCCCCCATTGCAAACTGAGATGGGGACTGATTTGTTCTGTCAAAATGTCATTAAATGTTGGAATCTGCTGCTCCTGATAGCACTTATTGAATCTGTTCAAAGCTGAGTTGTAGGATACAGTTTCACGGGCAGGTTTGCAGTCCGCGGAGGCTGTTCACTTCTGTGGACAAAGTGCCATTTCCCCACCCCCATCTGCCCCGAAACTCACCCAGCATGTTATGTGCAGGAGGGTCAAGCCTAGGGCAGCCTGCTTGCCGTCATGCCAATTAAGACCCCTAACTGGGCAATTAATGATCAATTAAATTGCACCATAGATTTGCTGACACCACTGACAGATTCCCATTACTGAAAGTTGCAAACGATTCTTTCTGGAAAGTTATACAAAATACAAGATAAGACTTACCTGAATGATAGGTGAACCAAGAAGTTGAACATTTTCATTCACTCTCTTTAGTAAACCGACAAGCCCTTCATCTTCATAATTAAACCTGTCACCAAAAACTAGAGAGCCAATTATATTGGCCGCAGCCGAGTTCAGCTGGAAAGTTGGATTAAATGGTTGTCCTGCAAAGGAAATTTTAAAGATCATACACAATCGAGTATTGAACTTTACAGGAAATCACAGTTGCACAGTTTTTTTAACGTAAGACCCAGAATCTTGTTCCCTTGGCTGTTAAAGGAAAATAGACAGGAGACAGCAGAAACACTCAAGAGAATTTTTCAAGGCTGCTTCAATACCAAAATTATGCTCGGGAACTGCATAATTCGAGATATGGATGAACTGGAAATCTATGAACTAGTTGGTCCTACCAATTGGTTGTGATCTATTTGATTACACATCAGAAGCAGGCATGCAGCGATAATTGCAATTAGCTTTGGATTGCTCTTACAAAGAGCTAGCAGAATACAATGGCCTGAAATAGTCCTTTCTCTGATTCTTCAGTGTACATTGGCATTTGTACACAGGTTCAAGCACACGGAGAAAAGGAATAGTGGTAATTCTGTTTATTTACCTTACAGAGTCTCACCTTCATAAGAATCAATCACTTCTACCAGAAAATCTGATTCCTCGATTATTTTGTCTTCCATGGTTTTTCTTCCCATTCCAAAATCTCGTAAAGTGGTGAGAGCAAATCTTCGCATTTGCTTCCATGACTCTCCATGACCAAAAACAATACCTTAAATTAAATCCATCAGAAAGAAGCAAACACCGTAACTCTGGTAATCTTCATTTCAACTGACAGCTTTCCTCATAGAATCGAGGGCATGAGCAATGAGGGAAATTATACACAGTGTACTGAGAAAGGTTTGCATTTCTGCAGTGAAATAGTTCTACTGTTCACTTCGAGGGCAACATGTGGGTATCCTAAATACATCAGCACCTGAGTTATTTTTCAGGTGAAGTCACTGTTCAAACATTGTAAATGTGCTAAACAATTTACACACAGTAAGTTTCCAAATCTGTTTATTTTAGAGATGTTGATGGAGGGACAAATAGAAATGCAGCAACATAAAAACACAAGTAAGCCAATCTGCTCCTCAAGCCTATTCCACCCTTCAATAAGATTCTGGCTGATCTTTGGCCGAACTCCATTGTTTAACAAAAATTACTTATCTCAGATTTAAAATTAACAACTGATCCAGCGTCCACTGCCATTTGTGTAAGAGATTTGCAAACATCTGCCATCCTTTGTACTTAGGAACATTTCCTAATAAAATTTTCCTGCATCATCTGGCCCTACTTCTCAGATTATGCCATCAGTTCTAGAATCCCCAATGATTGGAAAATGTTTATCTGTACTTACTGTTTATAGCCTGTTTCTTTACCCGTTCCTTTTCTTGTTTATAATTTTCATGTTAGTATCTTATAGACTTTGATCACACCATCCCTTAACCTTCTAAATTCAACAGTCAAGAGGCCTAATTTGTATAATGTCTCCTCGTAACTTAACGTAATAATAGCTAGGTCAGTAGGAAAGAAGTGGTCTACTGTACTTTAAATAATACCATGAGACATTTTATTCCCACCGGAATGAGACGGGAATTCCATGGAGTGTACCTCTAACAATACAGTATTACTCCACTAGAACATAGAACAGTACAACAGAGTACAGGCCCTTCGGCCCACAATGTTGTGCCAACCTATTATCCTACTAAGATCAATTTACCCTGCATACCCTACATTTTACTATCCTCCATGGGCCTATCCAAGAGTTGCTTAAAAGTCTCTAAAGTATCTGTTTCCACTAACACTGCTGGCAACACATTCCACACGCCCACCACTCTCTGTGTGAAGAACCTATCTCTGACATTTCCCTTACACCTTCCGCCAATCACCTTAAAATTATGCCCCCTCATAATAGTCATTTCCTCCCTGGGAAAAAGTCTCTGATTATCCATTCTATCTTTGCCTCTCATCATCTTGTACACCTCTATCAAGTCACCTCTCATCCTTCTTCGCTCCAATGAAAAAGGTCCTAGCTCCCTCAACATTTCTCCATAAGACCCACCCTCCAGCCCAGGCAGCATCCTGGTAAATCTCCTCTACACCCTCTCTGGAGCTTCCACATCTTTCCTATAATGAGGTGACCTGAGCTGAACACAATATTGCAAGTGTGATCGAGCCAGAGTTTTATAGAGCTGCAGCATAACCTCATGGCTCTCAAACTTAATTCCCCTGCCAATGAAAGCCAACACATCATACGCCTTCTTTACAACCCTACTTGGGTAGCAACTTTGCGCGATCTATGGACGAGGACCCCAAGATCCCTCTGTTCCTCCACACTGTCGAAAATCCTGCCATTAACTCTGTATTCTGCATTCAAATTTGACCTTCCAAAATGAATCACTTCACACTTTGCTGGTTTGAATTCCATCTGCCACTTCTTTGCCCAGCTCTGCATCCTGTCAATGTCCCATTGCAACCTACAGCAGCCCTCCTCACTGTCCACAACTCCACCAACCTTCAGGACATCAGCAAATTTACTAATCCATCCTTCTACTTCCTCATCCAAGTCATTTATAAAGATCATAAAGAGCAGAGGTCCCAGAACAGATCCCTGCGGAACACCACTGGTCACTGAGATCTAATCTGAATACTTTCCATCTACTCCCACCCTCTGCCTTCTATTGGGCAGCCAGTTTTGTATCCAGACAGCCAAATTTTCCTGAGTCCCATGCCTTCTTACTTTCTCAGTGATCCCACCACATGGAAACTTATCAAATGCCTTGCTAAAATCCATATACACCACAACCACTGCTCTACCTTCATCAATGTATTTCATCACATTCTCAAAGAATTCAATAAGGCTGGTTAGACATGACCTACCCCTCACAAAGCCATGCTGACTATTTCTAATCAAACTGTGCTTTTCCAAATAATCATAAATACTATCTCTCAGAATCCTCTGCAATAATTTGCCCACTACATAAGTAAGACTGACCGGTCTATAATTTTCAGGATTATTCCTATTCCCTTTCTTGAACAAGGGAATAACATTTGCTACCCTCCAATTTTCTGGTAAAACTCCAGTGGACAGTGAGAACGCAAAGATCATTGCCAAAGGGGCAGCAATCTCTTCCCTCACTTCCTGTAGAAACCTTGGGTATATCCCATCTGGCCCAGGGGACTTATCTATCCTCCTGTTTTCCAAAATTTTTAGTACATCCTCCTTCCTAACATCAACTTATTCAACCATATCTGCCTATTTCATGCTGTCTTCACAAATGTCAACGTCCCTCTCACTGAAGCAAAATATTCATTAAGGACCTCCCCATCTCCTCTGACTCCGTGCACAAGTTCTCTCTACTACCCCTGATTGGCCCTACCCTCACTCTGGCCATCCTCTTGTTCCTCACGTAAGCATAGAATGCCTTGCGGTTTTCCTTGATCACATTGGCCCAAGTTTTCTCATACCCTCTTCTGGCCCTCCTAAGTCCATTCTTCACTTCCTTCCTGGCTACCTTGTCGACCTCTAGAGCCTTGTCCGATTTTTGCTTCCTCAACCTTAAGTAAGCTTCCTTCTTCCTCTTGACTGGATGTTCCACATGTCTTGTCATTGAAGTTTCCTTCACCTTTCCTGGGAGTATTATATGTTCAAACCTCTGTGTGGAACTTTAGCCAACAATGTCTGACTCAGAAACAAGAATGCTACTGATTGCGTCATAGCTGAGAGTAGATTGTATGGAAATGCAGCGGGTTCTCTGCACTACTTCAAACTGTGGTACACTCCACGTGGGATTGATGAGCTGATGGCTGTATATGAGAATGTTACATTTCACAACGCCATTGTGTGCACAAAAGCTTTAGAATGCTTTTTCATTAGAAAAGTCATACAAATGTCAAATATGAATTATTTGCATTTAATAGATTGAGTTAATTTTCTTCAGTTAGCAAATAAGTTGAATATAAAGTGTTGGAAGCCTTGAAATTATTATTGGAGATATTAGGATCATATATGTAAGGCATTACGTTGTCTACAATACATGTGTATTTTGAATGTACACTACAAAAACATGTCGTTTGGACCAAATGCTCTATGCCAGCATTTATACTCTACACAGACTTTTTCTTACCCTCCTTCATGTCACATAAATCGCAGGTGGCACTGGGTCAAATATTAATTTTAGATTGGAGCTCAAAAGGCTTCTGTTCACTAAAGGTATTCAGAAGCTTGAGGCAGAATTGAGTTTTTTCACAGATGAGCCATGGTCTCACTCCATGTCAAAGCAAATTATGTTCCCAAATCTACAGTATAACCTTTGTGTATTATTAAATATTGTATTAGCATCTCTGTAGAAAGCATGGAAAATAAGTTGCTCAATGAATTTACGAAACATCTCCACACCACCAAAATCACCAAATGCTCCCTAATGGTTATCATTTTTGGATATTGCACGATTGTATATTTTAAAAAATACAATGAATTAATTATAATCTCATTCATATATAAATTTTAACTTTCAAAGATCTTTAAAATATAATGCTTAAAAACAAATTAACCTGTACAAAACACTGAAAAGTATTTATTATCCGAACAGGGACAGAATACAGCCTGATTTTGACATAACTTATACAACAATTAAGCTAAAGATGCAAATTACCATGTCCTTTTGAAAGTGCCTCAAATATTGGGATGCGTGCTCTTTCTCCAAATGCATCTGCATTGTTCTCGAGGGCATCCTTCACTGCTTCGTACCCAGTCAACACCACTGTAGTTGTGGGTCCTAGCTTGATGCTAAATACTTTGCCATATTTCTCAGATAGCTTCAAGAAAAAGTTTACATGACCATTTATTACAAGTTTTAGCACGGCAGTTCCTTTTGCTGTTCATTACACCAGTGACCTTTCAGACTGTTCAGTGAAGCCACACACTCATCTCTCATTCAGCAGCATATCCAGCTGGCATTCACATCAGCTCCAGCTCAGCTCCAAAAGCATCAGCATCAAATCCATTTCTCACAACTTCAGCATATCTTTAACTGTTTTCAGCTCTCTCAGGACATCACTGGAATACAATGTAACGCTCTCACTAAGATCCTGCTCCCTCTCTCTACTACACCATCTATATACCTTATGCTAGATCCTGACTCAATCACCATGAGAAAGGCCAGTACCAGAACCATCTCTGACTACATTAGACTTGTGCTTCTGAAATTGATCTCAGAAAACATGTGTGCCCCTGTAACGGAAAGGATGTTCTGAGACTGAGTCAATAAACCTTGTGGTTTAACACCGGAGAATTAAGTATGTGAGGGAGAGATGCAAATCTAAAGGGTAAGCCTGCAGGAGGTTACAGTCTGATGATCTGCTGGAGGAAGCTGGTCTCATGGCAGTGAAAGTTTCTTCAGCTGATATCTCCGTTTCACCACACCAGTGACCTTTCAGACTGTTCAATGGACCACACACCCAGGCTGCACACCACTATTCCTGGGGATGGAAGATGTCAGGCCTACTGATGCTTTAGAGAATTGTGCAACTGTTGGACACTGGAGTGGCAGAAGAACATGGTCTCAAGCTCCCAAAGGACATTTAATTAAAGTTGTTTCTTACTTCCGTTTTTGTCCCAGTTTATTGATGGTGCCTTTTCGGCCCTGACTAATATTAAATACTCAGACACACCCACTGATATCAGTGGTCAGAGTTTACAAAGAGACAAAGAAACAAAGAAACCTACAGCACAGGAACAGGCCCTTCGGCCCTCCTAGCCTGCGCCGATCAAGATCCACTGTCTAACCTGTCATCTATTTTCTAACGGTCTGTGTCCATTTGCTCCCTGCCCATCCATGTACCTGTCCAAATATATCTTAAAAGACGCTAACTTGTCTGCGTCTACCACCTCCGCTGGCAACGCGTTCCAGGCGCCCACCACCCTCTGTGTAAAGAACTTTCCATGCATATCTCCCTTAAACTTTCCTCCTCTCACTTTGAACTCATGACCCCTAGTAATTGAGTCCCCCACTCTGGGAAAAAGCTTTTTGCTATCCACCCTGTCTATACCCCTCATGATTTTGTCGACCTCAAACAGGTCCCCCCTCAATCTCTGTCTTTCTATTGAAAATAATCCCAATCTATTCAACCTCCCTTCATAGCTAGCACCCTCCATACCAGGCAACATCCTGGTGAGCCTCCTCTGCACCCTCTCCAAAGCATCCACATCCTTTTGGTAATGTGGCGACCAGAACTGTACACAGTACTCCAAATGTGGCCAAACCAAAGTCCTATACAACTGCAACATGACCTGCCAACTCTTGTACTCAATACCCCGCCCAATGAAGGAAAGCATGCCGTATGCCTTCTTGACCACCCTATTGACCTGCGTTGTCACCTTCAGGGAACAATGGACCTGAACACCCAGATCTCTCTGTTCATCAATTTTCCCTAGGACTTTTCCATTTACTGCATAGTTCGCTCTTGAATTTATCTTCGATTAGGGAAAATTAAACCCAGTTCCATTCAACATGGCAGCAGAGCAGACTCATCCACTCCGTCTTCTCTTCCTGTTCTTTTCGTTTCCCTTCTGGTTTTTCTCAGTTTTAGTTTTATTTAGATTTTTTCCGAGGCAGTGGCAGCAGTTATATTGGGTTTGGTGGGTGTGGTGGTCATCGAGATATCCAGTGTGAGGCGGCAGCAGTTGGGGGCCTGACCTGGGACTCCATGAGCTCTCAATGCCTAGAGCACGGATCAGAGGTGATGCCCTGGTGCAGATGGGGCCTGGATTGGGACTTTGGCAGTCTGAGGACTCAAGAGCAAGCCCAACATGGTGATGGAGGTTCCCTCAACAGCTACAGCCACAATGAGAGCAGGGGAGATCGAGCCAGCACAGGGATAGTGTGCCAAAGCAGAGGAGATTAAGCCCTTATAGGATGTAGCATGGCTAAACATTTCAGAATGCAATATTTGAACTTTTAGCTTTATTCTTCAACTTTATACTGAGAAGGACAGTAATGTTTAACTTATACCATTGTTCCTTATTTCTTTCCATCTTGTTTTTAAGTTTTTGTAACTAGGTACATGTACCTAAGATGCTGTCCCATGTGAAATCTTTTCACTGTACTGTACTTGAGTACGCATGACAATAAAGTCTAAATGTAAATCTAAAATTATCTGGCCAACATGGTGCCAATTTCAGGGTGAAATCAGTTGGATTCTCGTTTGTTTTGCACAAGTGCCAACAACTTACATTTGTATCATGTCCTCAGTGCAGAAATTCACATCGCCAAGCGCTGAACAGAAATGGCAAAGAGCAAACGAGGTCTCTGATTTACTGTCTGAGTCTAACTCCGTCTTACCTTCATCAAAGATTTGCTCAGCTTCTTCAGATCCAACATGTGCAGGTTCCCGATCAATGGGAGAGGAGGGGGTCCTGGGGGGAAGTTACTGACTCCGGGAGTTTTTAAGCCGTTGTTGAAATACAGCAGGATGATAATGGTCAGAGCCCCCAGCAGCACCAGGGTGACAGCATCGACAGGGAAAACATTTGCAACCGACATCCTGAATTTGAAATTAGCAACAAGAGAGGCTGCAGTTTCTATTCAAACTCAGCTCCTGCACTGAACAGCTGCAAAAAGATTTAAAACTAAAATCTCACACTGGTCGGTGTGGTTTTCAGTTGTTGCTTTGTTGAAGTGTCCTTTGTCGAAGCCTTGTTATGTAATTCATTGCAGTGGGTGTCGAGGGCTTTTCAACCAACTGGAAGGCCGGAAAGAAAACGTAGTCCCTCCAAAAATCCAATTTCTCAACTGTAAACACTCTCCAAAAACAACACCATCTCTCACTTAGTGATAAATAAATCAGGTCAAAATTATAATAAAATCAAAGCGCAGAACATACTCACCCGTCATGTTAGCATTGCTAAATCTGTTGGGAAAATGATGCAAAATCAGCAAAAAGCAAATTCGCAGTACAGACAAACTAAAATCTGAATCTCTTCACATACCTTGAATAGTCAAGCCAAGACTTGCCAGTGAGAACGATTTATTGACGCCCAGTACCAGGCCGTTTTGTTTATTTATTCACTGGTTTGTGGGGGCTTGCTGGCTGACTAACATTTATTACCCATGTGTAGTTGCCCTTGAGAAGGTGGTGTTGAGCTGCCTTCCTGAACCACTTAGGCCCACATGCTGTGATAGACCCACAATGCCGTTAGAGACAGGATTCAGGATGTTGACCGAGCAACAGTGAAGGAAGAGCACTATGTTTCAAGTCAGGATGATGAGCGACTTGGAGGGGAGTTTGCAATTGGTGGTGTTCCATGTATCAGATGCCATCGTCCTTCTGGCTGGAAATGGTTGTGGGTTTGGAAGGTGCAGTCTGAGGATCTTTAGTGAATTCTGCAGTGCATTGTTCAGAGAGTACATACTGCTGCTACCGAGTGTAGGTGGTGGAGGGAGTGGATGATTGTGAATGTGTTGCCAATCAAGTGTGCTGCTTTGTCCTAGATGGTATCGCAAGAAGACAGCTCACCAGCTTCTCAAGGGTATCAAGGGACGGGCAAAAAACTACTGGCCACCAGCAATGCCAAGAGTGAATGACACAAAAAATTGAATGGTAATTTTTTCCTCTTCATGCAAGGAAGACCTGTTAATTTCTTATTGCTATTTTTTGGAATCTTACTGTGTGCAATTTGTTTGCCTTTTTAAAATTGAGTACTGTTGCAGCTACATTCATTCAGGCAAATGGAGAGTGTTCCATCACACTCCTGCCTTGTGCCATGTCGGTGGTAGACAGGCTTTGGAGACTTAGTAAGTGAATAACTTCTGGAAGTAATTTCCTCTCAGACAGACCATAAATGCTCCCATACTTTTGTCTTACCTTGCTGTTGAATGCAGACTTTTTGTTCTTTATTCATTTACAGTACGAAGGCATCGCTGGCTTGGCAACATTTATTACTCTATCCCTTATTGCCAAGAGGGCAGTTGGGAGTCAACCACATTGCTGTGGGTCTGGAGTCACATGCAGGCCAGACCAGGTAAGCAAGACAGTTTCCTTCCCCAAAGGACATGAGTGAACCAGACGGGTTTTTCCACCTGGAATTTTTCCGATGCTGGAATCAGAGATAACATAGTGAAAAGTTTGTGAAGAAGGGCCCAGACCCAAAACATCAGCTTTCCTGCTCCTCTGATGCTGCCTGGCCTGCTGTGTTCCTCCAGCTCCACACTGTGTTATCTCTGACTCCAGCATCTGCAGTTCTTACTATCTCTGAGTGGTTTATAACCCCACTGCGAAGGATTAGCTATGATCAGATTGAAAATGGTACCAGCTCAAACGGCCCACTGCCCTATTGCTGCTCTTCGTTCCTTTGCCTCAATACACCAGCCTCAAACACCCAGCGGGTATGAAGCTGATCAGGTTACAATTTGGGGTGCCAAAGATTTGTTGTTCCATCATCTCTAAAACACAAACACAGAAGAACTAGCAGGAGGAATAGGCCATTCAGACCATCAAATGTGTTCCCCTATTGAATTAAATCATGGTGATTTGCCTATGGCCTCAGCTCCACTTTTTGAGCTTCCCCTTCAATCCTATTGATCCAATCCCTTAAATCTGTTGTTGACAAAACATTAACATCAGTCACCAAACGGTGAGTCTTAACACTAAAAATCAACCACATTTCTTGATGGAGCTAACACTGGCAATGAGAATACTTCTCCAATGGCAATGCAGCTGACAAAGTATAAGATTATGGAATGAAAAAGAGTTGGGGCAATGTTGCAACCTGCTGGCCAAATATCAAGAGACAAAATCAATAACCTTTGGGAAAGCATCAGACGAGCTTCGGTAAAACAGAGTCACACAACACAGAATGATTAAAGGACAAAGTTTAATATATAAACCACCTTTCATGACCTCAGAGTGTACCAAAGAGATTTCTGGTTTACAATGTATTTTTTATGCTTGTCATTGTGGTAATGAAGAATCATAAGCTGTATTTGATGCAAATTAACAGCCATGTTCTCTGTTAAACTTTGTGTCATTAACAAAGGCTTGCATTTATTGTTTTTTTCTTGAAAGCTTGCGTTTTGGCCCATTTCCCTTCACAAGGGATGGTTAACAAATGGTGATGCTCACTTTTCATTGAGGAAATTTTAAAAAGGCAAACAAATTGCACACAGTAAGATTCCAAAAAGTAGCAATAAGAAATTAACAGGTCTTCTCTTGCATGAAGAGGAAAAAATTACCATTCAATTTTTTGTGTCATTCACTCTTGGCATTGCTGGCGGCCAGTAGTTTTTTGCCCATCCCTTGATACCCTTGAGAAGGTGGTGAGCTGTCTTCTTGAGTTGCCGTGGTCAACATGCATCCAATTTTGATCCAGCACTTGGCACTTGGCCCAAGACCAACAATTGTCCCACATTGCTCCAGCCTCCGTTCCTCTCCTCACCGGCACTCAACAGCAACCAGGTAAGACATGCTGTACCAGGATTCGTACCTCAGCCACTCAGTCGGCCCCTCGGGCTGCCTGCTCCCCCACACATCGCTGGCCCGCGCTATGCTCTGGTGCTGCTTCCCCTTGTGTTGCTGTGGGACATGTCCCCACAATGCTCTGGCACTCACATGGCATGCACTGTTGCAGGGCTCGCTGCTGACAGTGTTCCAGGGCATGGAGGCTCGCTGCCAGCTCTAGTGCTGAGGGGAGAGAAGAAGAAGAGAAAGGAAAAAGGATGAAATAGAACAGGCAAAGCAGGGGAGCTCCAATTCGAGTGTCCTACTCTGCTGCCATCTTGCCAAGAGGGAATCTCAGATCCAATTGTTTGAAACAAATTCTTTGCATAAACTGCTCTTGTTGGTGCAATTGTTCACTTGCACTTTGGTTGATCCACGAAGATTTTCTGTGGCATTTGATCTAAACTGTGCTTTTATTTGAGCTGCAGTAGAGGGAGCAATTCTTTTACATTCCCTGACAGTGTCAGCTGCCGTCAGTTGGTCTGTGAATTTAGGATTTGCAACGAGGAGATCAGATTAAATTTTGAGATGCAAACTGAAACCAAGCAAAAAGCAATGACGTAAAACTATCACACGGCTGCTGCCCCAAACGTTCAGTTCATTTTCAGACATAATGACGAAAATTCAATCAGCTTCGCATGGTCAGGAAGGAGAGATCACACATCCAGAATGAGACATGTGCTGAGTGAGTATACAGTTTGGGGAATTTAGAGGCAGCCTGGGAATTGGCTGAAGAGGCCAAACAAGCGCTTGCACCTTTTTGACTCGTAGTTTCTGAGGTTTTTTTAACAGGATAAATTGAGGCCAGGGATCAGTGCCCAACGCAAAGGAGTGACACCACAGGTAAACTGTAAGGTCATTGGCTGTTAATACAGCGTGGAGCTGAAGGAATACAGCAGGTCAGGCAGCATCAGAGGAGCAGGGAAGCTGACCTTTCAGGTCAGGACCCTTCTTCAGAATTGGGGGAGGGGGAAGCAAGCTCGGAAATAAATAGGCAGAGGAGGGGTGAGGCTGGGGAAGATAGGTAGAGTGTTGATAGTGAGTGCAGGTAGTTATTGATGGGGATTGGTTGGTGAGGTGGGCGGAGTGGATAGGTGCAAGGGAAGATGGATTGGTCAACGAGACAGGGATGAGAGGGAGGGATGGTTGTGAGATGAGATTGGGGTGGGGACATTTTGAAGCTTGTAAATTCCACATTGAGACCACTTGGTTGTTGGGTCCCAAGGCGGAATATGAGGTGCTGTTCTCCAGTTTCCGGGTGGCATTGTTGTCACACAGGAGGAGGCCCAGAATAGACATGTCGTCCAGGGAGTGGGAGGTGGAGTTGAAGTGTTTTGCAACTGGGAGATGTTGTTATTTGTTGTCAACCAAACTGAGGTGTTCCACAAAGCGGTCTCCGAGCCTTGGCCACATCTGTTGCATTTCCCACACCTCAGCCCTCAGTGCAATAAATACAAAGACAGAACTCCCCTTTTCCTCAGGTATCATCCCATTACCTCCAGATTCAACACATCATTTTCAGCCACTTCTGCCACCTGCTGTCTGACCCCACTACAAAGGATGTATTTCCCTCCCCACCCATATCCGCCTTTCTGAGGGACTGCTTTCCGTGACTCCCTGGTCCGCTCCACACTCCCCATTGCCCCACCAGCCCCAGCACCTCTCCCTGCAACCGCAGGAAGTGCTATACCTGCCCCTACACATCCCCCTCACCTCCATCCCAGGCTCCAAGAAAACCTTCAACATTAAACAGATGTTCACCTCCACATCTGCTCGTGTGATCTATTGTATCCACTGTTCCTGATGTGGCCCCTGCTACATCAGGGAGACTAAGCGGAGGCACAGAGACCGCTGTGAGGAGCTCCTACACCTGGTTCATGACAAACGACAACAACTCAAAAACTGGAGGAACAGCACCTCATATTCTGCCTTGGAAGCGTACAACCCAATGTTCTCAATGTGGACTTTACAAGCTTTAAAATCTGCCCAATCCCAAACTCAACCCAAGACCAGGCCTCCCTGTCGTCCCCGCCTTCTTGACCTGTCTGTTTTTTCTCCCACCTATCCGTTCCTCCCACCTCACCGAACAACCTCCACCCCGACTTCAAACTACACTCACCGTACTAGCTTCGTCCTCACCTCCTTGACCTGTCTGTCTTCGCTCCCACCTATTTGCTTCTCCCATCTCACTGACCACCTCACTGTCTCTCCATCTATCTGCTCCACTATCCACCTTCTGTCCTTGCCTTCCACTCTATTTATTTCAGAGTCCCCTTCCCCTCCCCCATTTCCGAAGAAGGGTCCCGACCCGAAACATCTGCTTTCCTGCTCCTCCATTGCTGCCTGACTGTTGTGTTTGTCCAGCTCCACACCTTGTTAGACACAGATAGATTGGTTCTTGATATGTATTAGGATCAATGGCTATATGGAGAAGGCAGGAGAATGAGGTTGAGAAACACATCAGAAGCAGTAAATATTGAAGTTATGTTTTAAGTTGTTTTCAACAATTCATTCTTCTCTAACATCCCTCTCTCCAGTCAAAAAGCAATTTGCTTGAAATCGGATAACAAAGTGTGGAGCTGGATGAACACAGCAGGCCAAGCAGCATCTTAGGAGCACAAAAGCTGACGTTTCGGGCCTAGACCCTTCATCAGAGAGGTTCTCTGATGAAGGGTCTAGGCCCGAAACGTCAGCTTTTGTGCTCCTGAGATGCTGCTTGCCCTGCTGTGTTCATCTAGCTTCACACTTTGTTATCTTGGATTCTCCAGCATCTGCAGTTCCCATTATCACTATTGCTTGAAATAGGAGTTAGTTTATATATTCCGTCTGCTGAAGTTATGCTTTGCAAATTTGATTACTCTCCGCAGTCGTTCACCTCCAACATCTGAAGATTCTCATAATGGCACAAGTAAACTAGACCAAAGTTTTTCATGCCTCCCAGTGGGCTGGGCTGACTTGTTCCATTGTCCTTGGGTAAAATGTTAATTTTAACTCAGACTGTCTTTTGTTTAATCTGCATCAGTTTAATGAAACCTAGCCAACTCATGTGGGTCAGGTAAATGCAGTGCCATTTTTAAATCCATGCTTTCTGGTGCCTTTTTAAAATAATTTCAGTCCATGGAAGTCCCAGGAAATAGGAAGTTAAGTCCTATTAAGTTAGCCTGAGGAATTGAGAGATCAACAATCCATATTGTTATGATCCCTGTTGAAGGTAATATTGGATAAGTCAGATCCCAGAGTAAAATCTGCATTGACTGATCATTAATTTTATATTTGCAATTTGGCTTACTGTGAACATACTCTCACAAGGATTTCTATATATGTTCAACAAAACAAGATTGTCTTATTATTTTGTTTTGTGTAATGAACATGAGTGATAAGACCTTTCACAAAATGGTCGTATTTATCAAAAGTAGCAAAAAGATTCAACTGTTTTCATAAGCAATCTCTTTTACGGACAATCAATACCAGTAAAGTAACACTCCTTTCTTCATGTTAAAATTACTGACTCATCTAACAAGGTCACAAGCATTTCGTATTGATCACTTCATATGCATTAGCCAGATGTGATTCTTCACATTTCTCCAACTGACACAAGGACAAGTTAGCCCACTAACCTTTTCTCACTGAACTCTTTAAGAAAAGCTCTGGGCTATTTTCCAACTGTTCCAAACGCAACTTCGTAAAAATTTGTCAAATGTCCCAAAATGTAGCTTCTTTAGTTTAAGACACATGCTTTTGTTGGAAATACTGTTTTAAACTCAACGATATTTCTTCAGTCAGACAGTGGTGGGCTTGTGGAATTCATTGCCGCAGAGTGCCATGGAGGCCGGGACGTTGGATGCCTTCAAGGCAGAGATCAACAAATTCTTGATCTCAAAAGGAATCAAGGGCTACAGGGAGAGTGCAGGGAAGTGGAGTTGAAATGCCCATCAGCCATGATTTAAATGGCGGAGTGGACTTGATGGGCCAGGTGGCCTTACTTCCATCCTATGTCTTATGGTCTTATGGTCTTTCTGACCTTTTAAAATGTAACAGGTCAGCTTCACGGAACTAAAACCAACATCACATTGACTTCTACTTTAAAAAAAACAAGTTTTAAATAACAATGTGGTATTATAAAACCTTATCGTACTTGTCACCCACAAAAATCATTACATTGATGGTAATAATCTATCCGTGTTAAACACAAGGTTTTTCTGCCAATGAAGTTTTACCCTACTCCATTTTGATCACCACATTCATTTTCTGATGAGGGGCCTAGTCCTGAAATGTCGGCTTTTGTGCTGCTAAGATGCTGCTTGGCCTGCTGTGTTCATCCAGCTCTACACTTAGATATCCCGGATTCATTTTCTTACATCTTCGCCGTTGACAAAGGACCTGCTATAATGTTACTTTTCTGTGAGATAAATATTTTTAAATGGTTTGGTTAAACTCCACAGAAACAGTCTTAAATTCTTGTCACAGAATCATTCAGGAAATAAAAACGATTATGGTCCATGAATAAGCCACTGCAGAATTGCTGAACATGTAGATTTCAAAATGTTTTGGAGGAGCTACTGAACTCAGTATCTCTTTCTCCATGAATGAATATTTTTATCACCATAAATTTATTTTTCAAGAGAAACAACTAACTGATGATTAAATCGCCATGCCATCTGTTGAGAGCAATACTATGGAATCTGTAGCGATATGTTTCAAACAAAGGACTAAATGAGGGGAGGGTGGAGATAATTTCTGCTTTATAAGAAAAATGAAATAATAGATACATTTATAAAAGAGAGGCTGTAGATTTCTCTGAAATTGCCTCATGCCTATCACTTCTAATCAACAAATATTGTATACTGTTAGTAATTTGGATTCCCACTGATGGCAATTTACTGTCAAACATACTGTTCCTCAGGTGATGCCTACTCACTGTCCAGTCACGGTTAGAGAGGCAATTTTTTCACTGGAGTCAAACAGGAAACCAGATCCAGCAAACCCAGCAAGCAGATCAAAGATCAAACATAACAGCCATTGAATAATGAAACTGATCCATGAAACAACAGATCAGGTAAATCATGAGTGAAGTGGTTACATCAGCGACGCACAGCACACACATATGGGTACTTTGGGAATGAAGTTCCACCTACACCAGACTCAAGCTTCAGTTCACTGACATTGGGTGGAACTTGAAACATAAATTTTTGGATCAAAATGGTAAAGAACAGGAACAATTCCATTTTAGCCAGCGTCTCTCCAGTGCAAGTCCTCCGACCTGCAAAAAACACAATGCTGCAATATGTCAAAACGGCTCTTGAAATAAACAAACAGTCATATTTAAAGACAATTGAATTTCTGAAATATAACATTACAGTTCTAACATAAACTTGTCGTGAAGCTCTACATTATTTCACATCTCTTCAAATTGAAATTAAATTAATTAACCTGAAAAGATGCCTGCCATGGTTCTGGGGGGACAGCAGTCACCTGAAAACAGACAATTTGGGATACAAGCCCTTAAGGACTACAAAAAAAAGTTGGAATTGGTACATTTACTGCAAGAAATATCAATGTCACAGACTATGGGCATAATGAGACACGGGGACACCTCCCCACATAAAGATACAGAACTTGTGTAACAAGAATGTAATTAACACAAGAACGACTTAATGGTGAGAGACTGATCACATTCAAGGGCAGGAACCTGACAGGTCATGGTCAACTGCAGTTTAAAGCAAATCACTACAGATGCTGGAACTTGGAAGCACACAAAGAAAATGCTGGAGGAACTCAGTGGGTCTGCTAGCATGTATGGACAGGAACCATTCTCTCCCTTTTGATCTTTAGTTTACAGCCGTTTTTAAACTCTGTTCTGCTTTCACCCCCATCACCAATCCATTTGGTTTTTGCACTGGGCCTTTATAATGTTTGCCCCCTGTTCCTCCTCTGTCTTTGTCAAAAGTATTTATAGAAACACAATCCAACACCTTTCAGTTCTGAAGAAGTAATTCCAGACTCAAAATATTAACTCTGTTTCTCTCTCGTGTGAAAGAATATTCCCGAGCTACCTCAACGCATTCACTTCCAACAACATTCCAGAAGCCTGCCACCATCCCAAACACACCTGCTGCAGTACTGTGTTTGTCAATGTCAGAATGACGATATTTCAGATGTGATGTTGAACCTAGAATCATCCAATCCATACAGTGCAGGAGCAAGCTATTCAGCCCACCGAGTCAACACTGAGCATCCCAAGAGCATCCCAGCCAGACCCACCCCTCCACCCTATCCCTGTAATTCTGTATTTCTGATCGCTCAACCACCCATCCTGTACATCACTGGACAGCAAGGGACCTGCACATCTTTGGATTAAGGAATGAAACCAAAGCTCCCAGTGGTGAACCACAGACACCCAGGGAGAATGTGCAAATTCCATACAGACAGTTACCCAAGGGTGGAATCAACCCCAGGTCCATGGTGCTGTTAGGCAACAGTGCTAACCACTGAAACACTGTGCTGCCATGTTTCCCCACATTTCAACAGGACCAAAACCCAAAGACATTGGTGTGATGCACTCACAATACCCTAAAATTGGAACAATGCATTTTTAATAACTTTACTTCCATCAGTTCCCAGTCTGTGTTTTGATAGCTGGTCTCGCTTTTGCAAGCCAGTGTAGGCTTTGACAGTCTTGAGTAACTGGATTCCCAATCCTGACTGCTCACTCCCCTGGTTAAAAGTTGTATACATATGTGAGAAATGAAACATGTTGTTTATGCAGACGTAGGATGAATAGTGGGATCTTGCAGATGCAGGAATTCACAAGATTTTATAGCAGAAGTATATCATTAACCAGAGATTAGGTTCTGCAAAGATGGCAGTTAGCACGACCAGAAACACTCTTTTTGCAGACAAGGACATGGTAGAGATAAGGGTGTTGTAGCAGAGGCTTATTTCTGCAAACCTGAAGATTCACATGTACAGCATGTCTAGTGCTCTTTAAGATAGCCAAATAAGGATTGCAGTAAAAAAAGGGAATGGGGCCTTCAGCTGGCAGTAAAGGGAACAATAAACAAGGGCTGAAATGTAAGGCTGGATGAACACTGCAGGCCCAGCAGCATCTCAGGAGCACAAAAGCTAACGTTTCGGGCCTAGACCCTGCTGGGCCTGCTGTGTTCATCCAGCCTCACATTTCATTATCTTGGATTCTCCAGCATCTGCAGTTCCCATTATCACCAATAAACAAGGGCTGTCAGGCAGGACGGGGAATGATAGGATAAGACCAATGGGAGCAGGGAGGCGTGAGCCTGTCTAGCAGACACCCTTTCTTGCAAGATCGTACAGAGTAAAATTGTCTTGTTTCCAAGGCTTTGTCTCAGGCTGAATTTGTGAGCAGGGACTGTTTCTCACACACAGAGGTTGAATTGGACTCTATTTTGACCATAGCTCATCCCTTTGCAGCAACACAACTTACCACATTGCAACAAAATTAACTTAATGGAAAAGAATTGCCTTCTACTGCACTTCCAACATTTTATACTGTCTTGGACAGTCAGGGAAAATTCCCACCATATATAACTTAAAAGTTAATAAGATGCTTTACCTGCAGAGAACGGCATGAAGGCATCTCTCTTCACAAACTTGCCCTCAGCATTCAGAAAGTGAGATGGGTTGAACTCATCTGGTTTCTCCCATTGGGTTTTGTCGTACAGCACAGAGGACAGCAATGGAATCACCTGGGTTCCCTGAAAATATCGAAAATATAATCAGAGTATGATTCTCTATTCTTTTTAATCCATCATGGTCACCAGGTTTCCTTCCATTGACCCTGTCTACACTTCGGACTGCCCCAAGAAAGCAGCCACAAAATCAAACAGCCCTCCCCTACTCTCTTCCACCTTCTTCCATCTGGCAGAAGATACAACATTTTGGACACACATGCCAACAGATGTAAAAATAGTTTCTGAACCACTGTTTTCAAATTTATGAACAATTCTCTCAGTGTAACATTATAGTCTGCATTCTGTTCTATTCCTCTGATGCAGTTATGAAAGGTATGATTTGTCTGGTTAGCTGCAATACTTTTCACTGTATCTCAGTACTGTGACAAAAATAAATGGAATTAAACCAATTCAAAAGACATTAATGAAATTATTTGCACAGTTGTTAAGTAATTATCATATCTGTAAGTTAGGCACACCATTCATTTAAATTCAGACTCTTGCATCTTTGACATCTTTAATCGCTCCACTGTGCTTTTTGCTGCCCAGACTCTAAGCTCTGGAATTCCCTTTCTAATCTTCTCAACCTGACTATCTCTCTTCCCTCCTTCATGCTTAGCTATACAACATTGACCCCTGAATTGGTCACTCCTGGATTGAAATTCCACCCTATGACTGAAACATAAAAGCCACAACCTCTCACAACCAGCCCTCCACTGCAGACAAGCGATAAAGCCACAGCAATGGTCTTTGAGAAGATGTTGTTTTGACAAAGCGGATAGCACTTATCCCCAGTGTTCTGGTGAATATTTATCCTTAAGCCAATATCACAAAGAAGAGGTCATCTTCTCATTATCATTTTGCTGGTTTTTTTTAGGATGTTGCGAAGTGTCTATTGCCGCCTGCATTTGTGACATCACAATGGAGACTGCACTCAATTCACAACTATTTCGTTGGCTGTGAACTGCTTTGACAGGTTTGGTGGTTGCAGAAAGTGTGATATAAATGCAAGTCTTCTTTTACAGCCGACCTCTTTGACCATGTCTTCATCACTTTTCATATCACCTCCCCATATGGTTCGGTACTGTTATTTTTCTGGTATCCAGCCTGAGTTCATTTTTAGGACAGTCTACCATATTAAAGATACTAAGCAAATACAAGTTGTTGCTGTTAAAGAAAATCACTTTAATCTCCCTTCTTCTCTGTTCTTTCTATTGTTTTACAGTAAAATCCAACAGAATGATGCAGAAAAAGAGGAGACATTTTGCCCACTGGTTTTGAGCCACACAAATGCACAAATTAGGAGTGGGGGACCAATGAGCACCTTAAGCCTCCTCTGCTATTTGATAAAACAGAGCTGTATAATTATTCCCACTCTCCTCTCTCTGTTAGTAATTAAACAGTAATTTGCAACTTTAATAACGAAATGCTCTGATATGTTTCATCATACCTATATTCGTCACAAACTAGAGTCAGACAAGTCTACAACACAGAAAAATATCGTTCAGCTCAGTGAGTCTGATTCAGTCAAACCAAGTACCTAACAATTCTAATCCCATTCTCCAGCATTTAGCCTGCAGCCTGGTATGCCTTGGCAATGCAAGTATACAGCTGAAATTTCCTTAAATGTTATGAGGGTTCACCTTTACAGATGGTGATTTCCAGATTCCCACCAACTGCCCACTGAGTGAAAAGAAAATCCAAACATCCACTCTAAATCTCTCTCCATAGAAAAGTTAATGAGATAGTTACTTAGGTTCCAATGTTGTGGAGTGCACCAAATGTAACCATGACAGCTTTTCTCTTTCTCAGACAACCTTCATTAAGTGTCAGAATAATAGTTCCCAAGGTTACCTTTGGAATGAAGTAACCTCTGAAATTTACATCCACTGTTGTTTCACGTGGAATGCTCAGCGGTGCAATGTCACCAAACCTCTGGATTTCATGGATCACTGCATCAGTGTAAGGCAAATCTTTCCGATCTTCAATTCTGGGTGGTCGTTCCGATCCAATAACTCTGGTAATTTCCTCATGAACCTTTTCTGCAAAACAAACACGTTTTTAATGTCATTGTAAGTAGTGTCATGATATGTACAAACAAGTTCAAAATCTCAACAGTGGTAAATGGAGAAAATGAGACATTGAAAATCATACAACAAGGTCAGCTCCAGAGTGGAATTAATAAGAGTGCTTCTTACTCTGGATCTCTGGATATTTCATCATCAGAAGCATTCCCCAACGAAGTGTGGCTGAGATGGTCTCCATCCCTGCAGCAAACAGGTGCATTGTCGTATACATTAAGTTGTCTTCATGGAAATATGAATTTGGGTTGTCCGATTCCTAAAAGCAAAATTAAGAATTCAATTGCAAAGAATTGTATTGGGTCCTGTACTGTATGTGCTATGATGCATAATTAACCCGGCACACTCATTATTGGGTATTGCAGCACAGAATAGGGGCCAACGACATGAGGCACCAGCTTGTTTATTCCAGTGTAGTACTGAGGAATGCTGCACTGTCAAAGATGCAGTCACTTGGATAAGATGTTACTTTGAGGCACTGACTGCCTTTCAGTCGATATACAGCAAAAAACAATCTTTTGTATTGCGCCTTTCAAGATCTGAAAACGTCCCAAAGCATTTTGAAATCAATAAAGTGATTTTCGTAATGCAATCAATATTATAATGTGGTTCTGGCCAGGTTCTATTGATGTTGGACAACTCCAGATCAGAAAAGAAACGACACTTCAAAACTGCTTCATCAGCTGTTATGTTCTTAGGGGTATCTTGCGGTTATGAAAGTTACTGTGCAAATGCAGTTCTTTCTTTCTAAAAGGAATGAGCCTGTTCACAGCCTTTACCTAGAATCATATACATTTGCATCGAAGGAGTCTATTCACCCTATCATGCCAATACTGCACTGAAGAAAGTTGACCGTTTTTTCTGAAATACATAAATGTAACTTTAGAAAAGCGACAATGCACTTAAAAAGAAAGCGGAGTTTTTACCTTCTGTTGTCTGAACATGAATGCATCAATAAAGCTCCTCAGGTCATTGCAATCGAATTTCTGACGATTTTCCTTGAAGAAGCCTTTGAGCAATTCAACATTCTGCTCTACGTTGGTGAAAACCTTATTGTGCAATCCTGGAAGGAATCTCAGGAGTGGAAATGCATTGTACACCTTCAGAATCAAACAATGTCATGCTACTGATGTAAATATCAAAGCAAACCAATTATCTGCTCACATGTACTGACTTGTCAATTTTAAAAAAGTGACAGATAAAACATTACGAATTTTTGCTAGATATATTGTGTTTTTAAACATTGTGACTAATAATAGGTACTTACAATAGTTATCATTATGCAATGCGTGAAAGAGCTGCCTAAAATATATAATATCTTTCAAAGTTGAATTGGATAAATACTTGAAGCAAACAACTTGAACAATTATGGAATGAGGAAGTGACTTGGAGTGACTGCATAACTCTTTCAAAAGAGTTGGCTTGGGAACACTGGTCCAAGCGATTGCCTTCTTTGGTGTATGATTCTATGGCATAATTCCTGAAATGTATTCTGTGTGATCACCAGGCAGAAATTTGATGTGATATTAGTGCGTGCAAACTATGCACACTGTGCATTAATGCTTTTGAATGGCTATCCCCAAAAGGTGCCTCTTTTAGACTCATAACATTCATTCGTTCCAAAACAGGAGCAATAGAAATCTGTTCAGACCATTGACAATCTTTGTCAATTTAATTAGTTCATCATTGAGCTCAAACTCATAGCCACTCAGTTATGCTTCCATCGTTGAGAACTTCTCAAATTGGAGCCTATGAAATCAGCACAGATATTACCATCACATTTGTGGTGAAACCACTTTTGCAGTGACTTCCTGTTATTCCCATAAGTGTCTCTTGGTTCACACAGCAATGTTTCAAATACATGCAAATATGCAGCAAACATGTGATATGTTCCTCATATACATGCCACACGAGTACAATGGAATACTCCCTACCTTCCTGGATGAGTGCAACTCCAACAACACTCAAGAAGGTCAATGCCATACAGACCAAAGCATCAAACATTCATCCCTCCACCACTGTTATACAGAAGAATGAGGGTGGATCTGACTGAGGTGTATAAAATTCCCAAGGTGTATGGACAGGCTGGATAGAAAGCAGCTGTCCCCCTTAGTGAAGAGTGAATGGCAGAAGGTTTAGGGAGGATTTCAGAGGATATTGGGAATCTTGAATACATAGCCTGCGGATGTAGTTGAGACAGGAAACATCACAACGTTTAATAAGCATGTGAATATGCACTGAAGTGTCAATACACTCAAGGCTATGGGCTAAGGGCTGGAACATGGGACAAGTGAAGATGTGGAATCATTTATTTGTTTATGACACCACACCTCAGCTGCTGTGTACTGTTCCTTACGTAAAGAGCGTTTTATTTCAGTTGGAGGAGTTTCAGAGAAGATTTGTCAGTTGAATTTCTGAGATAAATGGACTGTCTCACAAGGACAAACATGCAAAGGTGGGGCCTATGGTTTAGGTTTAATGAATAATAAGTATCTTTCTGAAACTCAAAATTCTCAGGCAGCTTGACAAGGTAGTTGAGCAGATATTTTCACTTGTCAAAGTATTTGGAACCAGGACTGTAAACTATGAAAATAAGAGTTCATACCTCATTTCAAACATCGATGTCGAGTGATTTCTTTTCTCAAAGTGTTTTTAGATATTGGAATTCAATACTGGATTCCATATTGAACCTATTCAAAGCTGAGTTGTAGGGTACAGTTTTGTTCGCACATTTACAGTCACAGGAGGCTGTAAAAGTCTATGGACAACATTGCCACCCTTGCAGAATGCCTGCCCTCAGTCCAATCAAGGGCCTTAACCGGGCAATTAATATCCAATTACACTGCACCACGGGTTTACTAAGGCTCCACTTACAGACCCTTTCCAATTATTGCAAGTTGCAAATGATCTATTCTGGAATGTATTACTATTCAAATGAAAGATAAGACTTACGTGGACTATAGGTGAACCAATAAGTTGAATGTTTTCATTTACTCTCTTTATTAAGCTGACAAACTTTTCATCCTCATAGTCAAATCTGTCACCAAAAACTATAGAGCAAATTACATTGGCCACAACACAGCTCATTTGGAGAGTTGGATTAAACGGTTGGCCTGCAAAATAAATTTTAAAGATCACTCTCAATCGTGCATTGACCCTTTACAGGAAATCAGAGTTGCACAACTCTTCAGGTAAGGCCCTGAAGCTTGTTACCTTGGCTGTTAAAGGAAGATAGACAGGAGATAGCAGACACTCTCACCAGAATTTTTCAAATTCCTTCCATATGCAAAGGTGATATAGGTTTCTGTGATTCTTTAATGTACATCTGCATTCATACATAAAACACACAAAGAATAGAAACAATGGTAAATCTGTTTGTTTACCTTGCACAAACTCACCTTTATGAGAATCAATCATTTTTACCAGAAAATCTGATTCCTCAATTATTTTGTCTTCAATGGTTTTTTTTCCCATTCCAAAATTTCGTAACGTGATGAGGGTAAATCTTCGCATTTGCTTCCATGATTCCCCATGACCAAAAATAAGACCTTAAATTCAATCCATCAGAATTAATCAAATAATGTGACTCTTGCAATATTCATTTTAAATGACAAACTTCTTGTAAGAATTGAGGGCATGTCTTTGTGGGAAATTGAGCACAGTGAACTGAGAAAGGTTTGCATTTGCAGAGTGCAATATTTCTGCAGTACATTTTAATGGGTGACCTGTGGGCATCCTAAATGCTTCAGTCGCTGAGTTATTTTTCAGGTGTAGTGACTGTTTGAATTTAGAAGTATGGTCACTAACATATTCACAGCAAGCTTCCACAAATTAGCCATTGTTTGGATGTAGATTCGGGTACAAATAGGAATACAGTAACATTGGATGAAAAGGTGGCCATTCTGCTCCCCAAGTGTATTCCAAAATTCAATGAGATCCTGGCTGGTCTATGGCCTAACTCCATTGCTTGACAGAGATTCCCCTATTTCAGATTTAAAATTAACAACTGAGCCAGTAACAATTCCCGTTTGTGGAAGAGAGTTCCCGACATCTGCCATCATTTGTTCTTCCAAACATTTCTCCTGAATAGTCTGACCCACATCTCAGATGATGCCCCCTAGTTTTACAATCTCCAACCCATGGAAGTAGTTTAACTTCATCTACCATGTCTTTTTCTGTTTGTATCTCAAAGACATGAATCAGATCACCTCCTAACTGTCTAAATTTGAGTGAAGGCACGCCTAATTTTTTTTACTCTTCCCTCAGAACATAGCAGCTAGGACACCATGAAAACAGTGCGCCACTTTAAAATGACTTGAGACAACTTATGCCCATTTGAGAAGAAAGATGGGAACTTCATTAAGTGTACCTTTGACAAACGAGCGTGACTCCACTACCTGGGAGTTTTAACAAGGACAAGATGTTTGAAACTCTGAGGTGGAATTTGCACCCATTTTATCTGACTCTGAGACAAGAAAGCTACTGATTGTGCCATAGCTGTGAATACATTGTCTCACAATGCAGTGGGCTACCCATACTACTTCGTGCTGTCTTTCCGTCAACATGGGATTGATGAGTTGATTGTCGAACAGAAAATGCCTGAATTCACAACACCACAATGTGCATAAATGCTTTATCATTTGAAAAGTCATTGCTTTGTCTACAAATACAAACCTGCATTGAATTTACAGCACAGAAACAAGTTATTTGGCCTAGATGGTCCATGCCAGAATTTAAGTTCTTTCCAAGCCTCATACTACCTAGCTTCATGAAAGATGTATGTCAGTTGACACTGGGTCAATTATTAAGTTTAAACTGAGGTCAATAGGCTTCTGTTCACGGAAGGTATAAAAAAATTAGGCAAAGGCAAGTTATTTTACACATGATTCAAGGTCTCACTTGGTGTCAGAACAAGTTATGTTCCCAAACCTCCAATATAACCTTTGTGTATTATCATTCATATCTCTGTAAGAATCATGCAAAATAGGATGCCAAATGTATTTACTAAACATCCCCATGTTAACATCACAAATGGCCATATAACAGCTATCATTTTCAGATATTGCACAATTAAGTACAACCATATGTTTTAGAAATTGCAGCGAGTTACTGAACACTGTTATTCATTTTCTGAAGGTTTTTGAAACAGAACGCTTTAGAAAAAAACTAATTATTGTCAAGTCCTGAGAAGTATTCATTATCCAACTCACAAATTTTACAACAGTGAAGCTAAAGATGTAAATTACCATGTCCTTTCAAATTTTCTTCAAATATTGGGAGGTGTGCTCTTTCTGCAAATTCATCTGCATTGTTCACGAGGGCATCCTTCACTGCTTCATAGCCAGTCAGCACCACTGTAGTTGTGGATCCCAGCTTGACGCTAAATACTTTGCCATATTTCTCAGATAGCTTCAAGAAAAGGTTTACATGACCAATTATTACAAGTTTATGCATGACAATTTTCAAAGGCATCAGCTTCAGATCCATTTCTTACACCTCACCCCATCTCGAGTTGTATTCAAGTCTGTCAGCATATCACTCAAATACAATGCAACATTCTCACTAACATCCTGCTCCCTCTCCCTCTACTATACCATCCATATACCTTCAGCTAGATCTTGACTCAGTCACCATGAGACAGGCCAGTACCTGAGACATCTCTCACCACATTGGTCTTACGCTTCTGCTGTTGGTTTCAGAAACCTTGTGATGGAAAGCATGTTTTGAGATTAAATCCCAATAAACCTGTTATCTTGTGGTTTAAAACTGGAGAATTAAGTGTTTGAGGGAGAGATGCAAATCTAAAGGGTAAGGCTACAGTCTGATGATCTGCTGGAGGAAGTTGGTCTCGTGGCAGTGAAAGTTTCTTCAGCTGATTTCACCACACCAGTGACTTTTCAGACTGTTCAACGGACCACACACCCAGGCTGCACACCACTATTCCTGGAGATGGAAAATGTCAGGCCTACTGATGCCTTAGAGAATTGTGCAACTGTTGGACACTGGAGTGGCAGGAGAACATGGTCTCCCGCTCCCAAAGGACATTTAATTAAAGTCGCTTCTTACTTCTGTTTTTGCCCCAGTTCATTCGTGGAGCCTTTTCGGCCCTGACTAATATTAAATACTCAGACAGGCCCACTGATATCAGTGGTCAGGGTCCAGGGGAACATTACACCCAGTTCCATTATCTGCCCAACGTGGTGTCAATTTCCAGGTAATATCAGTTGGATTCTGGTTGGTTTGGAACGGTGACAATAACGTGCATTGATATTACACATTCAGTGCAGAAATTCACATCCTCAAGCGCTGAACAGAAATGGCAAAGAGCAAATGAGGTCTTGAAGGGTCTAGGCCCGAAATGTCATCTTTTGTGTTCCTGGGATGCTGCTGTGCCTGCTGTGTTCATCCAGCCTCACATTTTATTATCTCTGATTTACTGTCCGAGTCTAACTCCATCTTACCTTCATCAAAGATTTGTTCAGCCTCTTCAGATCCAACATGTGCAGGTTCCCGATCAATGGGAGAGGAGGGGGTCCCGGGGGGAAGTTACTGACTCCGGGAGTTTTTAAGCCGTTGTTGAAATACAGCAGGATGATAATGGTCAGAACGCCCAGCAGCACCAGGGTGACAGCATCGACAGGGAAAACATTTGCAACCGACATCCTGAATTCGAAACTAGCAACAAGAGAGGCTGCAGTTTCTATTCAAACTCAGCTCCTGCACTGAACAGCTGCAAAAAGGAAAATCTCACACTGGTTGGGATGGTGTTAAATTGTTGCTCTCTGATGATCTGAAGTGTCCCCTGTCGAAGCTTTGTTATGTACTTCACTGCAGTGGGTGGCGAGGGCTTTTCAACCAACTGCAAGGCAGGAAAGAAAACCTAGTCCCTCCCAAAGCTGTAAACGCTCTCCAAAACCAACAGCATCTGTCACTTACTGATTCATCTATCCAGTAAAAACATTTTTTAAAAAATCAGGACAAAAATTACCCGTGAACGATGTTGGCGTTGCTAAATCTGTTGGGAAAATGATCCAAAATCAGGATTGAAAAAATAATATAGGAATATAGCATTGAGATCAAGGATTAGCTATAGTAAGAACTGCCGATGCTGGAATCAGAGATAACACAGTGGAAATTTTCTGAAGTAAGGTCCAGGCCCGAAACGTCAGGTTTCCTGTTCCTCTGTCATGCTGCCTGGCCTGCTGTGTTCCTCCAGCTCCACACTGTGTTATCTCTGACTCCAGCATCTGCAGTTCTTACTATCTCTGAGTGGTTTATAACCCCACTGCGAAGGATTAGCTATGATCAGATTGAAAATGGTACCAGCTCAAACAGCCCACTGCCCTATTGCTGCTCCCCGTTCTTTTGCCTCAATACACCAGCCTCAAACATCCAGCGGGTATGAAGCTGATCAGGTTACAATTTGGGGTGCCAAAGATTTGTTGTTCCGTCATCTCTAAAACACAAACACAGAAGAACTAGCAAGAGGAATAGGCCATTCAGACCATCAAATGTGCTCCCCTATTGAATTAAATCATGGTGATTTGCCTATGGCCTCAACTCCTCTTTTCTCTCTGCCCCTTCAATCCTATTGATCCAATCCCTTAAATCTGTTGTTGACAAAACATTAACATCAGTAACTAAACGGTGAGTCTTTACATTAAAAATCAACCACATTTCTTGATGGAGCTAACACTGGCAATGAGAATACATCTCCAATGGCAATGCAGCTGACAAAGTATAATGTTATGAAATGAAAAAGAGTTGGGGCAATGTTGCAACCTGCTGGCCAAATATCAAGAGACAAAATCAATAACCTTTGGGAAAGCATCAGACGAGCTTCGGTAAAACAGAGTCACACAACACAGAATGATTAAAGGACGGAACTTAATTTATTAAGTGCCTTTCATGACATCAGAGTATGCCAAAGAGATTTTCGGGTTACACAGTATTTTTATGCTTTACCCTTGTGGTAATGAAGAATCGTAAGCTGTAATTGGTGCCAATTAACAGCTATATTTGTTAAAAATGTCTGCAGGATGTGTCATTAACAAAGGCTTGCATTTATTGCTTTTTTTTGAAGGCTTGTATTTTGGCCCATCTCTCGAGTCAGTCTCTAAAACAGTCACGGCAGGGTTGAGGAGAGGCCCTGTGGTGCTGAGAATAAAACCTCAGTGCAGAACATTGTGGAGGATCAGAAAGGAAGACATCCTACAAAGCTATTGGAGAAATGGGTTTAAGGGACGGATGACAGTGAGCTGAGGTGAAAGCTTGTTTGAGGATCTCAGGAAGAGACGCTGACCAAAGAAAATCACATCATGTGAATGTAGAACTTGGCCCAAAGGAAAGTGATGAAAGTCATACCCCAGCTGAACAGACAGCTTTATCACAGGGACAGATTGATGCTTCACTGACGTTTTTTGTGTCTTTTCCTTGTGCATTTTAAACTGTAATGTCTTTTGTTAAAAGTACAATGACAGTCTCTTGTCAATATGTTCAGAGTCTGACCAGGATAGTAAACAAAATGAAAGTAAATCATTCTTGCACAGTCGCACTCTAGGATTTAGACTGATCCAGTGCTATCATTAGCTTTGATCATGACAAACTCAAAGGTTTGTAATAAAAATGAGATATACTCTCCATTTAGTAATATAGCTGATGTGGTGTTAACTTATTTACAGCACAGAAAGACACTGTTTCATTTATCAATTAGCTGGTAGTTCCATGACATAACATTTGAATTTTTTTGAAGAGAGCATCCCACTGAATCCATTTAAAGCATTTGCATTGGTTATAAGGAGAAAATCTGACTCACTCACATTTCATTAAAGTTGTATATTCCAGAACAGTAATAACAATGTTAAGCAAGGACTGAACTGAATAGAATACCCTTTATCTCACTTGTACGACGATACAAAAGTACAGGAGCACAGTCAGAAGTGTTTACAATGCTGTCTTTTAATGGCACCATCCTAGAGTCAATTATGTCAGTGCAACGCTTGCAGAGTAAAAACAAACATAACGGTCTTACGCAAAGAGAATTAAAGGAAAGCATAAGCATTACTTAAAGAGGTAGTTACAGCACAGTGAAAGGTTTTAAATTACAGTCTGGTAATAGCAGCTCAGCACGTGGCACCTGCCCCAAGACCAGCAATTGTCCCACATTGCTGCAGCCTACAGTCCGTCCGCTCCTCACCGGCACTCAACAGCAACCAGGTAAGTCATGCTGTACCAGGAGTCGTTACTCAGCCCCTCCATCGCCCCCAAGTGCTGCCTGCTCCGCCTGACGTCACCGGCACACGCTATGCTCTGGGGCTGCTTCCCCACGTGTTGCTGCGGGGCACTTCCCCACATTTCTCTGGCGCTCACAGAGCATGCACTGTTGCAGGGCTCACTGCTCATGGTGTTCCCGGGCATGAAGGCTCGCTGCCAGCCCTGGTGCTGAGAGGTCAGAAGAAGAAAGGAAAAAAGGAACAGGCAAAGCAGAGGGTCTGATGAAGGCTCTACGCCCGAAACGTCAGCTTTTATGCTCCTGAGATGCTGCTTGCCCTGCTGTGTTCATCCAGCTCCACACTGTGTTATCTTGGATTCTCTAGCATCTGCAGTTCCCATTATCACTGAGGCAAAGCAGAGGGGCTCCGATTCGAGTGTCTTCCTCTGCCACCATCTCACTGATGGGAAATTAAGAGGGAATCTCAGATCCAATTGTTTGAAACAAATTCTTTGCATAAACTGCTCTTGTTGGTGCAATTGTTCACTTGCACTTTGGTTGATCCGCAAAGATTTTCTGTGGCATTTGATCTAAACTGTGCTTTTATTTGAGCTGCAGTAAAGGAAGCAATTCTTTTACATTCCTGACAGTGTCAGCTGCCGTCAGTTGGTCTGTGAATTTAGGATTTGCAACGAGGAAATCAGATTAAATTTTGAGATGCAAACTGAAACCAAGCAAAAAGCAATGACGTAAAACTATCACACGGCTGCTGCCCCAAACGTTCAGTTCATTTTCAGACATAATGACGAAAATTCAATCAACTTTGCATGGTCAGGAAGGAGAGATCACACATCCAGAATGAGACACGTGCTGAGTGACTATACAGTTTGGGGAATTTAGAGGCAGCCTGGGAATTGGCTGAAGAGGCCAAACAAGTGTTTGCACCTTTTTGACTCATAGTTTCTGAGGTTTTTTTAACAGGATAAATTGAGGCCAGGGATCAGTGCCCAATGCAAAGGAGTGACATCACAGGTAAACTGTAAGGTCATTGGCTGTTAATACAGCGTGGAGCTGAAGGAATACAGCAGGTCAGGCAGCATCAGAGGAGCAGGGAAGCTGACCTTTCAGGTCAGGACCCTTCTTCAGAATTGGGGGAGAGGGAAATCGAACTTGAAAATAAATAGAGGAAGGGTGAGGCTGGGGAAGATAGGTAGGGTGTTGATAGTGAGTGCAGGTAGTTATTGATGGGGATTGGTCAGTGAGAGAAGATGGACAGGTTAAGGAAGCAGGGATGAGAGGGAGGGATGGTCATGGGATGAGATCGGGGTGGGGAGATTTTGAAGCTCATAAAGTCCACATTAGGACCATGGGGTTGTCGGCACCCAAGGCGCAATATGAGGTGTTGCTCCTCCAGTTTCCAGGTGGCATTGTTGTAACACAGGAGAAGGCCCAGAATGGACATACCATGCAGGGAGTGGGAGGCGGGGTTGAAGTGGTTCGCAACTGGAAGGTGTTGTTGTTTGTCGCAAACCAAGCGTAGGTGTTTTACAGAGTGATCTCCGAGCCTCACTTGCATCTCGTGTTTCCCGCACCTCAGCCGTCACACCCCCTCCCCACAATAAAATCATAGACAGAATTCCCCTTGTCCTCACATATCACCCCATTGGCCTCCGGATCCAACATATAATTCTCCGCCACTTCCGCCACCTGCAATCCGACCCCACTACCAATGATACATTTCCCTTTGCCTTCCAGAGAGGCCGCTCTCTCCACAACTCCCTCATCCACTCCATTTTCCATCCTAGCCCCACCACAACCAGCACCTTTCCCTGCAACCGCAGGAAGCGCTACGCCTGCCCCAACACTTGCCCCCTCATCTACATCCCAGGCACTGAGAAAACCTTCCACATTAAACAGTTGTTCACCTGCACATCTGCTAATATGGTCTGTTGTATCCGCTGTAACAGATGTGGCCTGCTCTACATAGAGGAGATCAAACGGCAGCTCAGAGATCGCTTTGTGGAACACCTACTCTTGGTTTTTGACAAACAACATCTCCCAGACGCAAATCACTTCAACTCTGCCTCCCACTCCCTGGACTACATGTGCATCCTGGGCCTTCTCCACTGTCACAACGATGCCACCCAAAAACTGGAGGAACAGCACCTCATATTCAGCCTTGGAAACCTACAACCTAATGTTCTCAACGTAGAATTTACGAGCTTCAAAGTCTCCCCACCCCCAAACTCAACCCAAGACCAGTCCTCCCTCTCGTCCCTGCCTCCTTGACATGTCCATTTTCTCTCCCACCTATCAATTCCTCCCACCTCACTGAGCAACCCCCACCCGCTCATCCTATTACACTCACCCCTACAAGCTTCTTCCCCCGCTCCTTGACCTGTCTGGTATTCCTCCCACCAACCTGTCCCTCCCACCTCACTGACCGACCCCCACCCCAACTTCCTACCTACACTTACATTTACAAGCTTCATCCCCACCTCCTTGACCTGTCTGTCGTCTCCCCGCTCCTTCGGCTCCACTATCCACCTTCTATCACTGCCTCCCTCTCTCTCAATTTATTTCCAAGCCACCTTCCCCTCCACCATTTCTAAAGGAGAGTCCCAACCTGAAACGTCAGCTTTCCTGCTCCTCCATTGCAACCTGGCCTGCCGTGTTCATTCAGCTACACACTTTGTTAACTCAGACTCCAGCTCAGCTGTTCCTATTATCTCTAGAACAAAGTCGAGATGTCCTGCTGACAGTTTGTTACACTCTGGTCAGAGCACACTTCTAATATTGAGAGCAATTTTAGGCCATATCTCTCAGGAAGGATATGCTGGCATTGGAGTGCATCAAGAGGAGATTTACACAAATTATCCCAGAGATGAAGGGCTTGTCAAATGGAAACTTTGTGTCTGTATTCAATGGAATTTACAAGGATGAGGGGGTATCTCATTGAATCGTACAGAACACTGAGAAGCCTGAATAGAACAGATGTGGAGAAGATGTTTCCACTGGAAGAAAACATGAGAACCTGAGGGCACAGAGTCAGAGAAAGGGAATGACCTTTACAACTGAGATAAAAATCTATTCAGCCAAAGCATGGTGCGTCTGTGGAACAGATGGTGAGACCCAGCCACTGAAGGCTGTCGTGGCCATATCATTGACTGCATTTAAGACAGAGATAGATTGGTTCTTGATATGTATTGGGGTCAACAATTCATTCTTGTCTAACATTCCTTTCTCCTGTCAAAAAGGAACTTGCTTGAAATAGGAGTTAGTTTATATATTCCATCTGCTGAAGTTATGCTTTGCAAATTTGATTACTCTCCGCAGTCGTTCACCTCCAACATCTGAAGATTCTCATAATGGCACAAGTAAACTAGGAGACCAAAGTTTTTCATGCCTCCCAGTGGGCTGGGCTGACTTGTTCCATTGTCCTTGGGTAAAATGTTAATTTTAACTCAGACTGTATTTTGTTTAATCCGCGTCAGTTTAATGAAACACAGCCAACTCATGTGGGTCAGGTAAATGCAGTGCCATTTTTAAATCCATGCTTTCTGGTGCCTTTTTAAAATAATTTCAGTCCATGGAAGTCCCAGGAAATAGGAAGTTAACAGGAATGTCCTATTAAATTAGCCTAATATTCATTTTCTTACATCTTTGCTCTTGACAAAGAATCTGCTATAATAGTACTTTTCTGTGAGATGAATATTTTTTAAATGGTTGGTTAAACTCCACTGAAACAGTCTTAAATTCTTGTCACAGAATCATTCAGGAAATAAAGATGATTATGATCCATGAATAAGTCACTGCAGAATTGCTGAATATGTAGATTTCAAAATGTTTTGGAGGAAATACTGAGCTCAGTATCTCTTTCTCCACAGATGAATACTTCTGTCACCATAAATTTATTTTGCTAAAGAAACATACAACTGATGATTAAATCCCCATGCCATCTGCCTAGAGCTATCCTGTGGAATCTGTAGTGAGATGTTTCAAACAACACGCTGCATGACAGGAGGGTGGGGATAATTTCGGCTCAATAAGAGAAATGAAATAATAGATACATTTACAAAAAGAGGCTATAGATTTCCCTGAAATTGCCTCATGTCCATCACTTATAATCAGTGAATATTGTATACTGTTCATAATTTGGATTCCCGCAAACCGCAATTTAATGTCTAACATGCTGTTCCTCAGGTAATAGAAACTGCCAATGCTGAAGAATCTGAGATAACACGGTGTGAAGCTGGATGAACACAACAGGCCAAACAGCATTACAGGAGCAGGAAAGCTGATTTTTCTGCTCCACTATCCACCTTCTCTCACCGCCTCCCTCGCTCACTACTTATTTCAGAGCCACCTTCCCGTCCCCCTTTTCTGAAGAAGGGTCTCGACCAAAACGTTAGCTTTCCTGCTCCTCTTGGTCTGCTTGGCCTGCTGTGTTTATCCAGCTTCACACCATGTTATCTCTGCTCCTCAGGTGATGCCCACTCACTGTCCAGTCAGGGCTGGAGAGATAATTTTTTCACTGCAGTCCAACAGGAAACCAAATCCAGCAAACCCAGCAAGCAGATCAAAGATCAAACATAACAGCCATTGAATAATGAAACTGATCCACGAAACAGGAGATCAGGTAAATCATGAGTGAAGTGGTTACATCAGCGACGCACAGCACACACATATGGGTACTTTGGGAATGAAGTTCCACCTACACCAGACTCAAGTTTCAGTTCACTGACATTGGGTGGAACTTGAAAAGTAAATTTTTGTATCAAAGTGGTAAAGAACAGGAACAATTCCATTTTCGCCAGCGTCTCTCCAGCGCAAGCCCTCCGACCTGCAAAGAACACAATGCTACAATATGTCAAAACGGGTCTTGAAACAAACAGTTATATTTGAAGACAATTGAATTTCTGAAATATGACATTATAGTTCTAACACAAACTTGTCGTGAACATGTGCACTATTTCATATCTCTTCAAATTCAAATTAAATTAAATAACCTAAGAAGATGCCTGCCATGGTTCTGAGGTTAGAGCAATCACCCTAAAAAATAGACAATTTGGGATACAAGCCCTTAAGGACTGCAAAAATAAAGTTAAAATTGGTAATATTTACTGCAAGAAATATCAATGTCACAAACTATGGGGAGAATGAGACAGTTGATAGTCTATTGTCTGAAACTAAAGATACAGTATCTTTGTAAGAGGAATGTAGTCAACACAGGAACGACTTAATGTTGAGAGACTGATCACCTTCGAGGGCAGGAACCTGACAGATCATGTTCAACTGCAATTTAAAGCAAATTACTACAGATGCCGGAAATTGGAAACACACAAAGAAAATGCTGGAGGAACTCAGTGGGTCTGGTAGCATGTATGGACAGGAACCATTCTCTCCCTTTTGATCTTCAATTTACACCTATTTTAAATGCCTTTTTCCCTTTCACCCCCGTTACCAATGCTCCCTGCTCCTTTGCTCTCTGTCAAAAATATAAAAGCGAACACAATCCAACACCTTTTAGTTCTGAACAACTCATGCCAGACTCAAAATATTAACTCTGTTTCTCTCTCGTGTGAAAGAATATTTCCGAGCTACCCGGACGTGTTCAGTTCCAACAACATTCCAGAAGCCTGCCACCATCCCAAACACACCTGCTGCAGTACAGTATAATAAAATGTGAGGCTGGATGAACACAGCAGGCCAAGCAGCATCTCAGGAGCACAAAAGCTGACGTTTCGGGCCTAGACCCGAAGGGTCTAGGCCCGAAACGTCAGCTTTTGTGCTCCTGAGATGCTGCTTGGCCTGCTGTGTTCATCCAGCCTCACATTTTATTATCTTGGAATCTCCAGCATCTGCAGTTCCCATTATCTCTGCTGCAGTACAGTGTTTGTCAATGTCAGAATGACGATATTTCAGATGTAATGTTGATCCGAGAATCATCCAATCCATACAGTGCAGGAGCAAGCTATTCAGCCCATCGAGTCAACACTGAGCCACCCAAGAGCATCCCAGCCAGACCCACCCCTCCACCCTATCCCTGTAATTCTGAATTTCTGATCGCTCAACCACCCATCCTGCACATCACTAGACAGCAAGGGACCTGCACATCTTTGGATTATGGAACTAAACCAGAGCTCCCGATGGGGATAACAGACACACAGGGAGAATGGGCAAACTCCACAAAGACAGTTGCCCAAGGGTGGAATCAACCACAGGTCCATGGTGCCATGAGGTAACAGTGCTAACCACTGAAACACTGTGCTGCCATATTTCCCCACATTTCAACAGGACCAAAACCCAAAGACATTGGTGTGATGCACTCACAATACCCTAAAATTGGAACAATGCATTTTTAATAACTTTACTTCCATCAGTTCCCAGTCTGTGTTTTGATAGCTGGTCTTGCATTTGCAAGCCAGTGTAGGTTTTGACAGTCTTAAGTAACTGGATTCCCAATCCTGACTGCTCACTCCCCTGGTTAAAAGTTGTATACACAGAGGTTGAATTGGATTCTATTTTGACCATATCTCATCCCTTTGCAGCAACACAACTTACCACATTGCAACAAAATTAACTTAATGGAAAAGAATTGCCTTCTGCTGCACTTCTAACTTTTTATACTGTCTTGGACAGTGAGGGAAAATTCCCACCATATATAACTTAAAAGTTAATAAGATGCTTTACCTGCAGAGAAAGGCATGAAGGCATCTCTCTTCACAAACTTGCCCTCGGCATTCAGAAAGTGAGATGGGTTGAACTCATCTGGTTTCTCCCATTGGGTTTTATCATACAGTACAAGAGGACAGCAACGGAATCACAAGGGTTCCCTGAAAATATTGAAAACATAATCAGTGTATGATTCTCTATTCTTTTTAATCCATCATGATCACCAGGTTTCCTTCCATTGACCCTGTCTACACTTCCCACTGCCTCAAGAAAGCAGCCACCAAATCAAACAGCCCTCCCCTAATCTCTTCCACCTTCTTCCATCTGGCAGAAGATACAACATTTTGGACACACATGCCAACAGATTTAAAAATACCTTCTTACCCACTGTTATCAAATTTACGAACAGAACTATCATTGTAACATTCTCGTTTGCATTCTGTTCTATTCCTCTGATGTAGCTATGAAAGGTATGGTTTGTCTGCTTAGCTCACAAAACAACATTTTTCGCTGTACCTCAGTACATGTGAAAATAATAAATTAAATTAAATCAATTCAAAACACATTAATAAAATTATGTGCACAGTTGTTAAGTAACAATCATACCAGTAAGTTAAACACAGCGTTCATTTAAATTCAGACTCTTGCATCTTTGACATCTTTAATCGCTCCACTGTGCTTTTAGCTGCCCACACTCTAAGCTCTGGAAGTTCCCTTTCTAATCTCCTCAACCTGACTATCTCTCTTCCCTCTTTCATGCTTAGCTATACAACACTGACCCCTGAATTGGTCACTCCTGGATTGCAATTCCACCCTATGACTGAAACATAAAAGTTACAACCGCTACCCCTTCACTGCAGACAAGCGATAAAGCCAGAGCAATGGTCTTTGATTAGACACTGTTTTGACGAAGAGGACCGCACTTATCCCCAGTGTTCTGGTGAATGTCTTTTTTTTAGGATGTTGCGAAGTGTCTATTGCCGCCTGCATTTGTGACATCACAATGGAGACTGCACTCAATTCACAACTATTTCGTTGGCTGTGAACTGCTTTGACAGGTTTGGTGGTTGCAGAAAGTGTGATATAAATGCAAGTCTTCTTTTACAGCCGACCTCTTTGACCATGTCTTCATCACTTTTCATATCACCTCCCCATATGGTTCGGTACCATTATTTCTCCGGTATCCAGCCTGAGCACATTCTTAGGACAGTCTACCATATTAAAGATACTAAGCAAATACAAGTGTATCAGAGATAATGGGAACTGCAGATGCTGGAGAATTCCAAGATAATAGAATGTGAGGCTGGATGAACACAGCAGGCCAAGCAGCATCTCAGGAGCACAAAAGTTGACGTTTCGGGCCTAGAGCCTTCATCAGAGAGGGGGATGGGGAGAGGGAACTGGAATAAATAGGGAGAGAGGGGGAGGCGGACCGAAGATGGAGAGTAAAGAAGATAGGTGGAGAGAATATAGGTGGGGAGGTAGGGAGGGGATAGGTCAGTCCAGGGAAGACGGACAGGTCAAGGAGGTGGGATGAGGTTATGGGGGTAGATGGGGGTGCGGCTTCGGGTGGGAGGAAGGGATGGGTGAGAGGAAGAACCGGTTAGGGAGGCAGAGACAGGTTGGACTGGTTTTGGGATGCAGCGGGTGGGGGGGAAGAGCTGGGCTGGTTGTGTGGTGCAGTGGGGGGAGGGGACGAACTGGGCTGGTTTAGGGATGCAGTAGGGGAAGGGGAGATTTTGAAACTGGTGAAGTCCACATTGATACCATATGGCTGCAGGATTCCCAGGCGGAATATGAGTTGCAGTTCCTGCAACCTTCGGGTGGCATCATTGTGGCAGTGCAGGAGGCCCATGATGGACATGTCATCTAGAGAATGGGAGGGGGAGTGGAAATGGTTTGCGACTGGGAGGTGCAGTTGTTTGTTGCGAACTGAGCGGAGGTGTTCTGCAAAGCGGTCCCCAAGCCTCCGCTTGGTTTCCCCAATGTAGAGGAAGCCGCACCGGGTACAGTGGATGCAGTATACCACATTGGCAGATGTGCAGGTGAACCTCTGCTTAATGTGGAATGTCATCTTGGGGCCTGGGATAGGGGTGAGGGAGGAGGTGTGGGGGCAAGTGTAGCATTTCCTGCGGTTGCAGGGGAAGGTGCCGGGTGTGGTGGGGTTGGAGGGCAGTGTGGAGCGAACAAGGGAGTCACGGAGAGAGTGGTCTCTCCGGAAAGCAGACAGGGGTGGGGATGGAAAAATGTCTTGGGTGGTGGGGTCGGATTGTAAATGGCGGAAGTGTCGGAGGATGATGCGTTGTATCCGGAGGTTGGTAGGGTGGTGTGTGAGAACGAGGGGGATCCTCTTAGGGAGGTTGTGGCGGGGGCGGGGTGTGAGGGATGTGTTGCGGGAAATATGGGAGACGCGGTCAAGGGCGTTCTCGATCACTGTGGGGGGAAAATTGCGGTCCTTAAAGAACTTGGACATCTGGGATGTGCGGGAGTGGAATGTCTTATATTGGGAGCAGATGCGGTGGAGTCGGAGGAATTGGGAATAGGGGATGGAATTTTTGCAGGAGGGTGGGTGGGAGGAGGTGTATTCTAGGTAGCTGTGGGAGTCGGTGGGCTTGAAATGGACATCAGTTACAAGCTGATTGCCTGAGATGGAGACTGAGAGGTCCAGGAAGGTGAGGGATGTGCTGGAGATGGCCCAGGTGAACTGAAGGTTGGGGTGGAAGGTGTTGGTGAAGTGGATGAACTGTTCGAGCTCCTCTGGGGAGCAAGAGGCGGCGCCGATACAGTCATCAATGTACCGGAGGAAGAGGTGGGGTTTGGGGCCTGTGTAGGTGCGGAAGAGGGACTGTTCCACGTAACCTACAAAGAGGCAGGCATAGCTGGGGCCCATGCGGGTGCCCATGGGGGTGGCTACAGGAAATGCTACACTTGCCCCCACACCTCCTCCGTCACCCCTATCCCAGGCCCCAAGATGACATTCCACATTAAGCAGAGGTTCACCTGCACATCTGCCAATGTGGTATACTGCATCCACTGTACCCGGTGCGGCTTCCTCTACATCGGGGAAACCAAGCGGAGGCTTGGGGACCGCTTTGCAGAACACCTCCACTCAGTTCGCAACAAACAACTGCACCTCCCAGTCGCAAACCATTTCCACTCCCCCTCCCATTCTCTAGATGACATGTCCATCATGGGCCTCCTGCACTGCCACAATGATGCCACCTGAAGGTTGCAGGAACAGCAACTCATATTCCGCCTGGGAATCCTGCAGCCATATGGTATCAATGTGGACTTCACCAGTTTCAAAATCTCCCCATCCCCCACCGCATCCCTAAACCAGCCCAGTTCGTCCCCTCCCCCCACTGCACCACACAACCAGCCCAGCTCTTCCCCCCCACCCACTGCATCCCAAAACCAGTCCAACCTGTCTCTGCCTCCCTAACCTGTTCTTCCTCTCACCCATCCCTTCCTCCCACCCGAAGCCGCACCCCCATCTACCTACTAACCTCATCCCACCTCCTTGACCTGTCCGTCTTCCCTGGACTGACCTATCCCCTCCCTACCTCCTCACTTATACTCTCTCCACCTATCTTCTTTACTCTCCATCTTCGGTCCGCCTCCCCCTCTCTCCCTATTTATTCCAGTTCTCTTTCCCCATCCCCCTCTCTGATGAAGGGTCTAGGCCCGAAACATCAGCTTTTGTGCTCCTGAGATGCTGCTTGGCCTGCTGTGTTCATCCAGCCTCACATTCTATTATTAAGCAAATACAAGTTGTTGCTGTTAAAGAAAATCACTTTAATCTCCCTTCTTCTCTGTTCTTTCTATTGTTTTACAGTAAAATCCAACAGAATGATGCAGAAAAAGAGGAGACATTTTGCCCACTGGTTTTGAGCCACATAAATGCACAAATTAGGAGTGGGGGACCAATCAGCCTCTTAATCTGCTCTGCTTTTTGATAAAACAGAGCTGTATAATTATTCCCACTCTCCTTTCTCTGTTAGTAATCAAACAGTAATTTGCAACTTTACTAATGAAATGCTCTGATATGTTTCATCATACCTATATTCGTCACAAACTAGAGTCAGACAAGTCTACAACACAGAAAAATATCCTTCAGCTCAGTGAGTCTGATTCAGTCAAAACCAAGTACCTAACTATTCTAATCCCATTCTCCAACATTTAGCCTGCAGCCTGGTATGCCTTGGCAATGCAAGTATACAGCTGAAATTTCCTTAAATGTTATGAGGGTTCATCTTTACAGATGGTGAGTTCCAGATTCGCTCCAGCTGCCCACTGAGTGAAAAGAAAATCCAAACATCCACTCTAAATCTCTCTCCATAGAAAAGTTAATGAGATAGTTACTTAGGTTCCAATGTTGTGGAGTGCACCAAATGTAACCATGACAGCTTTTCTCTTTCTCAGACAACCTTCATTAAGTGTCAGAATAATAGTTCCCAAGGTTAACTTTGGAATGAAGTAACCTCTGAAATTTACATCCACTGTTGTTTCACGTGGAATGCTCAGTGGTACAACATCACCAAACCTCTGGATTTCATGGATCACTGCATCAGTGTAAGGCAAATCTTTCCGATCTTCAATTCTGGGTGGTCGTTCCGATCCAATAACTCTGGTAATTTCCTCATGAACCTTTTCTGCAAAACAAACATGTTTTTAATGTCATTGTAAGTAGTGTCATGATATGTACAAACAAGTTCAAAATCTCAACAGTGGTAAATGGAGAAAATGAGACATTGAAAATCATACAACAAGGTCAGCTCCAGAGTGGAATTAATAAGAGTGCTTCTTACTCTGGATCTCTGGATATTTCATCATCAGAAGCATTCCCCAACGAAGTGTGGCTGAGATGGTCTCCATCCCTGCTGCAAACAGGTTAATCGTTGTGCAGAGTAAGTTGTCTTCATGGAAATATGAATTCGGGTTGTCCGATTCCTAAAAGCAAAATTAAGAATTCAATTGCACAGAATTGTATTGGGTCCTGTACTGTATGTGCTATGATGCATAATTAACCCGGCACACTCATTATTGGGTATTGCAGCACAGACTAGGGGCCAAGAACATGAGGCACCAGCTTGTTTATTCCAGTCAGAAATTCGATTGCAATGAGCTGAGGAGCTTTATTGATGCATTCATGTTCAGACAACAGAAGGTAAAAACTCCGCTTTCTTTTTAAGTGCATTGTCGCTAATCTAAAGTTACATTTATGTATTTCAGAAAAAAAGGTCAACTTTCTTCAGTGCAGTATTGGCATGATGGGGTGAATAGATTCAGGAATGCTGCACTGTCAAAGATGCAGTCACTTGGATAAGATGTTACTTTGAGGCACTGACTGCCTTTCAGTCGATATACAGCAAAAAACAATCTTTTGTATTGCGCCTTTCAAGATCTGAAAACGTCCCAAAGCATTTTGAAATCAATAAAGTGATTTTCGTAATGCAATCAATATTATAATGTGGTTCTGGCCAGGTTCTATTGATGTTGGACAACTCCAGATCAGAAAAGAAACGACACTTCAAAACTGCTTCATCAGCTGTTATGTTCTTCGGGGTATCTTGCGGTTATGAAAGTTACTGTGCAAATGCAGTTCTTTCTTTCTAAAAGGAATGAGCCTGTTCACAGCCTTTACCTAGAATCATATACATTTGCATCGAAGGAGTCTATTCACCCTATCATGCCAATACTGCACTGAAGAAAGTTGACCGTTTTTTCTGAAATACAAAAATGTAACTTTAGAAAAGCGACAATGCACTTAAAAAGAAAGCGGAGTTTTTACCTTCTGTTGTCTGAACATGAATGCATCAATAAAGCTCCTCAGGTCATTGCAATCAAATTTCTGACGATTTTCCTTGAAGAAGCCTTCGAGCAATTCAACATTCTGCTCTACGTTGGTGAAAACCTTATTGTGCAATCCTGGAAGGAATCTCAGGAGTGGAAATGCATTGTACACCTTCAGAATCAAACAATGTCATGCTACTGATGTAAATATCAAAGCAAACCAATTATCTGCTCACATGTACTGACTTGTCAATTTTAAAAAAGTGACAGATGAAACATTATGAATTTTTGCTAGATATATTGTGTTTTTAAACATTGTGACTAATAATAGGTACTTACAATAGTTATCATTGTGCAATGTGTGAAAGAGCTGCCTAAAATATATAATATCTTTCAAAGGTGAATTGGATAAATACTTGAAGCAAACAACTTGAACAATTATGGAATGAGGAAGTGACTTGGAGTGACTGCATAACTCTTTCAAAAGAGTTGGCTTGGGAACACTGGTCCAAGCGATCGCCTTCTTTGGTGTATGATTCTATGGCATAATTCCTGAAATGTATTCTGTGTGATCACCAGGCAGAAATTTGATGTGATATTAGTGCGTGCAAACTATGCACACTGTGCATTAATGCTTTTGAATGGCTATCCCCAAAAGGTGCCTCTTTTAGACTCGTAACATTTACTCTTTTCAAAACAGGAGCAATAGAATACCGTTCAGACCATTGACAATCTTTGTCAATTTAATTAGTTCATCACTGAGCTCAAACTCATAGCCACTCAGTTATGCTTCCATCGTTGAGAACTTCTCAAATTGGAGCCTATGAAATCAGCACAGATATTACCATCACATTTGCGGTGAAACCACTTTTGCAGTGACTTCCTGTTATTCCCATAAGTGTCTCTTGGTTCACACAGCAATGTTTCAAATACATGCAAATATGCAGCAAACATGTGATATGTTCCTCAAATACGTGCCACACGAGTACAATGGAATACTCCCTACCTTCCTGGATGAGTGCAACTCCAACAACACTCAAGAAGGTCAATGCCATACAGACCAAAGCATCAAACATTCATCCCTCCACCACTCTTATACAGAAGAATGAGGGTGGATCTGACTGAGGTGCATAAAATTCCCAAGGGGTATGGAGAGGCTGGATAGAAAGCAGCTGTCCCCCTTAGTGAAGAGTGAATGGCAGAAGGTTTAGGGAGGATTTCAGAGGATATTGGGAATCTTGAATACATAGCCTGCGGATGTAGTTGAGATCGGAAACAGCACAACCTTTAATAAGTATGTGAATATGCACTGAAATGTCAATACACTCAAGGCTATGGGCTAAGGGCTGGAACGTGGGACATGAAGATGTGGAATCATTTATTTGTTTATGACACCACACCTCAGATGCTGTGTACCGTTCCTTACGTAAAGAGCGTTTTATTTCAGTTGGAGGAGTTTCAGAGAAGATTTGTCAGTTGAATTTCTGAGATAAATGGACTGTCTCACAAGGACAAACGTGCAAAGGTGGGACCTATGGTTTAGGTTTAATGAATAATAAGTATCTTTCTGAAACTCAAAATTCTCAGGCAGCTTGACAAGGTAGTTGAGCAGATATTTTCACTTGTCAAAGTATTTGGAAACAGGACTGTAAACTATGAAAATAAGAGTTCATACCTCATTTCAAACATCGATGTCGAGTGATTTCTTTTCTCAAAGTGTTTTTAGATATTGGAATTCAATACTGGATTCCATATTGAACCTATTCAAAGCTGAGTTGTAGGGTACAGTTTTGTTCGCACATTTGCAGTCACAGGAGGCTGTAAAAGTCTATGGACGACATTGCCACCCTTGCAGAATGCCTGCCCTCAGTCCAGTCAAGGGCCTTAACCGGGCAATTAACATCCAATTACACTGCACCACGGGTTTACTAAGGCTCCACTGACAGACCCTTTCCAATTATTGCAAGTTGCAAATGATCTATTCTGGAATGTATTACTATTCAAATGAAAGATAAGACTTACGTGGACTATAGGTGAACCAATAAGTTGAATGTTTTCATTTTCATCGATGTTAAGCTGACAAACTTTTCATCCTCATAGTCAAATCTGTCACCAAAAACTATAGAGCAAATTACATTGGCCACAACACAACTCAGTTGGAGAGTTGGATTAAACGGTTGGCCTGCAAAATAAATTTTAAAGATCACTCTCAATCGTGCATTGACCCTTTACAGGAAATCAGAGTTGCACAGCTCTTCAGGTAAGGCCCTGAAGCTTGTTACCTTGGCTGTTAAAGGAAGATAGACAGGAGATAGCAGACACTCTCACCAGAATTTTTCAAATTCCTTCCATATGCAAAGGTGATATAGGTTTCTGTGATTCTTTAATGTACATCTGCATTCATACATAAAACACACAAAGAATAGAAACAATGGTAAATCTGTTTGTTTACCTTGCACAAACTCACCTTTATGAGAATCAATCATTTTTACCAGAAAATCTGATTCCTCAATTATTTTGTCTTCAATGGTATTTTTCCCCATTCCAAAATTTCGTAACGTGGTGAGGGTAAATCTTCGCATTTGCTTCCATGATTCCCCATGACCAAAAATAAGACCTTAAATTCAATCCATCAGAATTAATCAAATAATGTGACTTTTGCAATATTCATTTTAAATGACAAATTTCTTGTAAGAATTGAGGGCACGTCTTTGTGGGAAATTAAGCACAATGAACTGAGAAAGGTTTGCATTGGCATAGTGCAATATTTCTGCAGTACATTTCAATGGGTGACCTGTGGGCATCCTAAATACTTCAGTCGCTGAGTTATTTTTCAGGTGCAGTGACTATTCTAATTTAGAAGTATGGTCACCAACTTATTCACCGGAAGCTTCCACAAATTATTTACTTTTCAGATGTAAATCTGGGGACAAATAGGAATATAGTAACATTGGATGAAAAGGAGGCTATTCTGCCCCTCAAGTGTATTCCAAAATTCAATGAGATCCTGGCTGATCTGTGGCCTGACTCCATTGCTTCACAGAGATTCACCTATTTCAGATTTAAAATTAACAACTGATCCAGCAACAATTCCTGTTTGTGGAAGAGAGTTCCCGACATCTGCCATCATTTGTTCTTCTGAACATTTCTCCTGAATAGTCTGACCCACATCTCAGATGATGCCCCCTAGTTTTACAATCTCCAACCCATGGAAGTCGTTTAACTTCATCTACCATTTTTCTGTTTATATCTTAAAGACATCAATCAGATCACCACATAACTGTCTAAATTTGAGTGAAGGCACGCCTAATTTTTTTTACTCTTCCCTCAGAACATAGCAGCTAGGACACCATGAAAACAGTGCGCCACTTTAAAATGACTTGAGACATCTTGTGCCCATTAAGGAAAGAAGATGGGAACTTCATTAAGTGTACCTTTGACAAAAGAGCATTACTCCACCAACTGCGAGTGTTAACAAGGATAAGATGTTTGAATCTCTGAGGTGGAATTTGCGCCCATTTTATCTGACTGAGACAAGAAAGCTACTGATTGTGCCATAGCTGTGAATACATTGTCTCACAATGCAGTGGGCTACCCATACTACTTCATGCTGTCTTAATCTCAACATGGGATTGATGGTCGAATACAAAATGCCTGAATTCACAATACCATTATGTGCATAAATGCTTTATCATTTGAAAAGTCATTAAAAGTGTCAAACATAAAAATATTTGCATTTAACTGGTTAAGTTGACAAATAATTTGAATTTAAAATTTAAGAAGACTGAATATTATTACCAGAGATATTAGGATCATATATGTATGTCATTGCTTTGTCTACAAATACAAACCTGCATTGAATTTACAGCACAGAAACAAGTTATTTGGCCTAGATGGTCCATGCCAGAATTTAAGTTCTTTCATACTACCTAGCTTCATGTAAGATGAATCTCAGTTGACACTGGGTCAATTATTAAGATTAAACAGAGGTCAATAGGCTTCTGTTCACGGAAGGTATTCAGAAACGTAAGGCAAAGGCAAGTTATTTTACACATGATTCAAGGTCTCACTTGGTGTCAGAACAAGTTATGTTCCCAATCCTCCAATATAACCTTTGTGTATTATCATTCATATCTCTGTAAGAATCATGCAAAATAGGATGCCAAATGTATTTACTAAACATCCCCATGTTAACATCACAAATGGTCATATAACAGCTATCATTTTCAGATATTGCACAATTAAGTACAACCATATGTTTTAGAAATTGCAGGGAGTTACTGAACACTGGTAGTCATCTTTTTATTCATTTTCTGAAGGTTTTTGAAACATAACGCCTCAAAAAATCTAATCTTTGTCAAGTCCTGAGAAGTATTGATTGTTCAGTGACAGAATACAGCCTGATTTTAACTCACAAAATTTACAACAGTGAAGCTAAAGATGTAAATTACCATATCCTTTCAAATTTTCTTGAAATATTGGGAGGTGTGCTCTTTCTGCAAATTCATCTGCGTTGTTCACGAGGGCATCCTTCACTGCTTCATAGCCAGTCAGCACCACTGTAGTTGTGGATCCCAGCTTGACGCTAAACACTTTGCCATATTTCTCAGATAGCTTCAAGAAAAGGTTTACACAACCAATTATCACAAGTTTATGCATGACAATTTTCAAAGGCATCAGCTTCAGATCCATTTCTTACACCTCACCCTATCTCGAGTTGTATTCAAGTCTGTCAGCATATCACTCAAATACAATGCAACATTCTCAATAACATCCTGCTCCCTCTCCCTCTACTATACCATCCATATACCTTCAGCTAGATCTTGACTCAGTCACCATGAGACAGGCCAGTACCTGAGCCATCTCTCACCACATTGGTCTTACGCTTCCGCTGTTGGTTTCAGAAACCCTGTGATGGAAAGCATGTTTTGAGATTAAATCCCAATAAACCTGTAATCTTGTGGTTTAAAACTGGAGAATTAAGTGTTTGAGGGAGAGATGCAAATTTAACGTGTAAGGCTGCAGGAGGTTACAGTCTGGATGATCTGCTGGAGGAAGTTGGTCTCATAGCAGTGAAAGTTGCCTCAGCTGATATCTCCATTTCACCACACCAGTGACCTTTCAGACTGTTCAACGGACCACACACCCAGGCTGCACACCACTATTCCTGGAGATGGAAAATGTCAGGCCTACTGATGCCTTAGAGAATTGTGCAACTGTTGGACAGTGGAGTGGCAGAAGAACATGGTCTCCTGCTTCCAAAGGACATTTAATTAAAGTCGTTTCTTACTTCCGTTTTTGTCCCAGTTCATTCGTGGAGCCTTTTCGGCCCTGACTAATATTAAATACTCAGACACACCCACTGATATCAGTGGTGAGGGTCCAGGGCAACATTACACCCAGTTCCATTATCTGCCCAACATGGTGTCAATTTCTAGGTAATATCAGTTGGATTCTGGTTGGTTCGGTACAGTGACAATAACATGCATTGATATTCCACATTCAGTGCAGAAATTCACATCCCCAAGCGCTGAACAGAAATGGCAAAGAGCAAACGAGGTCTCTGATTTACTGTCCGAGTCTAACTCCGTCTTACCTTCATCAAAGATTTGTTCAGCCCCTTCAGATCCAACATGTGCAGGTTCCCGATCAACGGGTGAGGAGGGGGTCCCGGGGGGAAGTTACTGACTCCGGGAGTTTTTAAGCCGTTGTTGAAATACAGCAGGATGATAATGGTCAGAACTCCCAGCAGCACCAGGGTGACAGCATTGACAGGGAAAACATTTGCAACCTGACATCCTGAATTTGAAACTAGCCACAAGAGATGCTGCAGTTTCTATTCAAACTCAGCTCCTGCACTGAACAGCTGCAAAAAGGAAAATCTCACACTGGTCGGGATGGTGTTAAATTGTTGCTCTCTGATTATGTGAACTGTCCCTTATCGAAGCCTTGTTATGTACTTCACTGCAGTCGGTGTCAATGGTTTTTAAACCAAAGGAAGGCCGGAAAGAAAACGTAGTCCCTCCCAAAAATCCAATTTCTCAACTGTAAACACCATCTCTCACTTAGCGATAGAACACCTGGGGTTAAAAAAAAAGTTTTTTAAACAAATCAAAGGACCGAATCTACTCACTTGTGAACGAGGCTTGTGTTGCGGAATCTGTTCGGAAAATGAGGCAAAGTCAGCAGAAAGGAAATTCACAATGCAGAGAAACTGAAGTCCCATTCTCCAAACACGTTTTGAACAGGGAGGCAACACTTGCGCGTAAGAAAGAAGAGATTTATTGACACCTATTAAATTGCCTGTTATTTATTTATTCAATCAATCGAAGGACATGGGAGTCCCTGCCTGACCGACATTTGATTACCTATGCTTGGTTGCCCTTGAGGTGATGTTGAGAGAGATAATTAGAAGTGCAGATGCTGGAGAATCCGAGATAACATGGTGCACAGCTTCATCAGAAAAGGGTCTAGGCCCAAAACGTCAGCTTTCCTGCTCCTAATATGATGCTTGGCCTGCTGCATTCATCCAGCTCTACACCTTGTTATCACGGTGATGTTGAGCTGCCTTTTGGAGCCACTGCTGTCCACACGCTGTAGATAGACCCACAATGCCATCAGAGACAGGATTCAGTATTTTGATCCAAAAACAGTGAAGAAACAAGGATGCATTTCCACATCAGGATGGTAAATGTCTTGGAGCGAATCTTACAGGTAGTGGTGTTCTCACATATCTGCTGCCCTTGTCCTTCTGAATGGGAGCGGTCGTAGGTTTGAAAGGTGTTGAGTATCATTGATGAATTTCTGCAGTGATTCTTGTAGATGGTACATACTGCTGCTGCTGAGTGATGGTGTGTAGACACTGGCTGATTGTGGATGTGTTGCCAATCAAGCAGGCTGCTTCTTCTAGGATGGTGTCAACACTTTTGAGTCTTGTTGGAGTGACATTCAACCAGGTACGGTATTTCATCACATTCCTGACTAGTACCATGTGGTACTAGTACCATTATAGAGTCAGGAAGTGAGTCAATTCTAGCAATATTCTGAGGGTATCATCTGCATCTCAGGGTCCTTCTTGGTCTGGAAGTGCTCACTCATTTTGCATCTACTTCAATGCTCACAATGTCTTTGCCTTGCTCTGCTTTTTTGTGCTCTGTCCTCTGAGCTAGACATAAATGCTCACAGTATTTCTATCTAATCTCGCTGTTTAGCGCAGTCTCAATGTCAGACTGTGGATGCCAACCCTCCAAATATGTTTGGGAAACAGATAAATGCATTTTTAGATTTCAAAGGCATTCAGGATTGAGAAGATAATATGGGAATTTAGCATTGAGATCAAGGTTTTGCTATGATCAGACTGAAAGTTGCAGCAGTTCCAAGGGCCGACTGCCCTGTCGCTGCTCCTTGTTTCTGTGCTTCAATCCCCCAGCCTCAAATATCCAGTGGTATGAAGCTGATCAGGTTATAATTTGGTGTCTAAAGATTTGTGACTCCATCTTTAAAACACAAACACAGAAGATCACGAGAACTAGCAGGAATAGCCATTCAGACCATCAAATGTGCTCCCCTATTGAATTAAATCATGGCTGATTTGCCTATGGCCTCAACTCCTCTTTTCTCTCTGCCCCTTCAATCCTGTTGATCCAATCCCTTAAATCTGTTGTTGACAAAACATTAACATCAGTCACCAAATAGTGAATCTTAACACTAAAAATCAACCACATTTCTTGATGGAGCTAACACTGGCAATGAGAATACATCTCCAATGGCAATGCAGCTGACAAAGTATAATATTATGAAATGAAAAAGAGTTGGGGCAATGTTGCAACCTGCTGGCCAAATATCAAGAGACAAAATCAATAACCTTTGGGAAAGCATCAGACGAGCTTCGGTAAAACAGAGTCACACAACACAGAATGATTATGTGACAGAATTTGCCTGCCTTTCATGACCTCAGAGTGTACCAAAGATCTTTCCACTGTACATTTTGCTACTGTTGTAATGTAGAAAAGCATGCTGTAGTTTGTGCAAGTTAACAGCCACGTTCTTTTTTTAAATTGTCTCCAGGATGTGACTGTCATTGGCCAGGCTTGTGTCAATTGCCCATGTCCAATTCTGGCTTATCATAATCTTCACGAGGGATGGTTAACAAATCCTGACGTTCCCTTTAAATGAAGAAATTTTAAAAAGGCAACCAATTAGCACACAATAAGATTCAAAAAGAGCAATAATACAATTAACAGTTCTTTTATTTCACTGATTGATTCAAGAATAAAAATTGACCAGGGAATGGGGGAACACCTCAATGATCAGTGGTAATGGGAACTGCAGATGCTGGAGAATCCAAGATAATGAAATGTGAGGCTGGATGAACACAGCAGACCCAGCAACATCTCAGGAGCACAAAAGCTGACGTTTCGGGCCTAGACCCTTCATCAGAGAGGGGGATGGGTTGAGGGTTCTGGAATAAATAGGGAGAGAGGGGGAGGCGGACCGAAGATGGAGAGAAAAGAAGATAGGTGGAGAGGAGAGTATATGTGAGGAGGCAGGGAGGCGATAGGTCAGTCCAGGGAAGACGGACAGGTCAAGGAGGTGGGATGAGGTTAGTAGGTAGGAGATGGAGGTGCGGCTTGGGGTGGGAGGAAGGGATGGGTGAGAGGAAGAACAGGTTAGGGAGGCAGAGACAGATTGGACTGGTTTTGGGATGCAGTGGATGGAGGGCAAGAGCTGGGCTGGTTGTGTGGTGCAGTGGGGGGAGGGGACGAACTGGGCTGGTTTTGCAATGCGGTGGGGGAAGGGGAGATTTTGAATCTGGTGAAGTCCACATTGATACCATTGGGCTGCAGGGTTCCCAAGCGGAATATGAGTTGCAGTTCCTGCAACCTTCAGGTGGCATCGTTGTGGCACTGCAGGAGGCCCATGATGGACATGTCATCTAAAGAATGGGAGGGGGAGTGGAAATGGTTTGCGACTGGGAGGAGCAGTTGTTTATTGCAAACCGAGCAGAGGTGTTCTGCAAAGCGGTCCCCAAGCCCCTGCTTGGTTTCCCCAACGTAGAGGAAGCCATACCGGGTACAATGGATACAGTATACCACATTGGCAGATGTGCAGGTGAACCTCTGCGTAATGTGGAAAGTCATCTTGGGGCCTGGGATAGGGGTGAGGGAGGAGGTGTGGGGGCAAGTGTAGCATTTCCTGCGGTTGCAGGGGAAGGTGCCGGGTGTGGTGGGGTTGGAGGGCAGTGTGGAGCGAACAAGGGAGTCATGGAGAGAGTGGTCTCTCCGGAAAGCAAACAGGGGTGGGGATGGAAAAATGTCTTGGGTGGTGGGGTCGGATTGTAGGTGGCGGAAGTGTCGGAGGATGATGCGTTGTATCCGGAGGTTGGTGGGGTGGTGTGTGAGAACGAGGGGGATCCTCTTTGGGCGGTTGTAGCAGGGGCGGGGTGTGAGGCATGTGTTGCGGGAAATGCGGGAGACGCGGTCAAGGGCGTTCTCGACCACTGTGGGGGGAAAGTTGCGGTCCTTGAAGAACTTGGACATCTGGGATGTGCGGGAGTGGAATGCCTCATCGTGGGAGCAGATGTGGCAGAGGCAAAGGAATTGGGAATAGGGGATGGAATTTTTGCAGGAGGGTGGGTGGGTGGGAGGAGGTGTAATCTAGGTAGCTGTGGGAGTCAGTGGGCTTGAAATGGACATCAGTTACAAGCTAGTTGCCTGAGATGGAGACTGAGAGGTCCAGGAAGGTGAGGGATGTGCTGGAGATGGCCCAGGTGAACTGAAGGTTGGGGTGGAAGGTGTTGGTGAAGTGGATGAACTGTTCGAGCTCTTCTGGGGAGCAAGAGGCGGCGCCGATACAGTCATCAATGTAACGGAGGAAGAGGTGGGGTTTGGGGCCTGTGTAGGAGCGGAAGAGGCTAAGGGGTGGCCATGGGCACCCGCATGGGCCCCAGCTATGCCTGCCTCTTTGTAGGTTACGTGGAACAGTCCCTCTTCCGCACCTACACAGACTCCAAACCCCACCTCTTCCTCCGTTACATTGATGACTGTATCGGCACCGCCTCTTGCTCCCCAGAGGAGCTCGAACAGTTCATCCACTTCACCAACACCTTCCACCCCAACTTTCAGTTCACCTGGGCCATCTCCAGCACATCCCTCACCTTCCTGGACCTCTCAGTCTCCATCTCAGGCAACCAGCTTGTAACTGATGTCCATTTCAAGCCCACTGACTCCCACAGCTACCTAGATTACACCTCCTCCCACCCACCCACCCTCCTGCAAAAATTCCATCCCCTATTCCCAATTCCTTTGCCTCTGCCACATCTGCTCCCACGATGAGGCATTCCACTCCCGCACATCCCAGATGTCCAAGTTCTTCAAGGACCGCAACTTTCCCCCCACAGTGGTCGAGAACGCCCTTGACCGCGTCTCCCGCATTTCCCGCAACACATGCCTCACACCCTGCCCCCGCCACAACCACCCAAAGAGGATCCCCCTCGTTCTCACACACCACCCCACCAACCTCCGGATACAACGCATCATCCTCCGACACTTCCGCCATCTACAATCCAACCCCACCACCCAAGACATTTTTCCATCCCCACCCCTGTCTGCTTTCCGGAGAGACCACTCTCTCCGTGACTCCCTTGTTCGCTCCACACTGCCCTCCAACCCCACCACACCCGGCACCTTCCCCTGCAACCGCAGGAAATGCTACACTTGCCCCCACACCTCCTCCCTCACCCCTATCCCAGGCCCCAAGATGACTTTCCACATTACGCAGAGGTTCACCTGCACATCTGCCAATGTGGTATACTGTATCCATTGTACCCGGTATGGCTTTCTCTACATTGGGGAAACCAAGCGGAGGCTTGGGGACCGCTTTGCAGAACACCTCTGCTCGGTTTGCAATAAACAACTGCACCTCTCAGTCGCAAACCATTTCCACTCCCCCTCCCATTCTTTAGACGATATGTCCATCATGAGCCTCCTGCAGTGCCACAACGATGCCACCTGAAGGTTGCAGGAACTGCAACTCATATTCCGCTTGGGAACCCTGCAGCCCAATGGTATCAATGTGGACTTCACCAGATTCAAAATCTCCCCTTCCCCCACCGCATTGCAAAACCAGCCCAGTTCGTCCCCTCCCCCCACTGCACCACACAACCAGCCCAGCTCTTGCCCTCCATCCACTGCATCCCAAAACCAGTCCAATCTGTCTCTGCCTCCCTAACCTGTTCTTCCTCTCACCCATCCCTTCCTCCCACCCCAAGCCACACCTCCATCTCCTACCTACTAACCTCATCCCACCTCCTTGACCTGTCCGTCTTCCCTGGACTGACCTATCCCCTCCCTGCCTCCTCACCTATACTCTCCTCTCCACCTATCTTCTTTTCTCTCCATCTTCGGTCCGCCTCCCCCTCTCTCCCTATTTATTCCAGAACCCTCACCCCATCCCCCTCTCTGATGAAGGGTCTAGGCCCGAAACGTCAGCTTTTGTGCTCCTGAGATGTTGCTGGGCCTGCTGTGTTCATCCAGCCTCACATTTCATTATCAATGATCAGTGGTCTCTTTAATATCATTTCTGTCCAACTGAAAGTGAAATCCGGGCCTCAGTTTAATTTCTCATCTGAAAGGAAACCCCTCTGACAGTGCAAATACTTTCTTACTGATCTCACATATAAGTTCAAGTTGCTCAAGGACATCATGAAATTACAGCCTTTTGGCTCAGGGGCAGAAGAATGACCCATGGAGCACAGCTAAATAGATTTGAATTGGAAGATCCAAATTCATTCAACGATGTACAGAACATCAAATTTAAACCTATGAAATTGTAAAGGCATTTCTTTCAGTGTGAAATTCTGATGAATGTTCATCCTATTTATAATTGCTTCGAAGTTAAGGTTCCAAAATGTGGAAGATCAATGTATAGCTTTACATTATAGATTTAGTTTGTGTATTCAGAAGAATAAGACTTTTTTTTAGTTTAATTATATATTTCTCTCTCGACATTTGTATTACATAGAACATAGAACACTACAGCGCAATACAGGCCCTTCAGCCCTCGATGTTGCACCGACCTGTGAAACTAACCTGAAGCCCATCTAACCTACACTATTCTGTTGGCATCCATTTGTTTATCCAATGACCATTTAAATGCCCTGAAACTTGGCAAGTCTACTACTGTTGCAGGCAGGGCATTCCATGCTGTTACTACTCTGAGTCAAGAATCTACCTCTGACTTCTGTCCTATATCTATCACCCCTCAATTTAAAGCTATGTCCCCTCGTGCTAGCCATCACTATCTGAGGAAAAAGGCTCTCACTGTCCATCCTATCTAATCCTCTGATCATCTTGTATGTCTCTATTAAATCACCTCTTAACCTTCTTCTGTCTAATGAAAACAGCCTCGAGTCCCTCAGCCTTTCCTCATAAGGCCTTCCCTCCATACCAGGTAACATCCTGGTAAATCTCCTCTGCACCCTTTCCAATGCTTCCATATTCTTCCTTAATGCGGCAGACCAGAACTGTACGCAATACTCCAAGTGTGGCTGCACCAGAGATTTGTACAGTTTCAACATGACCTCATGGCTCCAAAACACAATCCCTCTACCAATAAAACATAACACACTGTATGCCTTCCTAACAACCCTATCAACCTGGGTGGCAACTTTCAGGGATCTATGTACATGGGCACTAAGATCTTTCTGCTCATCCACACTACCAAGAATCTTACCATTAGCCCAGTACTCTGTATTCCTGTTACTCCTTCCATTCATTCATTTCGGATCTCACCTATATCTGTGGTAAGCATGGGGACGAAAAGTTATCAGGCTGGTTGAACGTTGGGTTTTGTGATAACAATCTGATTAATAGGCAGAATAGGCTCGAGGGGCAAATTTACTTAATCGTTTCTTGTTTATATATTTATAAGCACATGTGCTGATATCCTAATATGCACAAAGTCCTGGATACCCGTCACACCTGTACAGGCAACAAACAGGACTGTACAGCACTTTGGTGAGGCCACAGCTGGAGCACTGTGCGCAGTTCAGGTCCCCACACTATAAGAAGGATGTGATTACACTGGAGCGGGTGCAGAGGAGATTCACCAGGATGTTGCCTGGGATGGAGCATTTCAGCTACAAAGACAGGCTGGAGCAAAGGTTGAGAGGAGGGATGGAGCAGAGGTGTTTAAGATTAGGGGCATGGACAGGATGAATAGAAAACAGCTGTTCCCCTTAATTGAAGGGTCAGTGACGAGGGGGATGTAATTTTAAAAGGAAAGGCAGGAGGTTTAGCGGGGATTGAGGGAAGAGCTTTTCTCACCCAGAGGTTGGTGGCATGTGGAAAGCACTGCCTGAGAGGGTAGTTGAAGTGGGAAACCTCAGAAACTTTAAAACATACTTGCATGAACACTTAAAAGTGTCATTAATTTCAAGGTTAGGAGCCAAGTGCAGGAAAGTGGGATTAGTGTAAACATAAAGCGTTTTTGGTGCATGATATGATTATATGCTTCTTTACATTCTCCCCTGATTTGGCAGTGACTTGTTTTCAATCCTTATTTATAGAATCCTATCCCTCTGAGATCTGACCAGCTGAACAACCCTCCAAGCTATCTGCACTCACCCAATACTAACCCTTCTTTCTTTTTTTCACTCCACCATTGGTGACTTTATCTTCAGCCACTTTGGTTCAAGTCGTTGGAAATTCCTGAATGCCTCTGCTTCTCACCAGTCTTTTCTAACTCTCTTCATAACCAAACATTTGAATAAAGGTTTTGGATAGAAGCATGCAGGAGTAGGCCATTCAGTCCCTCGAGCCTGCACCATCACTCAACATGATCATGGTTGATGATACAATCACAGTATCCCATTCCTGCCCTCTCCCCAGTCCCCTCGATCCCTTTAGCCTCAAGGACCACATTCAGCTCCCTCTCGAATATATCTAACAAACTGGCCCCAGCAGCTTCCTGTGGGAGAGAATTCCAGGGGTTCACAACTCTCAGAGTGAACAAATTCTTCCTCATCTCAGTCCTGAATGGCTTATCCCCTTATTCTTAGACTGCGGTTCTAATTCAATCTGATGTGACTCAGATTCAGATCTTGTTTGGTCACAGTTCTGTGAAGCACCTTGTTGTATTTTACTCTGTTAAAGATACCATGGGGTCAATCTTGAGGTGAACTGCACTCAGTGAGATTTTACAAGCTGATCCCTGAGGAACAGGATTGATGAAGAAGTATATTCTCAAAAATAGAAAGAAACATCGCTGCCAATGTAAGTTGTTCAGAACTGTGGGTTTGTCCCTGACAGTCTCACTGTCAGTTCTGAACTGGTGCTTGTTGTGTCCTCTACTTCCTACATCAGAGAACACACAAACTAAAGAACATGGTCTGAATATGAAACATCATTCAGTGAAATAACAAAGTGGACTTGCAGTGCTCACCAGTATAACGGTATGTTCCCCAGTGTCTCTTAAGGGATCAAAGGTCAGCCAGCGAAAAGTGATGGTGGAAAAGTCATGGCAATTGAGTGCATGAACATTCAGAAAAAGACATTCAGAGAAGGGGGCAAAGGAGTTGCCAGGCCTGAGTCTCGAGTAGATATCACAGAATAAGGAATGTGAGAGCTGATAAGGTCATGGATGGGAACAATTTCAGTAATTGAGGCCCATCTAAGCAGTATCAGCATTTTGTTTTCACAGAGCCCAATAAAGAAAGAGGCCTTTTGGGCCATTGTACCTGTACCAGCTCTTTGAAAGAACTGCCTGATTTGCCTGACTTCCCTACACTTGCACCATGGGTCTGGAAATACTTCCCTTCCAAGTGTCTGTGAAAGTTGCATTTCATTTTTCTTCCACTTGCCACTAACTAGCTGTGCAGTGAAATCTCAGTTCACTGTGGATTTGTTTGCCAGTTTCTTTATTGATTGGGTTCTTTGCAGCCCATCAAGTCTATGTTGGCTCTTTCTGGAGAATCCAGTCAGTCCAATTTCCCCACACTCTCTCTGTAACCCTGTTCTTTTTCTATTAACTTGTGGGATGTGGACGTTGCTGACTGAGCCAGCATTTCTTGCTGTACCTAATTGCCCCTTGAGAAAGTGGGGGAGAGTTGCCTTCTTGAACCGCTGCATGCCTCCTGCTGTGGGTTGAGCCACAATGCTATTAGGGAGGGAATTCCAGGATTGTGACCCAGTGACAGTGAAAGAATGACAATATGTTTCGAAGTCAGGACGATCAGTTTACATTCATTTTAAAGTAGTGCTTAAAACAACTGGAGTGAACAGTTCAGTGCATCAGAAAATAAGGCAGAAGAGAGAATAAAACTGCTGCTGCCTGACAAAAGGAGTCCAGTAACATAAAGCTCGAACAATTCAGCACACATCAGGCAGTTTGTAGATTCATTCAGACAGAAAAGGTCCATAACAGCAGAAATGCTGAGTCAGTCTCTAAAATAGTCAGGGCAGGGCTGAGGAGAGGTCCTTTGTTGTTGAGAATAAAACATCAGTAGCATAACATTGTGAAGATATCAGAGAAGAAGACATCCTGCAAAGCTACTGGAGACATGTTTTCATGGACCAATGTCAGCTTGTCAGTGAGCTGAGTTGTCAGTATGGTGAAGGGCTTGTTTAAGGAAGTGACACTGACCGAAGAATGTGAATGTAGAACTTAACCAAAAAGAAAGTGACTGAAGTCATACTGCCTGAACAGAGAGCTTCGACTTGGGGACAGGAAAAACCCTTCCTGAGGTTGTATTGTAAGGTTGGAGTTAGGTAAATATTTGAAACGTTATTTCCCATATTTGTGATAGGACAGTTTTAAATAGTTCTGCACAGTAAAACATGATTACTATTTTTCCCTTGTGTCAATTAAACGTTAATGTATTTTGTTAAAAGTACAATGACAGCCTGTTGTGAATACATTCAGACCCTGACCAATATAGTAAACAAAATGAAAATAAATCATTCAGGTGAAGTTTCACTCATGGATCTGACTGATACAGTGTTACCAAACGTTTGAACCATAACAAACTTAATGGTCCAAAATAAAAAATCATGTCTGAGTTATACAGTACATTTGATAATATCACTGTGCATGCCTTTAACATATTTACAACACAGAAGGAGATTATTTCATACATTGTATCTGCTGCTGCAGTTTGAATTACATAACACTTGAATTTTTTGGAAGAGAAATCCTGCAGAATCCAGTTAAAGCATTTTCATTGGTTCTAATGGGAAAATCTGTTTATCTCAATATTCCATTGAAATTGTGTATTTCAGGAATGCAGCAACAATGTTAAACGAGGACATATTGTACAACAAATCCCAATCAAAAGGCTATTTCGGGCTACGGTGTACAATACGTAGGCATTCTCTGAATTTTCTCTGACATCCCAGCCTTGATAAAAGCCTCTCTCCCGGACTGTTAAGCGCAGAGAGTCTTTTAAATTCATTCCTGAAATGCAGACATTGGTGGTTAACCAGCATTGCATTGCCCATCGGCTGTTGCCCTTGAATAGAAGGTGGTGAGCTGTCTTCTTGAATCGATCCAGTTCACACTCTTTAGGTTGACCCACAATACCGTTTGAAGGGAATTCCAAGATTTTGATCCATCAACAGCGAAAGAACAGAGATATATTTCAAAATCACGATGGTGAGTGGATTGGAGAGGAACTTGCAGCTGGCGCTGTTCCCATCTACTGGCATCAAATCTACAGAAAGGAATGGAAATAATACAAATTCCCTGCCAGGCAATCCAACTCTCACCTGACACAGTAAGTTGCAGGAAATGGAGAAATTTTAAATTCGTAGTGGGTTAATGGGTATGGCGAAAAGCCAGGAAAATAGAGTTGAAGCAGAGATGAGATCATGTTTAATTATCGAGCATGGCAGAGCGGGTTCGAGGAGATAAATTACTGACTTCCACTCTTCATTCTGATAAAATTTAGGATTGCTTCTACAAACAATTGAGAGACAATCTTAGATCCAAATATTTGAAGAAAATTCATTGCATGAGCTGGTCTTGTTGGTGCAACTGTCAACTTTTCATTTGATTTTTAACAAGTTTCACATTTGGGTAATGGATTTTAATTTAAACAAATGTGAAGAGGTTTATTTTGCAAGGCAAACCAGGGCGGGACACATACAGTTAATGTTAGGACCCTGGGACAAGTTAAAGAACAAAGAGACCTAGGCGTACAGATGCATAGTTCCTTGAATGTGGAGTCACAGCTAGACAAAGTGGTGAAGAAGACGCTTCACACACCTGCCTTCATTGAGTGTCAGAGTTGAGATAGCATGCTGTTGTAGTACATTTAGTAGTAGGACATTTAGAATACAGCATTCATTTCTGGTCTCCCTGTCATCCTAAAGATGTTATGAAGCTTGAAAGAATTCAGAAAAGATTTGCAAATATGTTGCTGGAATTGGAGAGTTTGAGCTACAGGGAGATGCTGAATAAGCAGGGGCTATTTTTCCCTGGAGCATCAGAGACTGAGGGGTGGTCTTGCAGAGGTTTTTGAAATCACGAACGGCATGAATTGGTTGAATAGCCGAGGTCTTTTACCCAGGCTAGGAGTGTCCATAACTAGAAGGCAAGGTTTTAAGGTGAAAGAGGAAAGATCTACAAGGGTCCTGATGGACAACTAATTCACAAAGGGGCTGGTGTGCGTCTGGAAATGAGCAGCTAGATGTGGTGGTAGAGATGGTTACAACTATAACATTTAAAAGGCAATTGGATGGCTACACAAAAAGGAAGGGTTTAGAGGGATACAGGCCGAATGCTGGCAAATGAGATGAGATCAGTTTAGGATATCTCGTCAGCATAGTCGAGTCGGACCGACAGGTCTGTTTCCGTGCTCTGCACTGACTGTACGTGTGCTTGCTTGATGCCTGGGTTCAGGATCTCTCATCTGGGCTACAGACGGCATTGACACCAATCCTGGGGAAGGAGAGAGCTGTTCCAAGAGGACAGGTTCCATCTGAATCATGCTGGGACAGAGTCATGGGAAATGCATAACCAGGACTGTGGATAGATCCTTAAACTAAATAGTGGCGGGAGGGAGGCAGTGGTGTTCAGTGCACAGAAAAGTATTGAAAATATTCAGTTGGGGGGGGGGGAAGCTCAGAAGAGATTTATTTTATTCATTTGTGGGATGTGTGCACCACTGCATGACCAGCAATTATTGCCTGTCCCTGGTTGCCTTGAGAAGGTAGTGGCGAGCTGCCTTCTTGAGCTGTTGCAGTCCATCTGCTGTGGGTTGACCCACAATGCCAGCAGGGAGGGAACTCCAGGATTTTTACCCAGCAACACTGAACGGACAATGATATATTTCCATGTCAGGATGATGAGTGGGTTGGAGGGGAACATGAAGGTGGTGGTGGTCCCAGGTATCTGCTGCCCTAATGTTTCTACATTGAAGTGGTTGTGGCTTGGAACATGCTCTCTGAGGATCTTTGGTGAATTCCCGCAGTGCATTTTGTTGATACTGCACAACCCTGCTATTGAGTGCTGGTGGTTCAGGAAGTTGACACTTGTAGATGCAATCCAAATCAAGCAAGCTGCTTTGTCCTGGATGATGTCAAGCTTCTTGAGTGTTGTTGGGGCTGCATTGATCCAGGGAAGTGTGGCGTATTCCATCACATTCCTGACTTATGCTGTACAGATTGTGGGCAGGTGCTGGGGTGTCAGGAAGTGATTGCTTGCTGCAGTATTCATTGCCTCTGGCTTTCGCTTATAGCCACTGTGTTCGTGAAAACTCCACTTGAGTTCCTGGTCAATGATAATCCCCAGGATGTTGATAGTGGGGGAATCAGTGATGGTACCACCATTGAATGTGAAGGGTTGCTGGTTAAATTGTCCATTGTTGGCAATGGTTGCAGCTGGCAATGGTGTGACACTAATATGACTTGCTAGTAATCAGCCCAAGCCTCAATTTTGAACAGATCTTGTTGCATCTGAACACGGGATGCTTCAGTGTCTGGGGAGTCAAGAATGGTGGGGAACATTGTGCAATGATTGGTGAACATCCCCACTTTGGACCTTATAAGGAAGGGAAGGTCATTGATGAAGCAGGTGAATCTGGTTGGGCCTAGGACAATACCCTGAGCATCTCCTGTAGAGATGTCCTGGAGCTGAGATGGCTCACCTCCGACAACCACAACCATCTTCTTATCTCTCAGGTATGAGTCTAACCAGCAATGTGCATGCCCCCACCACCCCCAAATTCCAGTATACTCATTAATTCCAGTTTTGCCAGGGCTCCTTGATGCCACACTTAGTTGTAAGCAGCTTTGATGTCTGAGCTCTTGCTCTCATCTTACCTTTGGAATTCAGCTCTTTTGTCCAGGTTTGAACTGAAGCTAGAATGGGGTCAGGAGCTGAATGGTGGAACACAAACTGGGCATCACTGAGCAGGTGCTGCTTGATGACACTGCTGATAACAGTTTTTAAAAGGTTATTTTTATTCACTCCTGAGATGCAGGCATTTCTGGCTGGCCACCAGTGTTCTGCTCATCCCTTGTTGCATTTGAGTACGAGGTGGTGAGCTGCCTTCTTGAACCGCTGCAGTTCACATTCTGTAGGTTGATTCACAATGCCATTTGAAACGGGAATGCAGGACTTTGACTCAGCGACAGTGAAGGAACAGAGATATATTTCCAATTCGGGATGGTGAGTGGATTGGAGAGAATCTTGCTGGTGGCGCTGTTCCCATAGACTGGCATCAAATATACAGAAAGGAATGGAAATAATCCAGAGATAATACAGTGTGAAGCTGGAAGAACTCAGCAGGCCATGCAGCATCAGGGAAGCAAGAAAGCTGATGTTTCGGGGTGGGAGCCTTCTTCAGAAATGACCCAAAATGTCAGCTTTCCTGCTCCTCTCATGCTGCCGGGCCTGCTGTGTTCCTCCAGCTCCACACTGTGTTATCTCAGGCTCCATCTCATGGAAATAACCCCAGTTTGCTGCAAGGCAATGGACCTCTCAGCTGACACAGTAACAGGACTGGGACAAATTTTTAATTACTCGTGGGTTAACGGATATGGCAAGCATGCAGGAGAATCAAGATGAAGCAGTGATGAGATCATGTTTTAATTATGTAAAATGGCAAAGCAGGTTTGAAAGGCTGAATTGCCTACTTCCACTCTTCATTCTGATAAAATTTACAATTCCTTCTACAAACAATTGAGAGACAATCTTCGATCCAAATATTTGAAGTGAATTCTTTGCATGAGCTGGTTTTGTTGGTGCGATTATCCACTTTTCATTTGATTTCTAACAAGTTACACATTTGGCTAATGGATTTTACTTTAAACAAATGTGAGGAGGTTCACTTTGCAAGGCAAATCAGGGCAGGACACATACTGTTAATGGTAGGCCCCTGGAGAGAATTAAAGAACAAAGACACCTAGGTGTGCAGATGCATAGTTCCTTGAATGTGGCGTGGCAGCTAGACAAAGTGGTGAAGAAGACACTTCACATGCCTGCCTTCATTGTTCAGTGCATTGAGTGTCAGAGTTGAGGTATCATGCTGTACTAGTACAGGACATCAGCTGGACCACTTTTACAATACAGCATTCAAGAGGTGTTGTAAACCTTGCAAGAATTCTGAAAAGATTTGCAAGTACTAAAAGGGTCCTGATGGACAACTTTTTCACAAAAGGGGCTGGTGCGCGTCTGGAAATGAGCTGCTAGATGTGGTGGTAGAAATGGGTACAACTATAACCATTAAAAGGCAATTGGATGGCTACACAAATAGAAAGGGTTTAGAGGGATACAGGCCGAATGCTGGCAAATGAGATGAGATCAGTTTAGGATATCTCGTCAGCATAGTCGAGTCAGACCGACAGGTCTGTTTCCGTGCTCTGCACTGACTGTACGTGTGCTTGCTTGATGCCTGGGTTCAGGATCTCTATCATCTGGGCTACAGACGGCATTGACGCCAATCCTGGGGAAGGAGAGAGCTGTTCCAAGAGGACAGGTTCCATCTGAATCATGCTGGGACAGAGTCATGGGAAATGCATAACCAGGACTGTGGATAGATCCTTAAACTAAATAGTGGCGGGAGGGAGGCAGTGGTGTTCAGTGCACAGAAAAGTATTGAAAATATTCAGTTGGGAGGGGGGGGGGAAAGCTGAGAAGAGATTTAATTTTATTCATTTGTGGGATGTGTGCACCACTGCATGACCAGCAATTATTGCCTGTCACTGGGGGCCTCGAGAAGGTAGTGGCAAGCTGCCTTCTTGAGCTGTTGCAGTCCATCTGCTGTGGGTTGACCCACAATGCCAGCAGGGAGGGAACTCCAGGATTTTGACCCAGCAACACTGAACGGACAATGATATATTTCCATGTCAGGATGATGAGTGGGTTGGAGGGGAACATGAAGGTGGTGGTGGTCCCAGGTATCTGCTGCCCTAATGTTTCTACATTGACGTGGTTGTGGTTTGGAACATGCTCTCTGAGGATCCTTGGTGAATTCCTGCAGTGCATTTTGTTGATACTGCACAACCCTGCTATTGAGTGCTGGTGGTTCAGGAAGTTGACACTTATAGATGCAATCCAAATCAAGCAAGCTGCTTTGTCCTGGATGTCAAGCTTCTTGAGTGTTGTTGGGACTGCATTGATCCAGGGCAGTGTGTAGTATTCCATCACACCCCTGATATATGCTGAACAGATGATGGGCAGGTACTGGAGGAGTCAGGAAGTGAGTTACTTGCCGCAGTATTCCTTGCCTCTGAATTTCTCTTGTAGCCATTGTGTTTGTGAAAAGTCCAGTTGCATTTCTGATCTATGATAACCTCCAGGATAGTGGGATATTCAGTGATGGTAACACCACTGAATGTCAAGAGTTGCTGGTTAAATTGTCCATTATTGGCAATTGTTATAGCTGGCAATTGTGTGGCACAAATATGACTTGACACTTGTCAGACCAAGCCTGCATGTTGCCCAGATCTTGTTGCTTCAGTATCTGAGGAGTCAAGTATGTTGCTGAACATTGCACAATCATCAGCGGACATCCCCACTTTGGACTTTATGATGGAGGGAATGTCATTGGTGAAGTAGGTGAAGATGGTTGGGCCTATTACAATTCCCTGAGAATTTCCTGCAGGGATGTCCTGTAGCTGAGACGACTGATCTCCAACAACTGCAACCATCTTTCTGTCTCTCAGGTATGACTCTAACTAGCAGTGATCGTGTTCCCCTGATTCCAGTGTACTCATTGATTCCAGTTTTGCCAAGGCTCCTTGAAGCCACTCTCGGTTGTATGCAGCCTTGATGTCAAGGGCCCTTGCTCTCATCTCACCTTTGCAATTCAGATCTTTTGTCCATGTTTGAACCGAAGCCATAATGGAGTCAGGAGCTGAGTGGCAGAACCCACATTGGGCATCACTGAGCAGGTTATTGGTGAGCGGGCGCTGCTTGATGACACTGCTGATAACATCGTCCATCACTTTACTAATTACCAAGAGTGCAGTAATTGGGTTGGAGTTGTTTGGTTTGGATTTGTCCTGCTTTTCAAGTACAGGGCATACTGGTCAGCTTCTGACGTTGTTGCACAGCTGCCAGTGTTGAAACTGTACTGGAAGAGGTTGGCTCGGGGAGCAGCAAATTCTGTAGTACAAGTTTTCAATACTGCTACCAGAATGTTGTCAGAGCTTTTATCATTTATAGTATCCATTGCCTCTAACCATTTCATAATATCATATGTAAAGAATTGATTTGGATAAAGACTGGTATCGGTGATGGTTGGGACCACTGGCAGAGGCCGAGATGGATCAGCCACTCCGCATTTCAGGCTGAAGCTTTCTATAAATGCTTCAGCCTTACCTTTTGCACTGATGTGCTGGGCTTTTCCGGAACTGAGAATGGGGATATTTGTGAATTGTCTTGCTCCAGTGAGTTATTTAATTGTCCCCCACCGATAAAGTTTCCACAAGAACAAATCGAGGATAAAGTATGATAAGGGTCGGGAATGTAATTTCAACCACACCAGATAAGGAAACAATTATCAGAAGAGGGAGCAGTCAAAACAGGACTGAGGGTGTTGTACATAGAGGCACATAGCAAATCAAAGTTCCACAGCTGAGGTGAGAGTGACAGCCCTTGACATCAAGGCTGCATTCGACTGAGTGCGGCATCAAGGAGCCCTAACAAAACTGCAATCAATGGATATCAGAAGATAAACTCTCCAGTGGTAAGCGTCATGCCTGACACATCAGAAGATGGTCGCGGTCACTGGAGGTTAATCATCTCAGCTCCAGGACATCTCTGCAGGAGTTGCTCAGGGTAGTGTCCTTTGCCCAACCATCTTCAGTTGCTTCATCAATGACCTTCCCTCCATTACACATTTGCCAACGATAGAATTAGAATTAGAATCCCTACAGTGTGGAAACAAGCCCTTCGGCCCAACAAGTCCACACTGAACCTCAGAGCATCCCACCCAGACTCATCCTCCTATAACCCACCTAAGCTACACCTCCCTGAACACTATCGGCAATTTAGCAAGGCCAATCCACCTAACCTGCATATCTTTGGAATGTGGGAGAAAACTGGAGCACCCGGAGGAAACCCACTTTGACTCAATCTACGCAGACACGGGGAGAATGTGCAAACTCCACACAGACAGTCGCCCGAGGCTGGAATTGAACCTGGGTCCCTGGCGCTGTGAGGCAGCAGCGCTACACTGTGCCACCATGCCACCCACTGTGTAGCACAATGTTCAGCACCATTCGCGACTTCTCAGATACTGAAGCAGTCTGTGTTCAAATGCAACAAGACCTGGACAATATCCAGGCTTGGGCTGACAAGTGGCAAGTAACATTTGCACCACACAAATGCCAGGCTATAACCATCTCCAATAAGAAACAATCCAACCACCACCCCTTGACATTCAATAGTGATACCATCACTGAATCTCCCACATTCAACATCCTGGGGGTTATCATTGATCAGAAGCTCAGCTGGACTCACCATATACACACAGTGGCTACAAGAGCAGGTAAGAAGCTGGGAATACTCTGGCGAGTAACTCACCTCCTGACTCCTCAAAGCCTGTCCACCATTAACAAGGCACAAGTCAGGAGTCTGATGGAATGCTCCCCACTTGCCTGGGTGAGTTCAGCCCTTATAACACTCAAGAAGATTGAACCATCCAGGACAAAGCAGCCCACTTGATTGGCATTACATCCACAAGCATTCGTTCCCTCCATCACCAATGCTCAGTAGCAGTAATGTGTACTATCCAGAAGATGCACTGTAGAAATTCAAAGATCCTCAGACAGCACTTTCCAAATTCACGACCACTTCCATCTAGAAGGATAAGGGCAACAGAACATATGGGAATACCACCACCTTCAAGTTCCCTTTCAAACCACTTGCCATCCTGACTTGGAAATATATTGCCATTACTTCACTGTTACTGGGTCAAACTCCTGGAATTCCCACTCTAATGGCATCGTGGGTCAACTCACAGCAGGTAGACTGCAGGGGTTCAAGAAGGCAGCTCACAAGCACTTTCTCAAGGGCAACTAGGGATTTGCAATAAATTCACAGACATGCCTGCAAGGGGCCTCAGGGCTGAAAACTAAGTATTCAAGGATACACATCCTATCAAAAGGACAGCACATGGGCAGAGGGGCAGGGATGCCTTGTTGGTAAGGAATGCAATTAACTTGATAACAAAAATTGATTTAGTGTTGGAAGGTGTAGAATATGTGTGGTGGAATTCAGAAACCGCAAAGGGAAAAATACCCTGATGGGAGTTAATTACAGGCCTCCAAGCAAGAGTCAGGATGTGGGGCATCGAAGAAAGGCACAACTAACTACAATCTTGGGAAACTTCAACATGCAAATGGCCTGGGAAAATCAGGTTGTTAGCAGATACCCAGAGAAGTAATTTGTGGAATGTTTACGAGGTTGTTTTTTGGAGCAGCTTGTGGTAGAACCCACAAGGGACCAGGCCTAAATTCTCCCATGTCCCCGCCCCCTACCCCACACACAAGGCCTTTTTTAAAATATATATATTTTTGACAGAATAGAGGAGGAACAGGGAGAAAATGGTATAAAGGCCCAGTGCAGAAAACAAATGGATTGGTAATGGGGATGAAAGAGAAAAAGAGATTTAAAATGGGTGTAAATTAAAGATCAAAAGGGAGTGAACGGTTCCTCTCCATACATGCTAGCAGACCTGCTGAGTTCCTCCAGCTTTTCTTTGTGTGTTTCCAAGTTTCGGCATCTGTAGTGACTTGCTCTAGTTTGCAGTTGATCATGTTCCACCAGGTTCCTGCACTTGAAGGTGATCAGTGTCTCACCATTAAGTCGTAATGTGTTACTGTATCTTTAGTTTCACAGAATAGACTATCAACTGTCTCTTTATGCCAATCGTTTGCCTGAGGTGGAATCAAACCCACAATCCTAGCACTTTGAGGCAGCAGTGTTGAACATTGAGCCACTGTGCCACTCGTGCAATGCTTCACTACATTTCAAGGGCAACCAAATGCAACGACATTGGTGTGATGCACTCATGATATCTTAAAACTGCGACAGTACATTTTAATAATTGTATCAACTTCCATCCATTCCCATGTGTGTTTTGATAACTCATCTCACTTTTGCAAGCCAGAATAGGTTTTGACAGTCTTAAGAAACTGGATTCCCAATCTCGATTGCTTGCTCCCCTGATTAAAACCTGTGTGCAGAGATATTTGGTTGAATTGTGCTTTAACCACAGCTCATTCATTTGCAGCCCTACAACTTAGCACACTGCAAAAAATATTAAAATAATGAAAAGGAATTGCCTTCTGCTACATTTCTTATATTTTACAGTCTCTCGGCCAGTGAGGGAAAATGCTTACATTAGATAACTCAAAAATAAATAAGATGCGTTAACTGCAGAGTAGGGCATGAAGGCTTCTCTCCTCACAAACTTGACCTCGGCATTCAGAAAGTGAGATGGGTTGAACTCATTTGGTTTCTCCCACTGGGTTTTATCGTATAGCACAGAGGTCAGTAATGGAATTACTTGGGTTCCCTAAAATATTGAAAAATGGGTGTATGATTCTCTATTTAAGTATGGACTATCACGAAAACTAGCCTTCTTTCCATTGACTCAATCTACATTTCCTGCTGCCTCTGGAAAGCAGCCAACATAACCAAAGACCTTTTGTGCATCAGTTATATTTTCTTCCACCATCATCCATCTGGTAGAAGATACAAATTTTCAAAACATGTAACAATAGATTGAAGAACAGCTTCATTCCCGCTGTTATCTGATTTACGAATGGACCAGAGTGGATCTATCTCTACAGCTGTAAAACCATAGTCTATGTTCTGTCCTATTCCTCTGATGTACTTATGAAAGGTATGATTTGTCTGGGTATCTCAAAAAACAAAACTTTCACTGTATCTCAATACATGTGACAATGATAAATGAAATTAAATCCAATCAAAAGACATTACTGACATTACTTGCACAGTCGTTAAGGAATAATCATACCAGTAAGTTAAACACGGCAATCATTAAAATCAGATTCCGGCATCTTGAGCATCTTTAATCGATTCCACTACGCTTTCAGCTGTCTGGACTCTAAGCTCTGCAATTCCCTTCATAATTTTCTCAACCTGTCTCTTTGTCATCCCTCCTTCATGATGGTTAGTATGGTACATTTACTTCTGAATCATCGAGTTCTGGATTGAAATGCCACCTGAGGGCTCAAACGTAGAAGTCACAACTTCTGGCCCTCCACTGCAGATATGCTGCAATGCTAGAGCAATTGTCTTTGAGAAGACACTGGTTTGACAAGGAGGATAGCAATTATCCTCAGTGTTCTGGTCAATATTAATCCTTAAGTCTATCACAAAGAAGGGTTCATCTTCTAATTATCATTCTTTTTTGGGAGGTTGCTAAGTGTCTACTGAATTTCTTACATTACAGTGGAGACTGCTGTAGATTCAAGAGTACTTCATTGGCTGTGAGCTGCTCTGAGAAGTTTTGTGGTTGCAGTGAGTATGATATCAACGTGAGCCTTCCCCTAAAGTTTACCTCTTTCACTATGTCTTCATCACTTTTCATATCACCTCCCTGTATGGTTCGGTGCCATTATTTCTCTGGTATCCAGCCTGAGCACATTCTTAGGACAGTCTACCATATTAAAGGTACTAAGCAAATACAAGTTGTTGCTGTCGTTGTTAAAGAAAATCACTTTGATTTAATCTCCCTTTTTCTCTGTTCTTTCTATTGTCTTACAGCGAAAGCTAACAGAATGATGCATAAAAAGAGGAGACATTTTGCCTGCCATTTTTGTGCCACACAAATGCACAAATTAGGAATGGGGGACCAGTCTGCCCCTTAAGCCTGCTCTGCTATTTGATAAGAAAGAGCTGTCCAATTATTCCCACTCTCCTCTCTATGTTAGTAACTTAACAGCAATTTACAACTTCAATAATGAAATGCCCTGAAGATTTTCATCATAGCCCTATTAGTCATGGTGCATAGCCTTGTATGCATTTGGCATATCAAGTGTACAGCTAAAGATTCCTTAAATGTTATGATGGTTTCTGCCTCTACCACCTTTATGGGCAATGAGTTCCAAAATCCCACCAACTATCCTCTGAGTTTAGAAAAAACTCCTCATATTCCTCCAAACCTCTGAATAGAAAAGTTAGTGAGATCTAGTTACTTAGGTGTCAACATTGCAGAATGCACTAAATGTAACCATGAGAGCTTTCCTCTCTCTTAGATGTCCTTCATTAAATATCAGAATATCAGACTCTGAATGTAGCCGTCCTTTCCCGAGGGTACCTTTGGAATGAAGTATCCTCTGAAATTTACATCCACTGTCGTTTCATGTGGTACAATGTCACCAAACCTCTGAATTTCATGGATCACTGCATCAGTGTAAGGCAAATCTTTCCGACCTTCAATTTTGGGAGGTCCTTCCGATCCAATAACTCTGATAATTTCCTCATGAACCTTTTCTGCAAACCAAACACATTTTTAAAGTCATTGGAAGTACTGTCATGATATTTTCGAATAAGTTCAAAATTTCAATACTGACAAATGGAGAAAATGAGACGTTGAAATTCATACAACAAGGTCAGCTCCAGAGTGGAATTAATAAGAATGCCTCTTACTCTGGATCTCTGGATATTTCATCATCAGAAGCATTCTCCCATGAAGTGTGGCTGAGATGCTCTCCATCCCTGCAGCAAACAGGTGCATTGTCGTATACATTAAGTTGTCTTCATGGAAGCATGAATTAGAGTTGCTAAAGTCCTAAAAGCAAAATTAACAATGCAATTGCTAACAACTGGATTGGGAGCTGTATGGCAATTTCTATAATGCATACTGAACCTGACACATCGATTACTGGGTATGGCAGCTCAGAACAGGGGCCAGGAACATGAGGCATCTGTATGTTTATTCCAGTGTCGTACTTACACAGACCGCACTGTATGAGATGTAGTCTTTTAGATATTGTTATGAGGTGCTTTCTGCCCCTCAGTCGATGTATAGCAAAGAAATCTATTGCATTGTATCTTCCAAGATTTTAAGATGTCCCAAAAAGTATTGAAGTCAGTAAAGCGATTTCTGTAGTGCAGTCAATATTAGTATGTAGTTCTAGCCAAATTTTATTGATGTTGGACAAATCCACATCAGAATAGAGACAGTTCAAATCTGCTTCATCAGCTACAATGTGCTCTGGGCCATCCTGGTGTTATGAATTGTTTTGGATTGTTCTTACAAAGAGCTAGCAGAAACACAGTAGCCTGAATAGTCCCTTTCCGTGATATGAATTGCTATGATTCTTTAATGTACATCTGCATTTAAAAATAAGTTGAAGCTCACAAAGAAACAACGGTAATTCTGTTCATTTACATTATACAAACTCAACTTTATAAGAATCAGCGATAGTAGGAACTGCAGATGCTGGAGAATCTGAGACAACAAGGTGTAGAGCTGGATGGGCACAGCAGGCCAAGCAGCATCAGAGGAGCAGGAAGGCTGACGTTTCGGGCCTAGACCCTTCTACAGGAATGGGGGCAGGGAAGGGTGTTCCGGAATAAATAGTGAGAGAGGGGGAAGTTGATAGAAGATGGATAGAGGAGAAGATAGGTGAAGAGGAAACAGACAGGTCAAAGAGGCGGGGATGGAGCCAGTAAAGGTGAGTGTAGGTAGGGAGATAGGGAGGAGATAGGTCAGTCCAGGGAGTACAGACAGGTCAAGGGAGCAGGATGAGGTTAGTAGGTAGGAGATGTGGGTGGGGCTTGAGGTGGGAGGAGGGGATAGGTGGGAGGAAAGACAGGGTGGGGAGGCGGGGAGTAGCTGGGCTGGTTTTGGGATGTGGTCAGGGGAGGGGAGATTTTGAAGCTTGTGAAGGCCATTGATACCACTGGGCTGCAAGGTTCCCAAGCGGAATATGAGTTGTTGTTCCTGCAACCTTTGGGTAGCATCATTGTAGCACTGCAGGAGGCCCAGGATGGACATGTCGTCTGAGGAATGTGAGGGGGAGCTGAAATGGTTCGCGACTGAGAGGTGCAGTTGTTTAGCGCAAACCGAGCATAGGCGTTCTGCAAAGTCTTCCCCAAGCCTCCGCTTGGTTCCCCCGATATAGAGGCCACAATGGGAACAGCAGATGCAGTATACCACATTAGTAGATGTGCAGATGAACATCTGCTTGATGTGGAAAGTCTTCTTGGGGCCTGGGATGGGGGTGAGGGGAGGGGAAGGTGCAGGGGCAGGTGTTGTGCTTCCTGTGGTTGCAGGGAAAAGGGCCAGGTGTGGTGGGACTGGAGGGGAGTGTGGAGCGGACAAGGGAGTCACGGAGAGAGTGGCTCAAAACGTCAGCCTTCCTGCTCCTCTGATGCTGCTTGGCCTGCTGTGCCCATCCAGCTCTACACCTTTGTAAGAATCAATCATTTTTACCAGCAAATCTGTTTCCTCTATTATTTTGTCTTTAATTCTTTTTTCCTGTTCCAAAATCTTGTAATGTGGTGAAGGCAAATCTTCGCATTTGCCTCCATGACTCCCCATGACCAAAAACCAGAACTTAAATTAAATCCATCAGAAGGAAGTTAAAAACTGTGACTCTTGTAATAATCATTTTAACTGACAACTTTCCTCAAAGAATCAAGGGCATGACTAATGAGGGAAATTGTACACGGTGCACTGAGAAAGGGTTGCATTTGCATAGGGAAGTATTTCTACAGAACATTTCAACAGGCAACATGTGGTAGTAATCTGCCTCAGAGATAGTAGGAACTACAGGTGCTGGAGAATCTGAGATAACAAGGTGTAGAGCTGGATGAACACAGCACGCCAAGCAGCATCAGAGGAGCTGGAAGGTTGACGTATTTGGCCTGGACCCATCAGAAATTTTGAAGAAGGGTCTAGGCCCGAAACATCAGCATTCCTGCTCCTCTGATGCTGCTTGGCCTGCTGTGTTCATCCAGTTCTACACCTTGTTATCTCAGATTCTCCAGCAACTGCAGTTCCTACTATCTTGATAGATCATAAGTTTTATTTTTGCAGTTTGATTAAAGTGAACGTATTTACATGAAGATGCCTGTGTATGTTTAACAAAACAAGACTGTTTTATTAATTTAAATTTATGTAATAAACTGATCTTTAAAATTGCCATATTTGGTTGAATCTTTTTGCTATTTACCAGCAATATCTTTTACACATACACAATCCCATGAAAGTGGCACTCCTATCTTCACATTAAAATTTCTGACTCATCTAACAAGGTCACAAGCATTTTTTTCATTACTTTATGTACATTGACCAGATGTGATTCTTCCCAATTCTCCCAGTGACACAAAAACAGGTTAACTCACTGACTTTTCCTCACTGAACTCTAAGAAATGCTCAGGACTTTTTCTCCAACTGTGTCTACTTGGACTGCTAATAGAGCTGAAGACTTCATTCCAGCTAGTGTAGATTGTTTTCTCCTTCTGATCTGAACCTATTAGCAGTTACTAGCCTTTCTATTCCTAGATCTTAAAAACACAACTAAGTAAAAACATTTTAAAATGTAACAAAGCACTTTCAGAAAACTAAAACAAACATCCCATTTACCTTTACTCTTAAAATCCTAGTTTCCAAATAATAATGTATTATAAATCTTCATCACAATTCTCACCCCCAAAAGTTACATTGACGGTAATAATTTAGTCAAATTTAACACTAGGGTTTTTCTTAGAGCATCCTTTCCTGCAGCGTATGAGGTTGACAACATTGGCCGAGTCACATGAGTATATACCGTACATTATGGGCAGTGTTCCCATGTGATGGTAGTATCCATGTTGATGGTCTGACATGTCTTACAGAGATTGCGTGGCAGGTCGTGTGGTGTTGTGGTCTCAGTCCCCTGCAGGAAAGGATGCCTTGAGGTGTATCAGTGAGACCATGCAGACACTATGATGACAGATGAGTGGACACCACACAACCATCACCAAGCAGGAGTGTTCCCTCCCAGTCAGAGAGAACTTCAGCAGTCAAGGACATTCAGCCTCTGACCTTCAGGTAAGCGTCCTCCAAAATAGCCTTCGAGATACACAATAATGCAGAATCACTGAGCACAACTGATAGCCTAGTTTCGTACCCATGAGGATGGCAGCAGGTACATAGGAAAACCATTTCATGCAAGTTCCTGCTAAGCCACTCACCATATATTACTGTTCCTTCAGCGTCACTGGGCAAAATCCTGGGTCTCTCCCTTAAAAACATTTTGTGTCTACCTACACCAAATGCTCTGCTTTGGTTCAAGAGCATATTACTCCACCACCATCTTAACAGCAAAAAGGGATGGGCAATAAATGCTAGTCAAACCAGTGACACCCATATCCCATGAATGAATAAATTAAAAAGGATTCACCTGTGGGTGTGACCTCTGCTGGCATTGCAACAGTTTCACATTGACTAACAACTAAGATATCAGTTCAGGAGTTAGATGTGCATGCATAGTGAAGGCATTTGAGAAGGAATCCTTCTAAGTCACTTGGAAGAGATATTGGAAGAAAGAAGAAACCTAGGGAAGGCCATTAGCAATCAATAAGAGAAATGTTCCTGGTCAAATCAAACATTCAGAACTTGCAACTCATTAAGACGGTGTCTTGGCCAAATTTCATACTGAAATGAGTGCAGTTCAGTTACTTCTTAGATACAACAATGTAAGAATATAAGAAATATGAGCAGGAAGGGATGACTTGGCCCCTCAAGCTTGCCCCACCATTCAACAAGATCATGACTGAGTGCCCAATAAAATCTCACTTGTTGATATATTTGCCCTTGTGGTTTCTCAGAGACTCTCAGATTCCAAATAAAACTAGAAAAGTCGCTAAAAATATCACTCCTGAGGTTTAATGATCCTGATGCTCCCACTGAAGTACTGAGGATGCAAGTCGCTGAGTCCCCACATTGGTCCTCAGTCCACCAAACATCCCTACTCTGTGCATGCTGGTCATCCCGCTCCACCCCGGCCTCCAGCCTGCCGGCTATCCTCTGTTTAAGAGTATTACAGATTTCTGACAAGGCCTACAGGAAATCGAGGAAGCAAAGAAATGGTAAAACAAACTTTTGGTTGGGGGAGGGGGCAAGTTATACAGGATGGGGTGAACCTATGGAAAAGGCTGAAAATGTGGTTAAAAGTGGTTCCACTTCAAAGAGCCTCGAGCAGATAGGCAGGTCAGCAGTCAATGAGGCTAGAGCAGTAAAATTTGGACAAGAACTTGAAGAGAAAGAAAAAACAACTGCAAGTATAGCAGGGGCATGCAGCTACTCCTGGAACTATCAAAAGGACTGATGACAGTCACTACCTGTTGTAGCATCCTTGAGGTGGGCTATGTGCCTCCGGTGGCCACAAGGAACAGGGAAACCCTGGAAAAAAGTCTATAAGTATTTCAAGACAAAGGCAATTGAAACCATGCAATTTATTTATCTTGCTTGCTTTGAAGTCTGACTTAGTTCTAAGTTGTGCAATTATAATTACAGAGACTGCAAACTAATGTTCCAATGATAAGGTGTGCCTTTAAATGTTAATGTGTTCTTTAGCATTTAAACCAAGGAATTCCCGTGAAACGCAAACATTTCTGGTATTCTGTCTCTTAAGGATGCGGGTTCACAGAAAGCACCATGCAAGAATTCACTTCAGGCAAATTATTTTGGTATTCAAGCTTCATTTTATTTTAAACATAGAATCGTGGAATTTTACAGTACAGAAGGAGGCCACTTAACCCACTGTGTCTGTACTGTTGCTGTTTCAGATTAACTCTAATGTACAAAAGCTCCATTTGCAAGTCTGATAGCAGCAGGGAAGAAATTGTTCTTGAATCTGTTGGTACGTTTTCAAACTTTTGTATCTTCTGCCCAATGAAAAAGGGTAGGAGAGAGTATAACTGGATGGGAGATGTCTTTGATTATGTTGGCTGTTTTCCCAAGCCAATGGAAAGTGTAGACAAAGTGAATGGAAAGAAGATTGATTTTCATGATGGATTAGGCTGCGTTCAGTCTTCTGTAACTTCTTGCAGTGTTGGGCAGAGCAGCTGCCATACCAAGCTATGATGCATCCAGATAGGATGTTATCATTTATGAATGAATTATGTTATCCCCACCCACCACCATCCTACTCCACTTGGCCGAGCTCATCATTACCCTCAACAACTCTTTCAACTGCTCTCATTTTTTTTCAGGTAAGAGAGGTTGGCATGGATACCCGCATGGGCCCTAGTTATGCCTGTCTCTTCGTGGGGTATGTGGGACATTCCTTGTTCCAGTCCTATTCCAGCCCCCACCCAGAACTCTTCCTCTGATACATCAATGATATCATCAGTGCTGCTTCCCTCTGGTCTGGAATTGGAAACCTTCATCAATTTGACCTTCAATTTCCACCCTGCCCTCACTTTCACCTGGTCTGTCTCCGACTCCTCCCTCCCTTCCTTGACATTTGTGTTTCCATTTCTGGGATCAGACAGGCCACTAATATCCATTACAATCCCACTGACTCCCACACCACCTGGACCATACATCTTCACACCCCACTTCCTGTAAAGACTTCATCCCATTCTTTCAGTTCCTCCATCCCTGTCGCGTAAGTTCTGATGAGGCCAATTTCGACAAGGAACCCTCTGAAATGTCCATCTTCTTCCTGAGCCGAGGATTCCCCAGCTCTGCTTTCGAGAGGGCCTTCAACCAGGTCCGAACCATCTCCCACACTTCCTCTCTCACCCCTTTTCTTCCCTCCTGCAACAGTGATAGGGTTCTCCTTTTCCTCACCAGCAACCAAATCCAGAAGATCATCAGATACCATTTCCACCACCACGAGCAAGATGTCCAGTATCGAAGGGCCCAAACATACCTTCGGAGGTGAAGCAACACTTCACCTGCACTTCCAGAATCTAGTCTACCGCATTCGCTGCTCACAATGTGGTCCCCTCTACACTGGGGAAACGAAGCAGACTTGGCGACTGCTTCGCAGAACATCTATGTTCTGCTCGCTAAAAAGACCCTGAACTACCTGTTGCCTGCCACTTCAATTCACCACCTTGCTCCCTAGCCAACATCTCTATCTCTGGCTTGCTATAGTGTTCCAGTGAAACCCAATGCAAGCTGGAGGAACAATACCCCATTTTCCACTTGGGGACCCTACAGCCCTCCGGACTCAATATTGATTTCAATAATTTTACGGCCTAAACTCTCCCATGTCCCAGTTCCCCCATCCCACAGACCAGGTCTTGTTAGCACATAGCCTGCCATTATACACCTCCTGCTGTTAGCCACTAACAGTTCCCATAAACAACTATTCACCCTCCCAGCCTGATCATTAGCAACTCCTTTATCTGTCCAACTATCATTCTCTCTCTTTGGGCTCTATCCTATTGTTTAATCCCTACCCCACCCTTTCTGCATATTTTCCCAGCTACCATCAGTTTTGAGAAAAGGTCACCAGACCCGAAACGTTAAATCCATTACCAATCTTTGTTGGCTAAACCTGCATGCTGATGTTTTCTAATTCATCTGCAGAACAGCCTGATGCTTCTGTACCGCAGCATTATGCAAACTCTCCACATTTAAATTATATCCTGCTCTTCTGCATGCACATTTTCCTACATTGTACTGGAATTGCCAAATTTTCAACCATTCATTTAACCTGTTGATAGCCACTTTACAGGCTATTTGGATTGTAGCTTTATGACTTGAAGCTGCAGTTCATCCATTTGGGTCACGCTTCAATCTAAATCTCCTGATCTTTGAATTTGGGGTACAGAGGAGAGAGGACTAAATGGATTGGAGCAGCTCTCAGTGGCACTGATCCTGGGTCTGGACAAAGAACATGGTCCAATGTTGCAAAGTTTGCGAAGGGATAGCAACAGCTTAGCTGAATGGTTAAAATTCCACCATTTGAGTATAATTTAGGAAAATGATCACATTGGCAGTGAAAACAGAAGAGCAGGATGTTATTTAAATGGAGAGTTGGCCAAAGACCAAACAACAGGCCCAGGCAATTGGTGTTGATTCAGTCCAACAACGACATAGCACATGGATCCTGGAAAGAAGCACTGTTACCAACTGACAGAGAACAGAAAGACCCGGGGTCTTTTCTGATTATAGACAGTAGAGTACATTATCACCCTCTCCCTTCCCACTCTCACGCCCATTACTGTGTGAAATTTAAAGTTCACCTAAGGAAAAAAAAAGAATTTTTTTTGGAATTTTTCACAATAACCAGATAAGGCTCAGCACTTAGCTGCCAGTTAAATATTTCTGAAGGGGAGCCCCATTTACTCAGAGTAGTAAGGGAATGGAACGCTTTGCCTGCAACGGTAGTAGATTCGCCAACTTTAGGTACATTTAAGTCGTCATTGGATAAGCATATGGACATACATAGAATAGTGTAGGTTAGATAGGCTTCAAATCGGTATGACAGGTCAGCACAACATCGAGGGCCGAAGGGCCTGTACTGTGCTGTAATGTTCTATATATTACACCTAGTTCTTTTATCTGCCCAAAATGATGGTAATTTTGGGGTGAAATTTGCTGGATTCTGGTTGGTTTACATTGGTGACAACAACATACATTTCTGTACTAAAGGCGTGATGTAAATGAACACCCCCCCAAAGAGCTGAACAGAGATGGCAAAGAGCAAACCAGGCTTCTGATTTACTGTCCAAGTCTAGCTCCCTGTTAGCTTCAAAGATTTGTTCAGTATCTTCAGATCCAATACGTGCAGGTTCCTGAACACAGTGAGACGGTCCCATGGGAAAGTTAATCACTCCAGGAGTTTTTAAGCCACTGTTGAAATACAGCAGGAGGATAATGGTCAGCAGCAGCAAGGTGACTACATCTTCAAGGGAAACACTTGAAATCAACATCCTGGGATCAAAACTGGTGATGGGAGCTTCAGGAAGAGTTGCAATTTAAATTTCTTCCTGAAGGAGCTACAAAAGCCTTCAGTGGGTAAACTCACAGTAGCCGACATGGTGTTAGATTGTTACTCAGACTATCTGAATGTTCCCTTCTCAAAGCCCTGTGTAATTAACTGCAAAGAGTGGGAGGCATCTTTAAACCACAAAGGCGGCAGGCCTCAAAATTTTGTTCCTTCTCCAGCTTTCCACATAGCATAATAGTCATACAACAGCCAAGCCAGACTGATAATCACCTTCGTTGACTTCTACCTTATAGACAAGGTATTTTATAACAGCCTGACAGTTGTTGTTCCATCAAAGATGGGAATCATGCTTGCGAACACTCTGGAATTCTTGCTGTAGTACATTCCAAAAGAAATTACTCAGGAAACTGATTCTTCTGCTGGACAATTCCTCTATGTCTGGAACCCCCTGAAAGTCTTCATTTAAATCAAAGACTTCTGAGGCCTCTGACAAAATTAAGCATAATAGTTACTTCGGAAGTTAGACTATTAAGTATACGGTTACAATTCAACTGACCCTACACATACCGCGCACACACCCCAAACAGCACTTCCCCACCCCCAACTGGACCTGACCTGTTGTCCCCCTTTCTTCACTACATCAAACCTGACACCCCAAAATCCACTCGACCCAAATCTGTGATCACCACTTCTCGGAATGTCTGGTCAATGTCACCGATACCATGCTGCCACTTGAAATATCAGGATGTTTGTCCTGTAGCAACTCAGCAGTTTGCTTATTTACAAGTAATAGAAGGTAATTACCTACTCGCAGAGTTTCAGTCATTTATTGTGGTTCACAATAAATGCATCCAATGCATTCTGTAATTCACATGTACCAAGCCTTCCTGATCAATTTTATAACCTTCTAGATAAAGCTGCAACTTCTTGGCCGAATTGAGTCTTTGATCTTTGTATTCACAGGCTCAATGTGACGATTTGTAACTTTCCCATGTGTCCAGTCATCATAGCACATACAGCCCACATATCCTTCAGCGGGATCCCGCTCACTAACAGTCATAGCTGAGCCAAAAGGAATGATTTGGCACTACAGCAATGATACAATTATCCCACAAATAACGTTAATTTGCAACCACACTGTTGTCCCCATTTAAACTGTTCCAATGTTAGTAAAAATAAAAATGTTATAGCATTTAAAATCTCTCAGTGTCACCAATTACATTTAACCTGCAGCTGACAGTGCTGTCATACCTCTCACAACATTGCTGTGATGTTTGTTACAATATGGTGTGCAAATAGCAACAATTCCAAGGCAATCTGTCACCTCTTGCCTTCTGATATAGGTAGCTGGGTCCTACGATGGCGTGACTCGGAAAATCAATTAAACAAAATCAGAGATTTTTGAAACAGAATAACATTGAACAACTCACTTAATGTATAAATGTAACAAAACACTCATACTGCAGTTTTATTTTCATGTTACTGACATAGCCTTATGGATATGTTTAATCAACCTGTTCAGGTGCATTAGGACACACCTCTGGAACAGATGGGACTTATATCCAGATCTTCTGATCCAAGTGTAGGGAAGATGACCATTGTGCCACAAAAACCCTCAAACTATACACCTCATATGGTTCAGGTCCTCAATGAAGTAGTTAAAGGATGAAATTTCAGCATACTTTATATCGCCTGTGAAATTAATTACTGGCTTGAAACTTTTAATTCATTATTCTTTTCCAAGCGGCCATACACCACTTCCATTAAACATGTCGATTTTATTGCTTCATAACTGCACATTTTTAACTTGATTTTTATATGACCTTCTGATGTAAGTCACATTGCAACTCTGCCTTCAGGCTGCAAACATGTTTGCTAATCTGAAGCAGAGATATTGCTGCAAAGGTGCCAATAAATCTCCAGCATTTAAACCAAAAAATGACTCTTGGAGATGTGAGCTTAAGAGCGCACTGGTGTTATATTCAAACAGAATGCATCACCTCTACACTTCAGCCCATCCTCATGTGCAAACATTATCCAATTCAGGAAGTAGATAAAGGACACATGGTCCCCATCCAGAGTCAAACACAGAAAACACTAAATATCACAGATGCCTGTCTTTTCTCATGTCCTTGTTTGAGGATTGGCCTATGGACTTCTATTGGATTGATCCATTCTTTGGATCAGCGGAGGGGCTGACCAGAAAGTTCTCACATTCTCACCACCCACCATCAGACATGTTGGAAGATTTACAGGCTGATACTACCCCATTTTGTTCCTATTTATCAATGCATTTTCCACCGCCAAGATGTCATGTTGTCAGGCTCAAACTGGAACTTTGAACCCAGAGGCAGGGACACTGTTACTGCACCACTAGATCTAAAAGAGCATGTATTGCACCAAAGTAGCATCCATTCACAGTATTCACAAAACATGGTCAAAGGAAAGGCACCTAATGAATCATTGTCTGTTGAATGTAATATAAATCACAACTACGACAACGGTATACATTCCATTCAGAAATGTAATGAAAGAGGGAAAATAAAACAAATCACTCACCTTAAGTATTTTTTCCACATTTACTATACAGAAAGTTAACATATTTTCCAATATATAGAGTTGATATGAATATATGTCCATCAACACCCTCCTGTTTAGTTTATAGTTTGAATGTGTTCCTCTACAGTTAGGTTTTCATCTGCTGCTGTTTCTCCGATGTGTTGCTGTCAATTAGATCTTTAAATCCCAGCTTCTCCAATGGCTCTTTTGTCATCAGCTGCCTGTAAAAGAAAACAGTTAGACATATGCAGTTTGGTACGAGCAATGTTGGAAGATGTGCCTATATTTAGTAATCCTTGTGCAAAGGCACAAAAAAAAACAACTTTAACAACTGGAGTGCAGGTTGTAGCACCCTTGCCTCGAACAAATGTTGCGGCATGAAAACCTACCATACAGATTTCAACAACAAATACATACATCAATGCAGCAATGGAAAATTCTAAATTCCCAAACCAGGGGATACAGGCTTAAAAATTTTATGTTTGACATTTTATATTGGTGACCTATTGAACGATGGAGGCTGAAGAAGCCATTCAATTTACACCTCCATTATACTTATAGGATTGGTGAAAGTTGCAGTGATAAGGGAAACTAGGATGGGAATCGAAAAATCAGTAACTAAATATTTTACAGTTATAGAAGGAACTGCAGATGCTGGAGAGTCTGAGATAACAAGGTGTGAATTGGATGAACACAGCAGGCCAAGCAGCATCAGAGGAGCAGGAAAGCTGACGTTTTGGGTCTAGACCCTTCTTCAGAAATGACCCTTTATTTCTGAAGAAGGGGCTAGACCCGAAATGTCAGCCTTCCTGCTCCTCTGATGCTGCTTGGCCTGCTGTGTTCATCCAATTCACACCTTGTTATCTCAGATATTTTACAGTAACGTATTCAAATGCCAAAACACATTCAATGCTTCAAGGAATGATTAAGAGAGAAAACAACATTTAAAAATTGGACACAACAGCCAAGGAAAACAAACTGCAATGGTTACAGGAGGAGATGTTAGAACAATTTACCTTTATAATGAAGACTTGATCCAAATTATTAAATACAATTGATTAGTTACTAAATTTTCATGATTTTAGTGCTATACCTTTCCATTCTGCATTCCAAGTATTCCTTCGATTGCTGTCTGCACAGAGAATTGTCAAACTTGCTCGCTCGTAGGCAATTCATAAATTTCTCTTTAAATTCTTTACATTCACCTGCCAAGTCATGAGAAGCCAACTGCTTTAATTTTAAGGTTTCTTCCCCATTTCAAATTATCATCACTTAAATGCACCACGAAAGTAACAACAGAACCAATCGCATCTCGGGGGGGGGGCTGCAGGGGCAGTGCCTGGGTGGGAAGTGCAGGAGTGGTGACGGGGGGGGGGGTCGGGGAGACCGTGACTGGGGGGAGGGGGGGGGGAGACCGTGACTGGGGGGAGGGGGGGGGGAGACCGTGACTGGGGGGAGGGGGGGGGGGAGACCGTGACTGGGGGGAGGGGGGGGGAGACCGTGACTGGGGGGAGGGGGGGGGGAGACCGTGACTGGGGGGAGGGGGGGGGGAGACCGTGACTGGGGGGAGGGGGGGGGGAGAGACCGTGACTGGGGGGGGGGGGGGAGACCGTGACTGGGGGGAGACCGTGACTGGGGGGAGGGGGGGGGGAGACCGTGAATGGGGGGGGGGAGACCGTGACTTGGGGGGGGGGGGAGACCGTGACTGGGGGGAGGGGGGACCGTGACTGGGGGGGGGGGGAACCGTGACTGGGGGGGGGGGGGGGAGACCGTGACTGGGGGGGGGGGGGGAGAGAAGAGAAGGGGGTCCATGACTGGGTGGGGGAAAGAGAAGGGGGTCCGTGACTTTGGGGGGGGGAGGGGGAGGGAAGAAGGGTGTTCGTGACGGGGGGGGGGAGGGGAGAAGGGGGTCTGTGACTGCGTGGGGGGGGTCTGTGACTGCGGGGGGTGGGAGAGAGGTGGGTGGTCCGTGGCTGGGGGGGGGAGGGGGAGAGAAGGGGGTCTGTGACTGGGGGGGGGGAGAGGGGGAGAGAAGGGGGTCTGTGACTGGGGGGGGGGGTGGGGAGAGAAGGGGGTCCGTGACTGGGGGGGGCGGGTGGGGAGAGAAGGGGGTCCGTGACTGGGGGGGGCGGGTGGGGAGAGAAGGGGGTCCGTGACTGGGGGGGGGGGGGAGGAGAGGGGGGGAAGGAGAGGGGGGGGGAAGGAGAGGGGGGGTCCGTGACGGGGGGTCCGTGACGGGGGGAGAGGGAAGAAGGGTGTTCGTGACTGGGGGAGGGGGTCCGTGACCTGGGGGGGGGGGCGGAGGGGAGAAGGGGGTCCGTGACTGTGGGGGTCTGAGACTGGGGAAGGGGGGGGATGGCGAGGGGGTGGGAGAAGAGAGGGCAAGGGGGGGAGAAGAGAGGGCAAGGGGGGGTCCATGACTGAGGGAAGGGGTCTGTGACTGGGGGGGGCAGGAAAGGGGGTCTGTGACTGGGGGTGGGGGAAGGGGGTCCGAGACTGGGGGGAAAGGGGGTCTGTGACTGGGGAGGGGAAGGGGAAAGAGGGGTCTGTGACTGGGGGGGGGGGAGAGAGAAGGGGAGAGAGGGCGTCTGTGACTGGGGGGGGGAGAGAGGGCGTCTGTGACTGGGGGGGGGGGGGGAGAGAGGGCGTCTGTGACTGGGGGGGGGGGGAGAGGGGTTCCATGACTTGGGGGGGGCAGGAAGAGGGGGTCGGTGACTTGGGGGGGAGAAGAGGGGAGGCCGGTGACTTGTGGGGGGGGGGGGAAAGAGGGGTTCCGTGACTTGGGGCGGGAAAGAGGGGAGGCCGGTGACTGGGGGGGGGGGGAAGAGGGGTTCCATGACTTGGAGGGGGCGGAGGAAGAGGGGTTCCGTGACTTGGCGGGGGGGGGGGGGCGGGCGGAGGAAGAGGGGTTCCGTGACTTTGGGGGGGGGGAAGAGGGGTTCCGTGACGTGGGGGAGGGGGAAGAGGGGTTCCGTGACTTGGGGGGGGGGGGGGAAGAGGGGTTCCGTGACTTGGGGGGGGGGGGGAAGAGGGGTTCCGTGACTTTGGGGGGGGGGGGGAGAAGAGGGGTTCCGTGACTTGGGGGGGGGGGGGAAGAGGGGTTCCGTGACTTGGGGGGGGGGGGGGAAGAGGGGTTCCGTGACTTTGGGGGGGGGGGAAGAGGGGTTCCGTGACTTGGGGGGGGGAAGAGGGGTTCCGTGACTTGGGGGGGGGGCGGAGGAAGAGGGGTTCCGTGACTTTGGGGGGGGGGGGAAGAGGGGTTCCGTGACTTGGGGGGGGGGGGCGGAGGAAGAGGGGTTCCGTGACTTTGGGGGGGGGGGGGAAGAGGGGTTCCGTGACTTGGGGGGGGGCGGAGGAAGAGGGGTTCCGTGACTTGGGGGGGGGGGGAAGAGGGGTTCCGTGACTTGGGGGGGGGGAAGAGGGGTTCCGTGACTTGGGGGGGGGGCGGAGGAAGAGGGGTTCCGTGACTTGGGGGGGGGGCGGAGGAAGAGGGGTTCCGTGACTTCGGGGGGGGGGGAAGAGGGGTTCCGTGACTTTGGGGGGGGGGAAGAGGGGTTCCGTGACTTGGGGGGGGTGGAAGAGGGGTTCCGTGACTTGGGGGGGGGGGAAAGAGGGGTTCCGTGACTTGGGGGGGGGGAGAAAGAGGGGTTCCGTGACTTGGGGGGGGGGGAAAGAGGAGTTCCGTGACTTGGGGGGGGGGAAGAGGGGTTCCGTGACTTGGGGGGGGGAAGAGGGGTTCCGTGACTTGAGGGGGGGGGGGGAAGAGGGGTTCCGTGACTTGAGGGGGGTGGGGGGAGAGGGGTTCCGTGACTTGAGGGGGGTGGGGGGAGAGGGGTTCCGTGACTTGGGGGTGGGGGGGGGAGAGGGGTTCCGTGACTGGGGGGGGGGGGGAGAAGAGGGGTTCCGTGACTTGGGGGGGGGGGGGGTCGGTGACTGATGGGGAAGGGGGGTCGGTGACTTGGGGGGGGTCGGTGACTGATGGGGAAGGGGGGTCGGTGACTTGGGGGGGGGTCGGTGACTGATGGGGAAGGGGGGTCGGTGACTGATGGGGAAGGGGGGTCGGTGACTTGGGGGGGGGGGAAGAGGGGTTCCGTGACTTGGGTGGGGGGGGGGAAGAGGGGTTCCGTGACTTGGGGGGGGGGGGGTCGGTGACTTGGGGGGGGGGGGAAGAGGGGTTCCGTGACTTGGGTGGGGGGGGGGAAGAGGGGTTCCGTGACTTGGGTGGGGGGGGGAAGAGGGGTTCCGTGACTTGGGTGGGTGGGGGGGGGGGAAGAGGGGTTCCGTGACTTGGGTGGGTGGGGGGGGGGGAAGAGGGGTTCCGTGACTTGGGTGGGTGGGTGGGTGGGGGGGGGGGAAGAGGGGTTCCGTGACTTGGGTGGGTGGGGGGGGGGGAAGAGGGGTTCCGTGACTTGGGTGGGGGGGGGAAGAGGGGTTCCGTGACTTGGGTGGGGGTCGGTGACTGATGGGGAAGGGGGGGTCGGTGTTGGAGGGGGGAAGGTGTCTCCCTCTCCGTTTCCATCAAACCCCGGTCCTCCGCGGCCGCTCAGCCCACCCAGGTGGTCCAGGGGAAAGGAGCCCTTGTCCGGAGGCCGGGGGTTGAAGCTCTTGGAGCTGAAATTCATCGCCGTCGACATCTTTCCCGCAGCTTCCCGTGACGCCACCAGCCAGGTCAAGCTGTCGATCCGGGAGTGAATCGCTCAGTAAAATGGAACGCGGATACACTGAGCGAGGCTGCAGCTTGCTCTTCACATTCTGCCCAGGGACGTGTATCTGGAGTGCCACAATAACCAGTCCATCCCTCAACCAAATCTGTACTGTAAGGGCATAAATACTAGTTTGTTTGCTTTATTCCACGAGTGAAACGGCATAGTGCCAGGATTACTTCCAAAATGCTTGGTGTCCAATGCAAGTTGCGGTCTGTCTCAGTGATGATTACATTTCACTCAAAGCTAGTGTCAAAATAGTTTTTGAATTCGTTTTCTTCTTCCAAATTCACTGACCACCAGTCCCATTTCACTGTGGGGTTTGTGTGGGCCACTCAGTCCCAAAACCTTTTCTGTTATTCAATTAGATCATCTCAACTCCCATTTACCTGGCTTGCTTCATATCATTTGATACCTTTTGCCTAGCAAGCACAGGTTTTCTTTAAAATTTTAAGTCAAGTAGCCTGCTTCAACACACCGGATTCTATCAGTTTCTCAATCCTCGATGCAAATTGTTAATCAGGATTTCTGCCAACTGAATGCACATGACATTGGCAGTCTAAATCCTTATGAACAGAAACCTGTGTTCTTAAATATGTTGTAAATTGGTTCAAGTACATCAGACCTAACCTTTCACTTGCATTTAGGTTCTTGGGAGATTCAGAGACAAATCAGAGGCAAGACAAGGAAAATGTTTTTATGCAACAACTGCTTAAGAGGTGGTTAAGATCCGATCAGGTAGCAGATACAGGATCATCTGTGGCTTTCAGAAGAAAAATGGACGTTTATTTGAAAGCTGAAAAGTTGCAGGGACATGGCGAAAAAGCAGAATCAGGTGTACTGCTCTTTGAACACAAGCAGAATGAGCTGAAAGGTCTTCTAACATGCTGTATATAACATGTTCAACAGGTATCATGTGGACCAAAAGGCAGAAGATGGCAACATTTCAATAATTGAAAACTAATTGAGGGCAAAAGTACATTTAGTGTGGAAGTCAAGTGGTGAGCAGCAGATTGTCTAGCTATCATATGCCTCACCCATGTCTTCTTTCCACCGGCATTTAAGTTGAAATTTCTAATGCCTGGTTTATAGTCTGATTTATTTTCAAGTAAGATGATATTACATGAAATTAGATGATACACCTACTGAAAAAACAAAGAAGGGGTTAAATTAGTTCTTTTGAATATGCTTCTGATGCATGACTTTTGGAGGAAACAGTTTTCAGAAACCTCTGCTGCAACGTTTACCTGTAACTAGATTAGCAGATTGGAATTTGTTGACTGGTCTGAGATAGTTGGGCATGGGCCCCAGTTTATACAGTAGGACAGTTTCTTTCTGAACTCTATTTCTGAAACATGTTTATTCTGCATTTTTAGAAACATTCAACAAGAATACAGGCATTTTCACATAGGATGAAAATTCACCACAGTGAACTATTCTACAATCTGTTGCAGCTAAAGTAGTTTCCCCTGAAGACAAATGGATACATTTTCTATGTTATATTCTTGCTCCTAATGCATATTTTGGAGACATATGTCTTTAACTTTTCAAACAATTGTAACTGACGTTTTTAATGAATGAAGGGAATGTTCGTAACTAAACCATTCTGCAAAAGCTAACAGCGCACAATAGTTTGCAAGCTTGACACACGTGCAAACATGAGAAATCTGGCAATGCAGCGAATAAATTAGAAACAAAATTAAAATAAGGGTTAAAGACAAGTACAAAAACAGAAAATTGCTGAAGAAGCTCCCCAGATCTGACAATATCTGTGGCGAGAAACCAGAGTTAATGTTTCATGTTGAGTGACCATTCCTTTTCCAGCAATTTTTGTTTTTGTTTCCAATTTACAACATCTGCAAATTACCAACAATCTCATTTTCCTCCTGCCTGTGGGTTCCCCACTTCTCCTACTACACTTTCTTCCTTGAAGATGGTCCTTGAACTTTAGCTTTATAATGAAGGTTTTGCTATTTATTCCACTAGACCTCTGACATTTTCCTTTCTGTAAACTTGGTATCATGCAAAATTTTACCTATGTCTTAACTTGCACCAAGTCCTGTTCACCTATCACTGGATATCTTGACCTCCGACGTCCCTGCATGGCCCCAGTTTCTAGAAACATAAGTCAATGCTGCAAATAGCATTCAGATGCTGATTGCTGTGTGTGTGGACTCTCAGGGCAGTTGCATGTATTATCATATGACTAAATGGGCCAATTCTTAGCCTGTAGATGTTTGGGCCAGTGCGAGACAATGTCCTATGAAACAAAGCAACCTAGAGTTCAAGATTTTCTTCATTTCTTTTTCTTCTCTCCCGCAGCTTTGGCTCATGATAAAAACATTCAAACACGAAACATGATGCACCTTGATGGACAAATTATCAGTAGATTGAATGATTGGTAACAAATTCCTCCCAGTCACTTATTTTCAATGCTGTTGCACTTCAAAGAATTGCACGGTTACTGTCACATTTTCTCTATTGTTCCTGGAACACTGGCTGTTTGAGAGTTGTGAAAACAAGGCCTAGTGGAGGGAGACACTGTTCAACCTTCTAGACACAGTCTAGTCCATCAGATTTGGTTTTGCAGGATTATTGGCTGAATGCTTACATAGCAAGCCTCATGAAGGACATAGCTTTTGTTTGCTGGCCCTCCCATTGGAGGAGACATTACTGGTGCAACTTCTCTCATTGCTCTCAAGTCTGACTGATACACAGTTCAGGTCTCAGCACAGTGCAAGAGTACCATCACAACAATTGGTTTGCAAACTAGGACTTTTGTTGACCTGCAGAGGTTGTTGTTGCCAAAGGGGTGAACTCCCTGACTGGGTACAAAGTCTCAGGAGGCAGCAGAATTCAGGCATGTTGCAATTTATTCAAGCAATTGCAGGGAGAGGCCAAAGACCACTCCGAATCTGGCCTCGACATAAGTGCACAATTATCCCCTTAATCTTGACTCAGATCAAAACAGAGGTCAATGACATTCCAATTTTCCCAGTGGGATATTGTATTTTAACACATTTTTGTGTTACAATAATCAGATACAATGTTGTCATCGTGCCTTCCTCCTTAATCTATATATCCAATCCTGTGAAACGCCTAATCTGTGATTGACACTCCTGTGGCCAGCCCAAGGTATGATGTCAATGATGATGTCATGATGTTTATCTGACATTGTAATCATCAGGCCTTGGGATCTTACAATGCATCCCATTTATTCATATTCCAAAATTAACAGCCATACGCATTCAGACATGTGCCAGACTTGCTTATCTTTAAGCACTGCTCGAATTCTATTAGTCATTTTATATTTTTCACTGCCCTAATTACAGGAAATACAAAAGAAACTAGTGCTTACTGCTGTAAATTCAGAATATTAGTTTAATTATAAAGTTAGTTATATATAAAGTATTGTGTTTACCTTTAATGTTAGTATTCTTGATCTAATGAATCGTGAGCAAGTTGTCGCTCACTGGGTTTACCAGGCACCCCTAACTTTATCCTCATGTGTCTCACAATATATACATCCCACTGTCTGCTAATCTTCTGTGCCTCTGGTTCATTTCTTCCCTTTAATAATAAGGGAGCTGCTTTACTATCCGAGACTGGCTAACTTTATTATTTTTATTTGAATCTTTTTCTCAGATGCTTGTTGTGATTTTTGTGTTTTTGTATATATATAAAACGACTTCAAAATCTATCTCGGTGATTATCTGAAGAATCTTTAACTAGAACCTACTCTTAGCCTTGTGCATTGTTCAAAAGAAAACCTGATTACTGTGAAATGATTTTATCTGCTGTTTTCGCAGCTGCCCCATGACCAATGCTGATCACATACTGTCTTCTGGGATGAGATTTACTGCCCCTACCCTGACTAACTCTTTTCACCTAACAAAATAACATCTTTCTCACTGATAAGACTCAAATTCAATCACTTTCCCAGCTCAATGGACTTGTTTGATCTTCTGGATTTTCAAGAGCCATAGTCCCATTAATTCATCTGTGTTTGTTATTGTGGGATCTTACTTTTCTCTTTAATTTTTGTTACAAATTCCAAGCTGTCCGTTCTTAGATGTTTCTTATCAAATTGTCTTCAACAGACGTTTGCAGCTGCTCTTGTGCAGAGCTCCCTATTACCTTGAGATAATTCTTTCTCAAAGTTACCATTATGCTAACTTGTGACCTCACTTAAATGCTGAAGCAGGCTTTTAGTTCTGTCTGTGATTGTCTGCCAAGTCCTGCAGAGATTGCCAGGGGCAGTTGACGGCCATTTTGTGACCATTGGTCATGGGCATCTCTAACAGTTGCCAAATAGCTGTTTGCATTATTTGTAGAAAGCTGAACTGGCACTGCTGAAGTTGTGTTGGATCTCCTCATCAGTGGCGACCTTGAGAGAGATGTGGCTGCCACAGTTTTGGAAGATCTCAACACAGGTTGTTGTTGCCAAAGGAGTCAACTCTCTGACTGTGTGCAAAGTCTCAGGAGGCAGCAGGATTCAGGCATGTGGCAATTTATTCAAGCAATTGCAGGGAGAGGCCAAAGACCACTCCGAATCTGGCCTCGACATAAGTGCACAATTATCCCCTTAATCTTGACTCAGATCAAAACAGAGGTCAATGGCTGTTTCAACATCCCTCGGACTGAGCCTGGTTGATATTCGGGTTTTGCTTTGACAACATTCAGAGACACACAGTGTTTCTTGTACAGAGAATTTCAGAGATTAAGAGAGGGTTGTAGAGGGGAGATGACATTATGTCCATTCCCATACATTAGGTCGTCTGTGGCAGTCAATTTGGTTTTGGCATGGAGGTAACTGAATTGAAAAAGAGTTATTCCTCTACATGTTATTAGCTCTGACAGCAAAGGAGAGATGACATCATTTTGATAAAGTGGACAACCACTGTCAGCTTGACTGTTAGAAAACTACGTGTGCTCTCTCACAGCCTTGCTTTGCCCTGCTGTGGACTTTTAAAGCAGCTGTTCACACTTCCCACTCCACACAGTTCTAGTTGTAGGTTCATAGAGTTGTATAGCATGGAAACAGACCCTTCAGTCCAAACAGGAATCTAAATTAATCTAGTCCCATTTGTTGGCACTTTGGCCCATATCCCTTTCAACCCTTCCTATTCATACACTCATCCAGATGCTTTTTATATGTTTTAATTGTACCAGCCTCCAGCACTTGGCCCTAGGAGCTCATTCCTTTTATGCACCATTCTCTGTGTGAAAAAGTTGCCCTTCAGATCACTTTTAAATCTTTCCCCTTTTTCCATAAGCTTATTCCCTCTACTTGAGAACTAACCTACTGTGGGAAAAAGGCTTTGGCTATTCACCATGTGCATGCCCCTCATGATTTTATAAACCTCTAAGGTCACCCCTCAGCTTCCGATGCTCTAGGGAAAATAGCCCCTGCCTATTCAGCCTCTCCCTATAGCTCACACCCTCCAACACCATCAACATCCTTGTAAATCTTTTCTGAAGCCTTTCAAATTTCACATCTTTCCTATAGTACAGAGACCACGATCACACACAATATTCCAAAAGTAGCCTGACCAGTGTCCTGTACAGCTGTAACATGACATCCTAACTCCTATACTCAACGCACTGACCAATAAAGGCAAGCATACTAACAGTTTCTTCACTATCCTGTCTACCTGTGACTCAACCTTCAAATAACTATGAACCGGCACCACAAGTCCCTTTGTTCAGCAACGCTCACCAGGACTCCACCGTTCAGTGTTTAAGTCCTAAACTCATGACCTCACAAATGCTGAAGCAGGCTTTTAGTTCTGCCTGCTATTGCCTGCCAAATCCTGCAGAGATTGCCGGGGCAGTTGACGGCCCTGATTTTCCTTACCAAAATGAAACACCTCACATTTATCAAAATTAAACTCCATCTGCTACTACCCGACATATCGGTCTATCTGTTCAAGATCCCCTCTGAGATAACCTTCTTCACAGTCTACTACATCACCAATTTTGGTGTCATCTGCAAACTTACTGACCATGTCTCCTATATTCATGTCCAATTCATCAATATTAATGACAATATCATCATGAAGCAATTGCAGGATTGTAATGACATATCCCTGGAACACAATCTAGTCTCACTATTTACTAAGTCAAATGTTTTGGTCAGGTCAGTGGACACAATGAAGACTCTAAGTATTTTCTTGATATTTTTCTTAGGTTTGCTAAGCTTTTGCCGCCATATTCAAGGCTCCTCTGGATGTTTTAAACCACACCGCGTCTCTGGCAGGATTTCCTCAGCCACTGAAAGCGTAGAATTCAGGAGAATCTGCGTCAGGAATTTCCATTCTACAGACAACAGGGAAGTACCTAAATGATTACACTGGTTGAATCCCTAAAGTCAGGGGATATTCCTCTCCCTTCTGAATCCAACTGTGTTCACTGTCCTATGTTTGGTTTTCTGGGAGAACAATACATCAATTTTAAAATTCTCATCCTTGTTTACAAAATCTCTTCATGACTTCATCTCTCGCTATCTCTGTAAAATCCTCCAACCTTACAACCTGTTGAGTTATCTGCACACTTATAATTCTGGCCCCTCAAACATTCCCGATTTGAATCATCCCACCATTAGTGCTTATTCTTTTTGCCTCAGTCCTAAGCTCTTCAATTCCCTCCCTAAGCCTCTCCAGCTACCTACTTCACTTAACTGCTTTCAGACACTCCATAAAACCTGTCTCTTTTACCAAACTTTTGACCACCTGCCTGATACTGCTTCACATAACTTGGCATGCAATTTTGCTGTTGTGAAGCATCTTTGGATGTTTTATTACATATAAGACATTGCATTCACGCAAGTTGTTGTTGTACAGACTCTGTGATTTTTGCAGAATGAGCAGGCATTGATTACATATCCTGCTAGACGATGGGAAGGGAGTAACTTCGAATTTGGTTTTCTTTCAGTTGATTGAGTCGTATCCAGTGAAGCTGTAAGCTGCTTCTTTAAGCCTGCCTTCAATGTTTGGACAGCTCTTTCTGCCAGACCATTGGACGATGGATGGTATGGAGCTTCCCTATTTGTTGAATGCCATTCAACTTTAGGAAATATCAAATTCCCTGCTGGTAAACAATAGCCCATTATTGGTGACCAACACTTCTGAGAGTCCATGTATTGCAAAAGATGCGCAGTTTTTCTATTGTCATCCCTATGTTTAACGAATGAACTCTACACAGGTCCACCCACTTTGAGTGGGTATCCACAATGACTAAGAACATTGTGCCCATGAAAGGATCTACATAGTTAATCTGTAACCAAGTCCAGTGCTTGGCAGGCCATTCCCACTTATGTTGGGTAGTTGCTGGCGGTAATTTTTGTCCTTGTTGGCACTCTGGGCACGGTCCCACTAACACAGTTATGTCAGCACCCAATCCCAGCCACTAGACATTAATTCGCAGCAACATCTTAATTTTGGATGACCCTGATGGAGTTCAGCCAGTTTCTGGCAGTCACCTATCCATGGGACAATCACTCTTACTCCTCATAAAAATTCTCCATCCATTAGTGTGATCTGGCCTCTCTGGGTCCAAAAAGGTTTCAATTCTGGTTGAGATGGGCCTTTGGTTTCTCCCTTCATCACCGACTATTTCAGTTTGCCAGGACCACATCTTTCTGCATCCAAAGTCTGATATTGTCAGCTGAGACTGAAAGTGTGCCCAGAAAATTAAAGACTATTACAGACTCTTCCAGTGGTGTATCTGCCAGCGACAGGCAGCTCAAAACATCTGCATTTGCCACTTGACCTCCAGGATGATATTTCAACTTGTACTTTTATGCACTTAGTCTTTGAGCCCAACACTGAATTTGGCCTGAAGCTAAGTGTGACACTGCCTTGTTCTCTTTACGTAGACCTAGCAGGGGTTCATGGTCCATTAGTATTGCAAATTTACAGCTGTAAAGGTATTGGGAAACCTCCTGACTCCAAATATTACTGCCAAACTTGCCTTTTCAATCTGGGTGTATTTATGCTTTGTACTAGCTAAAATCCTGGAGGATATTCTATTGGGCATTCCTCTCCATTGGGCAACTAATGAGCTAATACTACGACAGGATTGAATGGAGAGATATCACGTGTCAATACCAGGTCTTGCTTGGGAACGTAGTGTGCCAATACCTTAGAGGATGATAGCTGTTCCTTTACTTCCCTGAAAGCTATAGCTTGGCCACGTGACCATTTATAAGGCTGACCATTTTTTAAGAATTGATGCAAAGGTACCAGGATGGAGGCCAGGTTATGTTTGAACTTTCTGTAATAATTCAAGTAAAGGCCAGTACAGATGTGGGAACGGGGACATCTTTGGTCGCTCTCATTTTATCTTCCAATGGGTGTAACCTGGCCATGTCGATCCTGTAGCCAAGTTAGGTCAATTGGGGCACCTGGAACACACATATTTCCATTCTAAGGTGTACACCCACCTGGGCGAAACGTCCAAGTACCAAGTTCAAATCCTCTAAGTGCTGCTTATTGATCTTCCGTGTTATTAGATCTAGATCATCTCGATAAATAGTGACCTGAGGTAGGCCTTGTAAAATGCTTCCCAACACCCACTGATCATTGGCACAGGCTGATGATACCCCAGATGGCAGCCTCGTATGTTGGTATAAACCGTTATGAGTATTAACTGTAACATACTTCTGAGAATCCTCATCTAACCACAATTGCAGGTATGCATAGCTCATGTCCAGCTTTGTGAAGGGTAGTCACACTCCAGCTAGAAAAAGCAGTTTACTAATTGTTTAAAATTTCCATAAAGGCAAACTGAGAAGCTTCACAACCAGTGCTGATCATACTGCAAACTGGACTGGTTTGATGACTCCTTCGCTTCCCAGCATTCCGATTTCTGTCTCTATTTTTGTCCATTAGGCAAATAGAACTGGGCAGGCCTTACTTCCTGGTCAACGTACAAAATGGCCTTGGGTCCTTTGATAGTCCCTAGGCCTTCCTGAAAGACATCGGGGGACTTAATTAGGACTTCACTCAGTCACCCATTTTCTAATCAAAAAATGTTGAGCCATTCTAGGTGAACCTTTCTCAACCAATTTCCCCCCATCAAGCTTCAGCCCAAGCCTTTTACTACAACCAGTGGAAACTGAGCCAGCTGCTTCTCATAAGAAATCAGAAACAAAGTTGTACCCTTAATCTATAAAGGCTCCCCTGCACTGGTTCTCAATCTAGCCGAGGTCTTGCATGAGACTAAGGATTGGAGTCCAGAGATAATTTTGTTAAAGACTGGTTCTGCAATCGCTGAAACAGCCATGTTAGTATGAATCTCCATTAGAACTTATTTAAGCAGATGTTTAATTTCATTGATTCTGTTTTGGATGTTGCTGAGCAATTTAACTGTTCCGAATCAAATGCGAGTAGACTTTTCAGGATATACAGTCTCCTGGATATTAGTCTCTGAGTTCTTTTACACAATTTCAGTTTAGTGGGACTCTTTTGCCGTCTCAACTCTTCAAGCTGGCAGCAACTACAATGGCCTGCTTGCCTAGACCCTTGAGCAAATGTTCATCGTCTGGCCAAGGATTGGCTTTGTTTTGGGGTTTTGCTGGGGGCTGACCAAGAGTCCCGCTGTTCAGGATATGCCCTGAGTGAGGCTATGCAATTGCCTTCACCAAAGTGGTGTTCCCCAAGCTCATTCAGACTGGCGAGTGTACCACTTCCATTGGAATACTCTACAACTCATATGCTCCACTTGCTGCATTCCCCAGTGATAAAGCTAGTTGTAGTGCCCGTTTGAAGTCCAGTTGGCCTTCAGCTAGTCGGCACTTTTGCATGGATACATCATTTATCCCATATACCAGACGGTTTCTCAGTATCCCATGAAACGTTAACCCAAAATCACATGCCTCTGCCAGTCATCTTAACCTAGTCAAAAAAAACAATAAGGATTCAGCTGGTTCTCAAGTTGCTGAGTAAAACCAATAGCATCTCAGAATTAGAGGAGGCTTGGGATCATAATATTAACTAAACATGTCAACTCTTGAAAGGTTTTAGTATCTGGTGCCTCAGGGAAAGGTAAGCTTGTAAAAACTGAAAATGCTGTGGGTTTGCAAGCAGCTAGAAGGATTACCCATTGTTTTCCATCTGCCCTAATATCATTTGCCCAGAAGAAAATAATGCATTCTTTCCACATACTGGGCCCAGTCTCTGATGGAAGGATCAAATGAAACAAGCTTCCCAAATAACAGCTCAATGCCAGAAATGCTTACTCCAACTCAAAGACAACTGTTGCAAGTGAATTTCTTTAGGAGTGTATTTTTCTCTCGTCGCCACTGAAATAATTCCACAGAGGCTGGTACCCTGGCACCAGGCCACCCTTTATTTACATGTGGAGAGTCCTTGACACTGATCCAGTTCCCTCAGAGCCAGCTGTCAGAGTGAAGAGTATGTCTGACACTTCTGTTCTTATCTGTCAGCCAGGGCTCCCTGATTGCTCCAGATTAACAGCCCGAATCAGGGATCTCATATTCTGTGAGGTCAACCTGATGACCTTGTTACAGTGACTACAATGTTAACATAATCCCTTGCCAATTATACTGGCATTTCAGAACCTAGAAAATGGGTTATCCTGATTACAATAACTCGGACCTCTGGGATGTCTTAAAACTGCCACCTGATGGAGCAAATCCCCGACCAGTATTATATCATCATTCTAAACACCAGTGTTTAAGCAGAGCCGTATTTATTAGCTCATGCGTGAATAATGGTATTAGACACAACAAATGTGATTAAAAGGAGAAGTAGTAAATGAAAGTGGAGATTAGTTAAATTTAATAGAAACAAATGGCAGAAATGAAATGCTGCCAGTATCTGCATAGTGTCTGTGTACAGCCTGTTAACCAAAGAACATTATCCCAATTGAGTACTCATGTTTGCCAGAAGAGGGGGCTGTCAGTACATTTTAAAGAGCGAGCTTGAGTCTGTTTTAGGGATGGGGACTATGTGTCTGCTTTCAAGTTTATTGTCCAGGAAAAACTGAATTGCAATTCTGAAGAACAGTGAAGTGAGAGTGGATCTAATTGAGAAATCATGAAAGGGTGTTATTGTGCAGATTTAGAAATATTGCCACTTGTTTGCAGAGTGGGAAGGTTGCTGGTGGACCAAGTCTAGAGTCCAAGGTGTAAATTGAAGACTGCCACTGATAAAACCTCTAAGGAATTCAGAGATAAACTCAGGAACTTGAGGCCAGAGTTTGGTGATAATTGGCATGACAGCTTTCCTGAGTGTGAGGGACCAATTTATTCCGGAGAAATATTTTGTTTCTGATAGTGGCCTCTGATATTGTGAAATTCATTATTGCTTGAAGATGCTGGAATGAATTTGAAATATTATTGTCACATGTACCTAGGCACAATGAAAAGTTTTGTTTTGTGTGCAGTAAAGGCAGATCACTGTACAGAGTGCAAAAGGTAACAGACAGAGCGAAGAATACAATGTGGCAGCTGCAGAGAAAATGCACAAAGAGTGAGAGCAACATTGAATTGACAATTTCAGAGGTCCATTCAGAAGTCTAATAACAGCAGGGAAGAAGCCTTTCTTGAATCTGTTCATATGTGTTATAAACTTTTATATCTTCTGCCCAATTGAAGAGGTTGGAAGAGTGTATAACCAGGGTGGGAGGGGTCTTTGATTATGCACTTGTTGCCACACTTGCCAATGTACACTTAAGGAAAAGAATGGAACTGAAGAATATTAGTGCTAGGGTGAATTGAAGAGAGAGAGAGAGGAGGCTCCTGTCAATGATAAGAGCCATTTGTCCACAAGGTTTGTTTCTGTGCTCTAGACCTGATGTAATCCATATCTGGGCTCAGCTGTGGTTCAGTTGATAGGTGCCTGGCTTTTGAGGCATGGGGTTTTTGGTTCCAATTTCACCCCAGGGCTTGAATAGACAAAACAATGCTAAGTGGTAAGGTTTTGGGACTGTTGCCCTTTAGTAGATATTTTAAAGTAAGGCTCCATCTGTCTATAATAAAACAAAGAAGTGTTCCTTCTGGAGATCTGAAACAAACAGGAGAAAGTGCTAGAGAAACTCAGCAGGCCTGGCAGCATCTGTGGAGTGAAAAACAGAATTAACGTCTCGAGTCCAGTGAGCCTCCCTCAGAACCACCTGACTACTTGAATGGACATAAAAGATCCCAGGATACTACATCAAAGAAGTGTTCTGCTCAGTGTCCTGCCCAATATTTATCCCTTATCAATGTTTCAAAAGCATTTCATCTGCTCATTAACTAAAACGTTGCTGTTTGAGGAAGCTTGATATGTACAAATTAGCTGCTGTGTTTCCTACATTACAAAAGTGACTGAATTTCATTGACTCTAAACCACGTTTGATGCCTGTGCAAAGCACTATAAAAGTGCAAGCTTCATTTTTATTATGTTCTTTTCATGCACTGCTGTCGTTGTGGCAGGGCTTACCATTGGTAAATGTTATTATCTAGTTACTAGTTAAATGTGATGAGGAACATTTTTTATGTGTTGAATACATTACTGCCTGGAGAAAGGCTGTTGGGATAATGTTGTAAACTGCATTCCCCCTATACTTCCCTGCCGTTGCGTGGATCTCAGTGACTTCAGAATCAGAAGTTCAATGTGTCCACACACCAATGGACAAGCGCGCACCCCAAGCAGCCGCATAGTTGAGCGGCCAAACTGAGAGGTTTGCCACCATTACTTGGCTCTGCTGGAATCTTTGTGTAGATTTTGTGCCACCAATGCTTCTAGTAAAACTAGTCACTGGTGCTCTCTAATATCCACTGGTGAAGGATTAACTCCAGATAATTCTTCAGTGTAAGAGACACATACTTGAGTAACAAGACGTAAACTTTTTACACAATAATGAGGTAACAGGTTATGTTGGTTTAAAGGAACTTGTGAACTCTACAGTCTTCAGGACTCAATATCAAGTTCAACAATTTTAGAGTTTGAGGCACCTTCTCCCATGCCCTTACCCAATCCCCACACACCAGGCCTTATTATCACATAGTCTGCTATTTCATAGAACCCATGGTTAGCCACTAATTGTCCCCATTAGTAGCTATTCATTCTTCCATGCTGATTGATATCAATTCCTTTGTTTGTCCAAATGTTCTTCTCTCCCCTTGGGCTCTATCTCCACCTATCATTTACTCCTTACCTCCTCCTCCCGATTCCATCTTCTGCATCAAAACCAGAACCTTTTCCTAGCTGCTAGAAAGTATCTGAGGAAGTGTCACTGGACCTGTTACATTAACTCTGATTTCTCTGCACAGATGCTGCCAAATCTGCTGAGCTTTTCCAGCAATTTCTATTTTTGCTTCTGATTTCCAGCATCTGCAGTTCTTTTGGTTTTTATGTAAGTTTAAAGTTGGTTAACCACATTAACACTAAGTGGAGACATTGTTATCTCAGAGATTAGCTTGGTCCATGCTACATGGCTGTGGACTGCAGAACTGACAGACTGAAAAACTAACCAAACAATTATTTCAGGTTGACTATAACCGAGTAGCTCCTCACATAGATAGTCTTTCACATTTCAATAGACAGAGATATTCCAAAGCCTTTGAGTCTTCATTTTCTTGGTAACTGCTTGATACAATTGGAGGTTGGAAAAAGCTAGTTGATTGAGAAGCGCAGAAAAGATGAAGACAGTTGGAAAAAGTAGAAGAATAGGCAGATGTAATACCAAAAGGCTGATTCAACCCATTAGAAAGCAGTAAGGTACTGGCCAACATGGTAGAGAAGATCATGAGAGCACAAATGACAGAGATACTGCCTTGACTACATGAAATAACGCAGAATCAGCCAAGATTTTGTCCTTTTGCCCCTAGAACCTATATTGATCAGGATTTTTTTCAGATATAGATATTAGTGTCATCACTCAGGGACACTCTGTATATCCTGAGCCCAGGCACCAGGCAGGCAACACAGCCTGTGGGACCATCAATCCTGGCCACAGAGTACAGTGTCTATTCACCTGACTATACTATCCCCAATTCCAACTACATTTCTCTTTTCTCCCCCCTCTTGAATGGCTCCCTGCACCATGGTGCTATGGTCAGTTTGTTCATCCTCCCTACAGCCCCCAGCTCTCATCCACACTGGGAACAAGTTTCTCAAACCTGTTAGATGAGCTGTGGTTCCTTCAGCACTACCTCCTGGACCCCTCTATCTGCCTTGCTGGTATCACACCCTCTTGTCCCTAACCACAGACCGAGGTCGAGAAATCATTAATCTACAGGGTGTGACTGCCTCCTGAAACACTGCAGGATAACAAAGTGTAGAGCTGGATGAACACAGCAGACCAAGCAGCATCTTAGGAGCACAAAAGCTGACGTTTTGGGCCTAGACCCTTCGGCCCGAAATGTCAGTTTTTGTGCTCCTAAGATGCCACTTGGCCTTCTGTATCCCGGATTCGCCAGCATCTGCAGTTCCCATTATTCCTGAAACACAGCGTCCAGGTAGCTGTCCTCTCCCTGATGAGTTCAAAGCTCAGACTCCAAATCACCAACTCTGAGCCAGAGTTCCTCAGCCAACCAACACTTGCTACAGATGTGGCAATAGGAACCACAATGGGTCCACCAGTATAGTTACAACCCATCATCTGGCCTGGTATCTCTACTTTAATACTTAGTTCTTATTTGAATTTATTTAAAAATTCAAACCAGTCTTTTTAGTTTGTAGCTTATACAAATTTCCCCTATTTACCTTCAATCTGAAAGTAACCTAAAACAGGAGCTAAAGTCAAAATAGGAGCTATCACCAACCAATGAACTTATGGTTTACCTGTGATGTCATTGTTTGGTGTTGGGCCCTGATCCTGGGCTTCAGTTTATCCCATTAAAAAAAAACCTTACAGAAATGAGCCAAAAACTAAAAACAAACAAGAAGCACCTCTTCCCGTCTGCACCAAATTCCCACATTGCCATCAAGTACCCTGAACTATACACCCACTTGGGCACTGTCTCACTGCAGATGTAACTAATCCTTCCTGATCATGCAAACATTACTGATTTGGCTGTCAAAGCTGCAATTACATCAACAGGAATGGAGCATAGAGCAGAGAGCCACACAGTGTCAGGGACCTGGGTTCATTTCCACCCTCGGGCAGCTGCCTGTGTGGAGTTTACGCAATCTCCCTGTGTCTGAGTGGGTTTCCTCCAGGTGCTCTGGTTTCATCCCAGTCCAAAGATGTGCAGGTTAGGTGGATTAGCCATGCTAAATTGCCCATTGTTTCCAGGAATGTGTAGTTTAGCTAGGTTATAGGGGATGGGTCTGGGTGGGATGATCTGATGGTTGGTGTGCACTTATTGGTCCTAGGGGCTGTTTCCACACTGTAGGGATTCTACGATCTATTTACTTATTAGGTGTCAGTTGGGACCATGTCTGCTTTTGAGTCAGAAAGTTTTAAGTTCAAATTTTAGTCTGGATGCTTTGAGTACACTATCTAGTATCATACCAAAGGAACGCTACATTCCCTTTTTGGAGAGATTCTAACAGGCTCCCATATCCCTCTTGAGCAAGACATATAAGATGGAATGATGAAATAACTCCATAGTCTGGTATCTCGTCTCTAAGTCAACCTTTATTTATCTGTGCATAGTACTTGACACTGGTCCAGCTTAGTCAGAGCCAGCTCAGAGTGAACAGATCCTCTGACACTCCTGTTTATATCTGTCAGCCAGGGCTCCCTGATTGGACCAGATAAGCAGCCCCAATCAGGTAACTGATATTCTGTGACATCCACCTGGCTGACCTCATTATAGTCACTACAATGATACTGTTTGAAAAGCAGGGGTGTTCTCCCAGTGTCCAGCCATTGTGAAACAAATTACCAGGACATTTATCACATTCTTTTTTGTGGAAGATTGCTGTGTGCAAGTTACTATTGTGTTTCTCACATTAGAACAGTGATATCACATTAAAAAAAATTATTGTTTGTTCATTGCTTTGGGAGATTAGTGGAAAATCTTGTAATGGTTCAAAGCTCCTCTGACTGTATTCATTTTCTTTTTCGTTCAGCCACATTGTGAACACGCTTGGCACCTGATGGAAATGATGAGGTCAGGTGTCAAAAAGTAAGACAAAATTGAACTGTCGGTATACACAAAACCGGAAATTGCTGGAGAGAAACTCAGCAGCCCTGGCAGAACCAGTGGAGAAAAAACAGAGTTAGTGTTTCAAATCCAGTGATCCTTCTGGAAAATTGGAGTTCTGAAGAGGGGTCATTGGACTAAGAACGTTAACTCTGTTTTCTGTCTTCACAGATGCTGCTAGACCTGTTGAATTTCTCCAGCAATTTCTGTTTTTCCATGTTATGGATCCCCAGTATCTGCAGTCCTTTGTTTTACATTAGGCTGTGAGTAGTTAGTTAGGCCAATGAAGAGGTCACATGTCATAAATGGCAGCAGAGTGGGAACCAGTACTCAAGGAGAAAGCCATTTTGTAATCGGGTCACACCTAGTTGAAATAAATAGTTCTTCACCAGATTTGGGCTTTGAGGCCTTCATCTCAATTTGTTTTACACCTTTCTTTTCCCCACAGCCTTCCAGTAGACCCAGAATAAGGGGCCTTTGCATTACCATGCATCTGTTAAGTTGGATTTTTTTCCCATTACACAATAGTGGAACAATGCCAAGCTCATTCAGAAATTTCAAGCAGTTCATCAAGTCCGACTAAGGTCATTCTGTCATCTTAATGGTGATAGCTCTTTGACAGAGGTAGCTAATTATTCTCATTCCCCTGCTTTTTCATAATGTTCAGGGAGGAGTGCCAGAAATCAGAGAATACAGAACTTGAACAATTGTCATGGAAAGCCATGCTGAGAGAAAAGAAAGACTTTCCTTTATATAGCACCTTTCACAACCATCAGCAGCCTCAAAGTACTTTATAGTTAATGAAATACTATGGGGGAAATGAAATCACTGCTCTTAATCTGCACAGTTGGGATAAATGTTGGGAAGTACACTAGCAAGATCTCACAGGCTGTTTGAAATTATGTCCCAGAATCTTTGACACCCACGTGCAAAGGTAGATTGAGCCTCTTAACTTTTCTTGCCACATTCAAAACACTGCATGTCCAGCAGTGCAGTATTCCCTCAATATGGCATTGGAGGAGTTGTTATGATTTTTGGGCTCATGTTGTTGGAGTGGGCTTTGATTGTAAACCTTCGGACTTAGAGGCAAGAATGCCAACAATTCAGCAAAGATGAACAGCGATCTGGAGAAGTTGCTTACAAAGTGTAAATTCCCAGCTTCTGATGGAAGTTAATTAAATAAGCAGTTATCCATTGTCCACAAAGGACATAACTGGTATCTGTTACCATTACAGAGGTAACTGTTTACATGAGGCTTAAGGGAAACCACTCTCCAAGGATGAGGCAAAGTGATAACATAGGCCTCAGTGAATAACTGCAGTAGGATGGGAATTGAATCTCTGTTGTTGGTGTTATTGTGCATTATGCTGTACCATCCAAACTAATGGAAAGGTCATTCATCTGAAACACTCAGAGCACTGTCTCTTGCTCTACAGATAGTAGCTGATCTGTCAATATTTCCAGCATTATTCGATTTTACAAAGAAACTTTCATAAATGCAGAGATAATGGGAACTGCAGATGCTGGAGATTCCAAGATAATAAAATGTGAGGCTGGATGAACACAGCAGGCCAAGCAGCATCTCAGGAGCACAAAAGCTGACGTTTCGGGCCTAGACCCTTCATCAGAGCGGGGGATGGGGAGAGGGAACTGGAATAAATAGGGAGAGAGGGGGAGGCGGACCGAAGATGGAGAGTAAAGAAGATAGGTGGAGAGGGTGTAGGTGGGGAGGTAGGGAGGGGATAGGTCAGTCCAGGGAAGACAGACAGGTCAAGGAGGTGGGATGAGGTTAGTAGGTAGCTGGGGGTGCGGCTTGGGGTGGGAGGAAGGGATGGGTGAGAGGAAGAACCGGTTAGGGAGGCAGAGACAGGTTGGACTGGTTTTGGGATGCAGTGGGTGGGGGGGAAGAGCTGGGCTGGTTGTGTGGTGCAGTGGGGGGAGGGGATGAACTGGGCTGGTTTAGGGATGCAGTGGGGGAAGGGGAGATTTTGAAACTGGTGAAGTCCACATTGATACCATATGGCTGCAGGGTTCCCAGGCGGAATATGAGTTGCTGTTCCTGCAACCTTCGGGTGGCATCATTGTGGCAGTGCAGGAGGCCCATGATGGACATGTCATCAAGAGAATGGGAAGGGGAGTGGAAATGGTTTGCGACTGGGAGGTGCAGTTGTTTGTTGCGAACTGAGCGGAGGTGTTCTGCAAAGCGGTCCCCAAGTCTCCGCTTGGTTTCCCCAATGTAGAGAAAGCCGCACCGGGTACAGTGGAATGCAATCATAATGAATCATAAATGCAAACAGGATTTTTTAGTCTTTGACATTTTTTTAGAAGTTCATTCACAGAATGTGGATTTCAATGACTGGGCCAGCATTTTTTGTCCATTCTTAATAGCCCTTGAGAAGGTGGGATGCCTTCTTGAACCACCTCAGTCCATTTGATGTAGGTACACCCACACTGTTTTTTAAGGAGAGAGTTCCAGAATTTTGACACAGGGACAATTGTTCACTTTGGCATTGTTCTTCCTTTTCATGTGTTTACAGAAGCTCTTGCTCTCCTTCTTGATATTACTATTAAGTTTACCCTTGCAGATTATTTTCTTCCTCTTTGTTTTTAGTCATCTTTTGTTGGTTTTAAACCCTTTCTACTACTCTGTTTCCTCACTAATCTTTGCTGTAATATATGCTTTTTCTTTCAATTTGATGCTATCTTTAACTTCTCTGGTTAACAGTGATTGTCATCTCTTTATTCACTTAAAGGATGTGGCTGTTGCTGATTGGGCCAGCATTTATTGCCCATCCTAGTTGTCCTTGAGATGGTGGGTGGTGAGCTGCCATCTTAAACTTCTCCAATCCTGCAGTGCCATAATGATGCCACCCGTAGGTTGCAGGAACAGCAACTCATATTCCGCTTGGGAACCCTGCAGCCCAATGGTATCAATGTGGATTTCACCAGCTTCAAAATCTCCCCTCCCCCCACTGCATCCCAAAACCAGACAACTCATCCCCGCCTGCCTAACCTGTTCTTCCTCTCACCTATCCCCTCCTCCCACCTCAAGCCGCACCTCCATTTCCTACCTACTAACCTCATCCCGCCCCCTTGACCTGTCCGTCCTCCCTGGAGTGACTATCCCCTCCCTACCTCCCCACCCACACTCTCCTCTCCACCTATCTTCTCCTCTATCCATCTTCGGTCTGCGTCCCCCTCTGTCCCTATTTATTTCAGAATCCTCTCCCCATCTCCCTCTCTGATGAAGGGTCAAGGCCCGAAACATCAGCTTTTGTGCTCCTGAGATGCTACTTGGCCTGCTGTGTTCATCCAGCTCCACACCTTGTTATCTCCAATCCATACGGCGTAGGGACACCATAATGATGTTAAGGAGAGAGTTCCAGGGTTTTGACTCAGCAATACTGAAGGAATGATGACATATCTCTGAGTCAAGATGGTGAATGGCTTAGAGGGGACCTTGCAGTTGGCTGTGTTCCCTTGTACGTACTGCCCTTGTCCTTCTAGGTGGTAGTGGATGGAGGATTGGAAAGTACTGTCTAAGGATATTTGAATTTCTGCAGAGAATCCTGTAGATGGTATACTCTGTTGCTACTGAGCGTCAGTGGTGGAAGGAATGGGTGATTTTGGACATGGTGCCGATCAAGCAGGCTACTTTGTCCTGGATAGTGTCAGGCTTCTGAAGTGTTGTTGGAGCTGTACCCATCCATTCCATCGCACTCCTGACTTGTCCCTTGTAGATGATGGACAGACCTTGGGGAGTCAGGAGGAGATGCACACCGCAGGATTGCTAGCCTCTGAAATGTTCTTGTAGTCGCTGTATTTATGTATTTCCAATTCAATTTCTGGTCAATGGGTAAACCCCGGAATGTTTATAGTGATGTATTCAGTGATGATAATAACATTGTATGTCTGGCGGTTAAATGGTTAAATGCTGTCTTGATGGTGATGGTCATTTCCTGGTGATACGAGAGTTACTTGCTACTTGTCAGCCCAAACTTGTATATTGTCCAGATTTAGTTGCATTTAAACTTGGACATCTGAGGAGTTGTGAATGGTGTTGAACATTGTGCAGTCACCTCCCACCAAGGATCCTGCTCTACCATCCTCACTCTTGCCTGCCACATCTTCCCTTGCTAACCCCAATCCCTGAAGCTACCAACCTTGCTTGGTCTTTGACCTGGGTACTCACTTGCTTGGGGCAGCACCTTGCCTGCACCAGAAGAAACTGCTGCACCATCTACTTTCATCTTCTTTAATACATGCCCCTCTCTCATCCCAAGAATAAAACAGCCCTCAAAAGTGCAGAAGGACAGAGGACAGGTGATGGGCTGCCTGACATTCAGCTCCCCAACCCTTATGTGGAGAGCATCCTATCTCTGACTGCCCTCTAGTGGACCACTGACTGTTTCCAAGCCCTTGGTCTGGTATTAGAAGTTGCCATGACAAGCTTTCTTCCTTTGTGTCTGCACCAACTGGCAAGGCAAGACAGAAAAGTCAGTAGTCCTTCCCCACTCCCCTAGGTCCTGCCTTGCATGGGTTGCTCCCTGCACAGCCAACTCATTTTCAACTATTCACACCTTTCATGAGCACCCAGCCCAGTATTTGTCTCTCTCTTGGTTTATCATCAGCTATCTCTTTGCTTGCATATCCCCTTTTCTTGTTCCTTCTCTCTGGGCTCTGTATCCATATATTCTATTCACATCCTCTCCACCCTGTTATCAGTGCAAATACCACCCTTTCCCAGCTATTGTCAGTTCTGATGAATGGTCACTGGAAGCAAAACAGTAACTCTGTTTTTCTCCCAACAAATACTGCTAGAAATGTTGTGTTTCTCCGGTGCTCTTTTTTTGAAAATATATTTTCAGAAGTATCTCTGGGCAAAGGAGAAAAGTGCAAAAAGGTAAGACAAGGCAGGAATTCTGTGAATATCCAGCTAGGCTCAGAGTGAGTGAACATTACAAGAGTGAGCAAAAAGCCTGGAGATGGAGCCTGGTCCAGTCTATGAGTTGAGTGTGTAGCCTGAGCACACAGTACCATTGCTGCAACATTACCAAGCCTGAAGCACAGCCATAAGGTCAGAAGTATCCTGAAAGCATATCAGACATATGATGAGACTGGAACTTGTTGGATGCCAATGTCCTTGGATGTGGTATATGTCTGGCTGGTGCCTGTGGAGCATGCCCTGAGATGTTGAGGCCTTGTGTCCAACATAGAGATCACTTGAGGCAAACGGTGAGCTGGATTTTTGCCAGGTGCCACCTCTAGTTTCCAAGTTAAGTTTTCTCAATGTCAAGCTTGTTTGACTGAGTCTGATGAGAGAGAAAACAGAATATTAACAGGATGTTTAACAAGCAATAGTCCCCCATAAATGGCCACTCACAAATGGCTCAAGAGAAACTCATTGCATCACCAGTGAAAAGTAGACACGATGGAGTATAAGATGTTCCTGATGTCAAGATGGATGTCAATGGACTTCTCATCTATTTCTGGTTCACTTCCTGCCATTGCCTACATTGTTCAGACCCTAATAAGATTTGCCTAACTTCAGGCTGGTTCTTGACTAGTTGTGAGACAGCTCTTCCAATTTTGCCACTAGCCTCCAAATATTGATACAGATGTCCTTGCAGGATCAATAGGGCTGTGTTTATTGTGTCATTTCCAGTGCCTAGATTTATTCCTTCATTCATTCCAGTTTCATTCCTTCTTTTGAGACTTTTAAGTATCTTTACCAACTGACTGACCTGCTAGGGCCATTTCATTGGGTAGTTAAGAGACAACCACAATGTTATTGGTCTGGAGTCAGACAAAGTCAGATCAGGCAAGGATAGTAAATTTCCTTCCCGAAAGGACATTATTGAATTGGATAGGTTTTATGATAATCAGTGAAGAACCCATGGTCATTGCATTCTAGTGAACTACAATCACCATTAAACAATTAACTCAGATGTTACCTGCAGGACTTAATTTATTCTCTTTCTAACTTTCTATTCCAACATGTTCTTCATTATACTTGTAGTTTGCGATTGGACATACTTCCTATCCAAAATGTGTACCACTTTACTGCAGTCCAGATTACCAAGTTATAGCAAAGAAAACAAAGTCTTAGAAAGGATGAAGAGGAGATTGTTTATTTTCTAAAATATTTTATAATTGGTCTGGTGAAGAACCTTTGATTCTTTTATTACTTCAAAGGTGCCAAATAAATACAAACCATTGTTACCATGGTTACAGATTTCATGCCCATCAACATAACTGATGACACACAATATCTAGTTACATTATAGTATAACTTGGCGAAGGGGCTATGGTATAACAATTGATCCTTCGTTGTGTGTGCTGGTTGCTAAGATCACATTCATATCTGAACCACATTAATATTTGTCTCCTAAGAGATGGATTAATGTTTACTATAGAGATACATGGCTAGATGCCAGTGAACAAGCAGGGTGTTCAACACAGAAAGTGTATTAATGAATACAATGTCACATTCAAAATGAGATTGACTTTCTATCTAATACTGGAGCAGTGGGTATAACGCGCCCAATGTCAGTTGGGATGGAGGCAGGAGAGCTTTGGACAAACTCAGGTTTAGAGACAGTGTAAGGTGGAAGCCACCTAACCGATCAGTGGAGTAGTCAGGCCTCATGGTAATGAATGCAAGGATGAAGGGCTGAGACAGGGGTGGAACTGGGTGGTATTATGTCCTTGTTAAGCAAAGATATTAACAGTTATGGAACCAAATCCAAAAGATAGAGTTAAAGTACAAATCAGCCATGATCTATATTAGAATGAGTGGCAGATCGAGTTCAAGTTCGATAAATGTGAGGTGCTGCATTTTGAAAAGGCAAATCAAGGCAGAACCTATACACTTAATGGTAAGGCCCTGGGGAGTGTTGCTGAACAAAGAGACCTTGGAGTGTAGGTTCATAGTTCCTTGAAAGTGGAGCCATAGGTAGACAGGATAGTGAAGAAGGCATTTGGTATGTTTGCCTTTTTTTGGTCAGTGCATTGAGTATAGGAGCTGGCAGATCATTTTGCAGCTGTACAGGACATTGGTTCGGCCACTTTTGGAATACTGCATTCAATTCAGGTCTCCCTTCTACCGGGAGGATGTTGTGAAACTAGAAAGGGTTCAGAGAAGATTTATGAGGATGTTGCGAAGGCTGGAGGGTTTGACCTATATGGGGAGCCTGAATAAGCTGGGGCCATTTTCCTTGGAGCATCAGAGACTGAGGGGTGACCTTATAGAGGTTCATAAAATCATGAGGGGCGTGGATATGGTGAGTAGCCAAGATCTTTTCATCAGGGTTGGGTGTCCAAAACTAGAGAGTGTAGGTTTAAGGTGAGAGGGGAATTCTTTAGAAGGGACCTGAGGGACAACTTTTTACACAGAGGTTGGTGTGTGTATGGAATGAGATGCCAGAGGAAGTGGTGGAGGCTGATACAATCACAACATTTAGAAGGCATTTGGATGGGTTTTGAATCAGAAGGGTTTAGAGGGATCTGAGCAAAATGCTGCCAAATGGGACTAGAATAATTTTGGATATCTGGTCAGCATTGACAAGTTTTACTGAAGGGTCTGTTTCCATGCTGTACAGCAAATGACTCTATGAATATGGTTAGACAAGAATAACAGTACAAATCAAGATATTGAACTGTCTTTTTTAAATTCATTCAGGGGATATGGCGTCACTGGCTGGGCCAGCACTTATTATCCATCTCTTAATGCCCTAAATCTGAGTGGCTAGTTGATGCTATTTCAGAGGGCAGTTAAGGGTCAACCCACTTGATGTGGGTCTGGAGTCACACATAGGCCAGACCAGGTAAGGATTGCAGATTTCCTTTCCAAAAAGACATTAATGAACGAGGTGAGTTCTTACAACAATCAACTGTGGTCACATGGCCTTTTAATTCCCGAATTTTATTGTATTCAAACGTCATCATCTGGTGGCATTTTAATCTATATCCCCAGAGTGCTAACCTGAGGTTCTAGATTACTCATCCAATGACATTACCTCAACGTCACCAACTCCTTTTACGCCTCCTGCTTTTATGACTCTCATTATGTTATAAAAACAAAACCCTCTTTCTTCACTTCTAAAACAGATCAACCTTCACTTTATTCATCTGCATTCATTTAACTGAACGGTATGTTTTTAAGAAAAAGGAAGTGCTCCGACTTTGTGACTGTTTCAGACTCCAACTTGCTTCAAACGTAAAGGAGGTAGTTACCAACCAAACCCCATCAGAACAGTTCTTCCTCAATCACTTGTAACTCTTCAAAAGTAAATTGCCATGGTGACAGAGACTTCAGGCCAAGGAATGACCTGAAACAGAGCTGTCCAACAACAATGAAAAGCCATCTTGACATTGCGTGTGCTGCCTATTACATTTGCTATGAATCAGCTTGTTCTGTTGATGTTTTGCTTTGCACTGTCCTCTCTGAGGCTTACTCTTAAGGAACTGCAGAACTTTAATATGACATTTCCCTTACTCTGCTTCTCATTTGCTGTCTATCTAAGGCAGTAAAACATAATCTTAAAAGCAGAACTTGCAGTTAACCAGTGAAGAACACATAGTGCTTGAAGCAAATGATCACTTATAGATGTGGTCTGCATTTCAGTGTGTGACAAAAATAAATTCTTTTCCTACCAAATAGAATTGTTAACTCTTTTGATGGGCCAGTACGTTTGTCATGTATATTTGTAGATACAGTTTGATTATTATGGGCTGACTATTCCCCCTTCTCCAGAGATAGTTCAGCATGCAATAAATTGTGCCATAAATGTGATATAATTCCATGTAAGAATGGTCGCTGGGTTCACATAACTCTCATGTAGTCAGCACACTAACAAATATCTCAAATAGCTGCCCACAATTTCCAGCACTTTGAATGGATTAGAAATTGTAGAAATGTGTGTTTGTGAACAGAACTTCAAAAGAGATTGTTCACTAAAATTAAAATTAACTACTTTGTTGGGCCTATAAAGATCAGAGAGCCATGACGATGCATAAGGAGGTCATTCAGTCAATTAAATCCATGCCAAACCCTCAATTAAAAATGATAATAAAACAACTTACAAAAAGCTCATAGTCTACTCAGGAAGCTGAATGGATCAAACTATGTACAATGTTGTATCTGTCTTACAACTATTTGATCTGATGTGAATTGGATTACACAATTTAGATTATTATAAGCGGGTTATTGGTATGTTAGCAGGTATTATAAATCTTTTAGCTGATAAGCCTAATGTTACACAGTACATGCATCAGTAACACATGCATATATTTCATCGATGAAGAAAGAACTTTCCTGCTTGGCTTTGGGGCTCTTAATCACTGGAAGATATCCCAAAGCCCTCACAGCCAGTGAAGGACTTTTGGAAAGTGTCTACTGTTAGAAATGAGGCAGTCAATTTGTAAAAAGAGATAATGGGAACTGCAGATGCTGGAGAATTCCTAGATAATAAAATGTGAGGCTGGATGAACAGCAGGCCAAGCAGCATCTCAGGAGCACAAAAGCTGACGTTTCGGGCCTGGACCCTTCATCAGAGAGGGGGATGGGGAGAGGGAACTGGAATAAATAGGGAGAGAGGGGGAGGCGGACCGAAGATGGAGAGTGTCAGAGATAATGGGAACTGCAGATGCTGGAGAATTCCAAGATAATAAAATGTGAGGCTGGATGAACACAGCAGGCCAAGCAGCATCTCAGGAGCACAAAAGCTGACGTTTCGGGCCTGGACCCTTCATCAGAGAGGGGGATGGGGAGTGGGAACTGGAATAAATAGGGAGAGAGGGGGAGGCGGACCGAAGATCTTCGGTCCGCCTCCCCCTCTCTCCCTATTTATTCCAGGTCTATCTCCCCATCCCCCTCTCTGATGAAGGGTCCAGGCCCGAAACGTCAGCTTTTGTGCTCCTGAGATGCTGCTTGGCCTGCTGTGTTCATCCAGCCTCACATTTTATTATCAGTCAATTTGTAAAAAGTTAGTTTCTATTTATGACAATACGAGAGATTGTCAAGTAACCTACATTTTTGTGACATTGGTTGAGTGATATATTTACATAGAACATAGAATGTTACAGCACAGTACAGGCCCTTCGGCCCTCGATGTTGTGCCGACCTGTCATACCAATCTGAAGCCCATCTAACCTACACTATTCATGTACGTCCATATGCTTGTCCAATGACGACTTAAATGTACCTAAAGTTGGCGAATATACTACCGTTGCAGGCAAAGCGTTCCATTGCCTTACTACTCTGAGTAAAGAAACAACCTCTGACATCTGTCCTATATCTTTCACCCCTCAATTTAAAGCTATTTGCCCCTCAATTACCCCTCAATGGACACGTGTAAAATACTCCTGTTCATCCATTAGTATTCTCAAAATGATGTTCCTTACTGTGGAGAAACGTTTATTGAATTGCACTGCCCTACATTTTGACAGTGGCTATCACTCCAAAAATAAAAGTACACATTGCCCATAACAGACTTTAGCATGTTCTGAAGTCATGAAAAGTGCTTTGTGAATGCAAGACTGTATTGTTTTTGTTACTATGATGGTTGTTTGATGCTGGCTGGAGTTAAAGTGATCAAAGTCTGTACCTGTTTAGCTAGTGAAGCAAACTTTTCGATTACAAAAGTCAATGTGGATTTGATGTGCTTCTGGGGTATTTATGAAATGTTTTCTTTTGAACATGGATGGGAGATTGAATCAGAAATACTGTAAGTTGGAAGCCAAAACAGATGTAAAATAGTTTCTCATCAAAGAAGTATCATAGAATTATGGTTTAAGCAGCAAAGATTGGAAGAGGTGTAAGCAAGACAGTGACAAAAAAAGTTGTGCCTTTATACAGAACACATAATCCTTGAGATCTTTCATTTCCCTCAACTGAGAGAAATTAGAGAAAGGTTTTATAGAGTTCCAAGCAGAAGCAGAAAAACAAGGTTGGGCAGGAGAGAGGAACAGAGTTAATGGGCTTAATTTACAGACACCCATGGAAACACAGGTGATGATGAATAGGATGTGTGAGCATAGAGTTGCATATTGATGTCTTATTAAAAATCAAGCATCATAACAGCCCACGTTATCGCATCAGTAAATGCTGAGAAGCTGCTAACCTCTGACAATAGTGATTCTTGCTTCAGAAGAAAAACGCCTTTTTTATTGAAGTCACAAAGCACTTTGCAGCTAAATGAAGCACTTATCTTGGTGATGTACCTTGTAAAATGTATTCACTTTTGCAATGCGTGAAACATGACAGCCACCTTGTACACAGCAATATCCCAGTAACAATAAAGAGACAAATGACCAGCAGAATAAATATTCAGCAGGGATATATGTTACCCCTCCCCCCTATTTATTTGAAAATCACTTACACCTTCGCCTGTGTACACTTCCTGCAATACAACACTGGGAGAGCCAGTTTTGAATTAAGGACTCAAACTCTGGAGAGGGATTTGAACTGACCCCCTTAGAATGTGACCCACTGAGAATCAAGAGATGGTACTGAGTTGATTAGGGCTTGACTGTGTGTAAACTGGAGGATAGGGATTCTCAGGTAGCCTTGAAACAAAAATAGAAATTTATGGAAAAACTCAGCAGGCCTGGCAACATCTGTAGAGACAGGAACGGAGTGAGCATTTCAAGTTCATAAAACCATAAGGAGCAGGAATGGGCCTTTTGGCCTCTCAAGCTTGGTGTATATTCAGTATGATCATGGCCGATTCAACATTCCTCATACTCACTTCCTTGCCTTCACCATAATTCCCTCTGACTGAACAAGTATCTATCTCAGCCTTAAATATATACATGGATTCTGCCCCCACAGCACTATGTGACAAGGAGTTTCAAAGACTCACAACCCTCTGAGAGAAGCAAAATCACCTCATCTCAGTGTTAAATTTGCATCCCTTAATTTCTGAGACTGTACCTTTTGGTCCCATACATAAGGGGAGATATCCTCTCAGTATTTATCCTGTCAAGCCCCTTAACAATCCTATATGTTTCAGTGAGGTCACCTCTCATTTTTCTAAACTCCAAAGAGTCCCAAACTGTCAAGCCTTTGATCATAAGACAATCCCTCCATGTCAGAGATCATCTTAGATAACCAACTCTGCAAGGTCTTTTCCTGAGGATAAGGGAGCCCAAATCTAGAGGGCATAAGTTTGAGGTGAGTGAGAGGAAAGATTTAGAATCATAGAATCCCGACAGTGTGGAAACAGGCCCTTTGGCCCAACAAGTCCACACTGACCCTTGGAGCATCCCACCCAGACCCATCTGCCTATAACCTACCTAATCTATACATCCCTGAACACTAGGCACAATTCAGCTCAGCCAATCCACCTAGCCTGCACATCTTTGGGCTGTGGGAGGAAACTGGGGCATCTGGAGGAAACCCAGGCAGACACAGGGAGAATGTACAAACTCCACACAGACAGTTAGGGTGGAATTGAACCCAGGTCTCTGGTGCTATGAGGCAGCAGTGCTAACACTGAGCCACCATGCTCAGGGACCTAAGTGGCAACTTTTTCATTGAGCCGATGGTGTGTGTACGGAATGAACAGACAGCCAGAGGAGGTGGTAGAGGCTGGTACAATTACAACATTTAAAAGGCATCTAGATGGGTACATGAACGGGAAGGGTTTAGAGGGATATGGGCCCAATGCTGGCAAATGGGACTAAATCAATTTAAGATATGTGGCTGGCATGGATGAGTCAGACCGAAGGATCAGTTTCTGTGCTGTATAACTCTATGAATCAGAACTGTCTCCAGTGAAATGATATCATTCCTTAAATAAGGGCACCAAATAGCTTCTTCTCAGGAGGCACACAGCGCCCTCTTCTCCTGCTGAGTTTCTCCAGCCTTCTCTGTGTTCATTCTGGATTTCAGTGAAGATGTTGGGGGGGAAATCCTGGCCCCCTGGAGGGCTGAAAGCAAACCAGCCCCCTCCCCACATGCACAAAACACAAAAGATTGCGGATGAGGATGACTTCATTCCAGCCAATAATTGGGATGTGCCGGCAGATTCGAGTTGATTGGTTCCCACTAGAGGTCGGCCTGGAGCTTTTAAGGCGTATCTCTGAGCGGGGGGAGGGGGAAATGGTCACTTTCTTTGCCGGCGCAAGAATGCGGAACAAGTACAAGTGAGAGGCACGGAGCAAGTTTGATGTGTGGCGCTGGCTCAGTGATAAGGCTTTAACACCCCCCCTCCCCAAGCTTTGCCCTTTCATCTAATTTTAAACCGACATGCAACAAGCAGGAAAAAAGTGGCTTATGATGAAATCATAGCCGCAGGAGGAGGTTCTGGGCAAATCCACTCTTTCCTTAAAAAAAAATAGAATATTTAATAAGGAAACAAGAAATTGCAGCTTGTCAAGTCTTGCAAGGGAGATTGTGTGGTTTTTTTTTTTGTTTTTGTTTTTAACGAAAGGACAGAATCTATTCCAGCTGTCTTGATAGCATGGCGGTCGAGCGAAACAGGAGACTTTTGCAGGATCTGCTGGAGAATCCAGGGAACCAGGCGTGTGCGGATTGCGGTGCCCCGGGTAAGTAACAGGGAGACAGGGGCGAGGAAATCTGCGGTGGATTTGTTAAACCAGAGATGTAAATGGGCGAGAGAAGGGGAAAGAGGATGCTAAGCGGGGACGCTGCTTCTGCAGGGCACCTCCTCACTGCCTCCCTTGTCAAACACCTGTGAGCAGGAAGAGCAGTGATATTAGCATCGAAAATTCTGCAATGTTGCCCAGCATCTGCAGAATGAGGCATTTAAGGGAAAAAAACGTGTATCACCGGTGCTGGAATGGACACAATTAGGAATCGAAGGTTACATTTGATTCCTTTCCGAGCCATTCAAGGGGAGTGCCTTATTCTCCCTCCCTCTAATAATCAATTTACACTCTTCTTGTTCAGGGTGGGGTTTTATTTGCGTAAGGTCCCCACTGTGCCAACTGGGCGTGCACCTTATTACAGGTGCCCCTTCAACGCAGACTTCAATGACATGATGGTTTTGTGTTCACTGTGTAAAACCTGGCACTGGGTGAATATGGACTTTGGTCCTGACTGCAATGTCAGATTTAATTACCAAGCCCCAATTCTGCAAGATGGTGAGGTAGCTCCTAGAAATAGTACATTTTCCATCCGTGTTTAGAAAATGTGCCTTTTTGTTGGGGGTGGCTGTTGTACTTTGCCTTCAAGGTGACTGTGATAGAGGATAGAGTATAGTAAAGAGCAGCATGACAAAGAAAAAAACAGTGATATGAAGCCATCTGAGCCACTGAGTTTTTTTTGGGGTGGATAGCAGGGAAGGCAAGGAAGATTGGGTATTAGTATTTTTTATTAATTATTGAAGTTGATTTTATCTCTGGAGAAATTTTGAAATAGATTTGTAAAGCATGGTACATGGTAATTCAATTAAAATCAAAACTGTATCAAATTAACTTTTTAAAAAAAACAAAGTTAGAATGATTTAATACTGAACTCCTTTATTCCCAAAACACAATTGTTCTTTCAAACTGTCAGGGTGTGCAAATTCATGGCTCAAATACTATTGAGTGCACAGCATACCCAAAGGTTTATTGTGTCAATAAGTTCAAAATATCAAGTCTGTGTGTTGTAAATATGATTAAATTTAGAATTGGATAACTTCATGGTCCTGTCAGCGTTATGATGTTCCTAGCTGTATCCTTGTAAAACCGTGACATTGTCACAGTCTCGATCTCTTCTGCTTGTGCTAGCTCCTTTGAAAGAGCTATCTGATTTACTCCCATACCCCTGCCCTTCACTCCTGTCCCAGCAAACTTTTTTAAGCAAGTACTTGTCTGATTTCCTTCTGAAGGCTGTATTGCAGCTGACTTGCTGGGGGGATGAAAAACTAGCAATGGGCCCAGTAATGATCACTTTTTAAAAAAAAATGCAGTCAGACTGACCTGTAGGGGAGGCAGTTTGAAAGCCCCTCACTCGATTTCAGGAGGGGGGAAAAATGTTTCCTTTTCCCTTTTGGGAAAGTGAGTTCTCTGGGACAGCAGCCCTTCAAAATGTGCTAGTAAATGTTTGTCTGGGTAAACAGCTGCCCAAACACTTTACATGCATGGACTTCTCAGATGAGCAACTCCAATACACAGATGACAGAGAAACAATTTTTTTTCAAACCATCAAATAAGACATGCTTGCCAAAGCAGTGCTGCTGAGCTTTTAAGGCTTGTATGTCCACTGTATTTATAGTAAATATGTCAACTGTATTGCATTTCATGAATTACAAATTGTTTCATGGTCACCAGCTTGAAGACAAACATCTATTATGGTGTTTGACGAACTGCTGAGACTTGCATTTGCCCAGTCAAGCTACAAATTATGAACTGTTTGACAAATGAAGAGCAATCTGCCTGTCAGGTTTTGTGATTGAGAACTTCAGCCCTATTTTCTCATGTATCCTGTATGTTACTGTTATTACTGAAGTGAATCCTAGGATAGGGGTAAGGGTCATTCGGTAGGACACCAACTAGGCTATGCAACCATAAAACTATATGGAGGCATAGTGTTTGGACAACTCTTTAAGTTTGGTTGAATAAAATTCCATATTAGATTGAAAAAACAAACAAACAGAAATTGCTGGAAAAACAAAGCAAATTTGGCAGCATCTGTGGAGTGAAATTAGATAATGTTTTAGGTCCAGTGACCCTCCTCCAGAACTGACTGGCACCAATCTACAATATATCCTTGAATACTTGGTTTACAGGGCCCAACACAACCTTCTACAGGCTTCTAGTGACTGGCAACAGTCAATTTTCTAGCGATAGCCATAATTTGAGAGAACATAAAATAGGAATCTATTCCACAGTTTTATTTACAAACATCTAGTGATTTGCTGTTACTGAGCTTGAAGGATTTTTGGTTTCTTTTTTAAAAAAAACCGCTCAACCTCTGTGGCTTGCTTTCCTCCTTTTAAGAAGTCCCTTTGAAGTCTTCTTATTAATACAAGCTTTTGGTTATTTGTCATTATACCTGCTTATCAGACTTTGTCTGTCAATTGCTCTTGTTTAAGTGGGCGAGGACATATTACTGCATTGAAAGGGCTACATAAATGCTATTGGGTGCATTTGACGACAGTGCTACGAATAAAGGAAAGCCTAATTTGCTCGATTTCCAAACTTGCTGTACGGTAGTTGGTCAAGTCCAGACTCTTAATAACCAGACAGCTCCAAAATTGGGGTCTCAAGCATGCAGTATCTGATCTTGGATTGAATGATTGGCTCCATGAAAATCATTCACTCTGCTGCCTAAAACAGCATATCTTGCCAGATGAGTGACAAGGTGCTGTGGAAAATGCTAGGACGTTCCTTTTTTTGGATTTGGTTACGGCCTAGGAGTTAATGTATTAATATGAATTCACCAGACACACAATGTAAATACTGTCATTTTGATCATTGGTACACTGTCTATTCCAATGTTAGCTCATGGTGTAAGTTAGTGTTCTTTGAAACTGAAGGAACTTTTACATCTTTCACAACCCCAGGGACGTGTCTTGCACCTGATGATGAAGTACTTTCCAAAGTGTAGTCTGTCACGGGGAAGAGTTGCAGCTTTGCATGACAGCAAATGGAGCTTGCTCTTGGTACAGCAGTTTTTTTCTAAAAAAACTTTTTACACTTGTGCAAATGCTGTGTATCCTGCTATAAAAACTGTCTATTATCCAATCATGGGTTGAGGGCATTGTTGGCAAGGCCAACATTTATTGTCCAACTCGAAGTGCTGTTGGAAAGGTGGTCATGAGCTGCCTTCTGTAGATACACCTACATCGGGTGCTGGTATTCTCCAGTGCCTGCTGCCCTTGTTCTGCTGGGTGGGAGAGAATGGTTTGGAAAAGGCTGTGAAGGAGCCATGGTGAATATTTGCAATGCATCTTGTTTGTGTGACACCTCTGCCACTGTGTCGCTTGAGGAGGGACAAAAGGAAAAATTACAAACTAGGATCTGAAGGGGCCCATTAGGCCATTAAAGCCTGCTGTATCATTCAACAATATCATGGCTGTTCTGTCTGTGTTTTACATTCCATATTTCTACCTACTCTTGATTTTTCTGATTCCCTTGCTTGGTAGAATGTATCTGTCTCTATCTTAATATTCAGTGATCTCATCTTTATCATTTTCTGAGGCAGAGTTCCAAAGCCTCTGTGCTCTGAGGGGTGTGAGTGGGGACAGAAGAATCCCTAATTTCTGTTCTAAGAGTGCGACTTCTAATTTTAAAACAATGTCTCTTAGTTTTGGATTCCCCCTTTGGATGCAAGTAAATCCACTTTTTATGTCCACACCATTCAGGGTCTAATTTTTCAAACTTCTCATCCTTCATTCTTCAAAATTCAAGTGAAAACAAGCCCAATCTGTAAAATCTCTCCTCATAAGACAGTCCATTCACTTCTGGGTACTGTTATATTTTTAAACCTTGTCCAATGCGTTCACCTCCTTCCTTGTAACAAGATCGAAACTACACACTGTAGACGTGGTCTTACCAGTGTCCTGTTAAACTTAAGCATAACATCCTTGCTTCTTTAATTCCTTGTGTCATTTAAGGATTGCATTCCTTTAGCTGCTTAATTGCTTGCTATACCCACAAATTAACTTTTGATGCATCATGAACTGGAACACCTAAATACCTCTACACTGGAATTCTGCAGTTATTCTTCATTTAAATCCTGCTCTGTTTACTTTGGCAGGAAGAATTTAAAAAAAAATAGATTTCATGTTTTCCCATAATCTATTCCATCTGCCAGATTTCTGCCCACTCTCAACCTATCTATATTCACTGACATTCTTTTCTGTCACCTTCACAGCATGCTTTTATTACCTATATTTGTGCAACTCCTTTTATTCACTTGTGGGATATGGAGTTTGCAAATTTAGTGAGCATGGATTCAATCCCCTCATGTATATCATTGATATAAATTGTAAAAAGTTGAGTGCACAGAATTGACCCCATTCATCACATCCTGCCAATCTGAAAAAGATCCACTTATTCTTTTTCCATACAGCCATGCTCAATCCATGTTAAATTGTTACTCCCTTCACCATGATCTCCTACTTTGCACAATATGTTTGTGGGAACCTTGCCAAATGCCTTGTGGAAGTACAAGTATAGTACACCTACACACAACTGTGGATGCAGGAAACCTGAAGAAGGGTCATTGAGGCCAAAATGTTGACACTTTTTTTTTCCTTGCCAGAGATGCTGCCGTACTGGAGTTCCTCCAACAACTCAGTGGTTTGCACTGCTGCCTCAGTGCCAGGCACCTGGGTTCGATTCCAGCCTTGGGCAACTGTGTGGAGTTTGCCCATAGTTCAGAGATGTGCAGGGTAGGTGGATTGGCCATGCCAAGTTGTCTGTAGTGTTCAGGGATGTGTAGATTAGGTGGGTTATAGGCAGATGGGTCTGGGTGGGATGCTCTGAGGGTCGGTGTAAACTTTTTGGGCTGAAGGGCATGTTCCCACACTGTAGGGATTCTGATTCTAAATCTTGCCTCTCTCTCACCTCAAACTAATGCCCTCTAGTTTTGAAAATTAATACCAATGCATCTACTACCTCAGCCACCTCTTTTAGGTCCAAAGCATGAAGTCCACCACGTCTATCAGTGTGTAGTTCCATAAGTTTCTTTGCTGCTTCCCTAGAAATTGATTTCATCAAGTTTTTCTCTTCTGTCAACCTCCAGATTTAAAAATATTACTTTTTTGTATCCTCTGTGGTGAAGACCAAAGCAAAAAACATATTCATCGCCTCGATTATTGCATTGCATCATCACTTTCTAATCCACTATTAACTTCCCTATTCTCTTCTGTGGAGTAACCCTTTTTGTTTTTGTAAAGTTCTCCAAGCTGGAAAGGAGTAACTAATGAGTTTTGAGAAGATTTGTAGCTCAAGTTGAGGTTCTGGATGTGAGTTTGCTCGCTGAGCTGGAATGTTAGTTTTCAGACGTTTTGTCACCATTCTAGGTAACATCATCAGTGAGCCTCCGACGAAGCGCTGGTGTTATGTCCCGCTTTCTATTTATCTGGTTAGGTTTCCTTGGGTTGGTGATGTCATTTCCTGTTCTTTTTCTCAGGATGGTAGATTGGCTCCAAGTCAATGTTTGTTGATGGCATTCCGGTTGGAATGCCATGCTTCTAGGAAATCCTAGAAGCATGGCATTCCAACCGGAATGCCATCAACAAACATTGACTTGGAGCCAATCTACCATCCCCTGAGAAAAAGAACAGGAAATGACATCACCAACCCAAGGAAACCTAACCAGATAAATAGAAAGCGGGACATAACACCAGCGCTTCGTCGGAGGCTCACTGATGATGTTACCTAGAATGGTGACAAAACGTCTGAAAACTAACATTCCAGCTCAGCGAGCAAACTCAATCGAGGAGTAACTAATTTCCTGTCTGTTTTTACACATCTAACTAGCTGTTTCTCAATCTGTAACTTATTTGTAATCATTACCCTTTTTAGTGATTTCCTTTACACTATGACAGCCATCTGACTATCCACTTACCTTTGCTCAATTTATCAGTTTTTTTTTTTCTTTTAAGTTTAGTGTACTCATTTAGCTTTAGGTAACTATGGATAGTGGGTTCTCCCCTTTGAATTGTTAGGACTAGTAGGAATGTATTTACTCAGTATTCTTCTGAAATATCTCTAAGTGTCTGCCATTACTTCCTCATGATCTGTCTCCTAGTGTAATATTACAGTTCACTACAGCTAGCTTAGGTTTCATGCCCAGGGAGTTACCCTTATTTAAGTTTTAACTAAAAGTCTCTTTAAATTGGGTGTGGATTTAGTCATGTGACTGCTACCTGGAGGTCCTTTATACTCTGCATTCAACAATTAATCTTGTCATATTTCACAATACCAAGTCTTGTAAAGCCTACTCTCTGGTCAATTCCAGAACATGCTGCTCTAGAAGACATTTTGAAAGTATTCCATAAATGCCTCATCAAGGCTATTACCAGTTTGGTTTTTTTCTCCATGTTTTATGTAGATTAAGATCACCATGAAATTGTTGTCCCTTTATCATGATTACCTAATTTCTTTTCTTGTATACTTATCTTGTATTGTAGTTGCTGGTAGAGCCCTGTAGATCACTGCTACAAAGTGACTACTTAATATTCCTCATCCATTTCCTCAAACCAAGTCTACATCATGACTGTCTGGACCAATGTCACATCTAACTATTGCACTGATACCATGTTTGATTGGGAGTGCTACCATTTGAACTTTACCTTCCTCTTTTTTGAATGCCTTATACCTCTTGAATATTTGGAATCTAATTCTCATCATCCTACAGCCAGGTCTTGGTACTGGGGTACCAGATCATATTTGAGTGAAGTGTTGAAGGTGTCACATGGGGAGCTAACTGGTACCACAGTCATGCAGGGAAGTGGGGAGCACATCATCACCTTCCTGGCCTCTGCTTTGTAATTGGTGGCCAGGTTTTGGGGAGACTTAATGAGTTACTTGCTGCAGGGCTTCAATCTCTGACGTGTTCTGAGGAAGGGTCACTGGACCCAAAATGCTAACTTTGTTTTCTCCTTCACAGATGCTGCCAGACCTGCTGAGGTTTTCCAGTAACTTTTTTTTTGTTTTGTAATATTCATGTGGCTTGTCCAATTATAATTCTAGTCAATGAGGCAATAATACTTCAAGTTGGTCATTTCCTGGGAGTTATGTGGCGCAAATGTTACTTGGCAATTAATGGCCTATGCCTGAATGCTGTTCAGGTTTTGCTGTGTGTAGTACAGACAGCTTTAGTATCTATAGACTTGAATGGTATTGACCACTGAAATAATCAGCAAACGTCCAACTTCTGACTTTCTTGGGGAGAAGGAGCTAAATCTGGTACATTGAAGAACTTCTGATGTGGTGTCCTGGGGCTGAGCAGCTTGTCTTCCAATAACTATCTTCCTTTGTGCTACATGTGACTTCAATGAGCAGAATTTTCTGGTTTCCGCTTTGCTTTTGTTTCAGTTCTATCTTATTGAACCCCATCACATACAGCACATGTTTCTTCTGCAAGAATCCTGAACTCTTGTACACAGAGGCAGTTTGTATTTTAATTTCTTTCATTTCCTCCTCCTTGCTGAGCCAAGATTCTAAAAGTGTTGACTCCTTTCTGAAGTCCTTGAGTGGATTCTCCTCTTGAAGGCAGTGAACTTTTAGGAGCTAATTCATCGTCCTAGATGTTTTAAGCCAATACTGCCACTTGGCGTATGGAGGTACTGGTCTGAAGTATCTGAGTGCCTGCACATATGCTGTCTTTGAGGCTGCTTGCTCTTTATGTTGGAGTTAGAGCCACAGATACCGTGTACACCCCTTTTTATCACCATTATTGTAAAGCAGACTCTCATACAGTTCTCCAGGCCTAGACCCTTCTTCAGAGAGGGGGATGGGGAGAGGGAACTGGAATAAATAGGGAGAGAGGGGGAGGCGGACCGAAGGTGGAGAGAGTATAGGTAGGGAGGGGATAGGTCAGTCCAGGGAAGACGGACAGGTCAAGGAGGTGGGATGAGGTTAGTAGGTAGATGGGGGTGCGGCTTGGGGTGGGAGGAAGGGATGGGTGAGAGGAAGAACCGGTTAGGGAGGCAGAGACAGGTTGGACTGGTTTTGGGATGCAGTGGGTGTGGGGGAAGAGCTGGGCTGGTTGTGTGGTGCAGTGGGGGGAGGGGACAAACTGGGCTGGTTTAGGGATGCAGTAGGGGAAGGGGAGATTTTGAAACTGGTGAAGTCCACATTAATACCATTAGGCTGCAATGTGGACTTCACCAGTTTCAAAATCTCCCCTTCCCCTACTGCATCCCTAAACCAGCCCAGTTTGTCCCCTCCCCCCCACTGCACCACACAACCAGCCCAGCTCTTCCCCCCCCCCCTCCCCCCCCCCCCCCCCCCCCCCCCCCAAACTGCATCCCAAAACCAGTCCAACCTGTCTCTGCCTCCCTAACCGGTTCTTCCTCTCACCCATCCCTTCCTCCCACCCCAAGCCACACCCCCATCTACCTACTAACCTCATCCCACCTCCTTGACCTGTCTGTCTTCCCTGGGCTGACCTATCCCCTCCCTACCTCCCCACCTATACTCTCTCCACCTATCTTCTTTACTCTCCATCTTCGGTCCGCCTCCCCCTCTCTCTCCCTATTTATTCCAGTTCCCTCTCCCCATCCCCCTCTCTCTGATGAAGGGTCTAGGCCCGAAACGTCAGCTTTTGTGCTCCTGAGATGCTGCTTGGCCTGCTGTGTTCATCCAGCCTCACGTTTTATTATCTTGGAATTCTCCAGCATCTGCAGTTCCCATTATCTCTCATACAGCTCTCTTGTGCCTATGACCTCTGTCTTCACATGATCATTCTAGACTTGTCTCCTCTGTTACTGATTCCAGAGTTATACAATCACTTCTATTATGATTTAGAGAAATCTCACTATAACAAATACTGAGTCCAACTCTGTATGAGCATTGACCTCAACATATGTCTTATGATGATGCTAAAAATATGCATGATTTAAAAAAAAAAAAAATTCTCCTGTACAAGTTTTCTGGGCCTAGTTGAGACTAGATTAACTGGCAATTTCTCTAACTACACAACAACAACAATAACAAAAACTTGTATTTAGACATCATTATCCCAACCTGCTTCACAAGAGCATGATGAAACAAAGTATAATGTGGGCCATTGCTGTTCCCAGCACTGTGTTCCAGTCTGAAGGTACTGCAATATGTGGATCTGAGGTCTACGCAGAACCAAATAAAATTAAAGGGATTAGAGTGGATTCCAAAGCTATGAAGCCATGGGAGGATTTAAAAACAAGAATGCAGACTTTTTAAAACTAAGGCATTTGATTGAGTGGTAATTAATAATAGATAACCAATGACAAATGTTTGGGGAGACAGACAGACAGACCAACAGTTTTGGATGAACTCAAGGTTATGGACTCCCACTTTCTAATCAGGAATGCATTGGTATAGTCATAACTTAAGGTAAAAGGTGAGAATGAATGTTCCAACATTGTATGACCTGAGTCATGTGTGGGGATAGAGGTGGAAACAGGTGTTCTTAGTGATGGGCATCCAACTTCGTATTCGCGCCATCTTGGTGTTCCGATGTGACACCAAGGGCTGTTGCCACGGAGTGGGAGTGTGATTAAGTCTGTCATTTGGGAGCAGTTTGGTGTAGGGCTGGAATTTTTTTGGCCGAAACTTTGCTGTTCAAAACTGTGTGGCATCCTCCAATTCAGTAAGAAACACATTCACCTGTGAGTTGGAATAGATCACTGCCAAGTCTGTGTGGGTTTGAGTTCTATTCCTAAAGCATGAGTGTATAATCTATGCCGGCACTCAAAATGAAGTGCTGAGAGCACCACTTAGTGTACGTTTTTAGCAGATGTGGTTGAAAGTTATCACGTAGATGTTATTGGCAGAGAGTTTGTTCTTGCCTGTTGGGTTTTGCTGTGTGCAAACGTTGCTGAGTTTCTGACTTTACAACAGTGACTGTAGAGTAAAGGGATTAACATCAGAAGAATGGAATTGAAAGCCACATGATTTAAGTAGTGATCGGAAAGGGAACAGGAGCTCTGGAGTGTTGGTTTTCCTTCTTTTTGTGCTTGTGTATATATAGTTCTTGTAGGAAATTCCATGGACTCCAGCCTTATTTTGGGAAACTTAATCCAGTAAGCCACTTGGTAAAGCAGTGACTACAATCTATGGTTTTCAATTTTTAGTTTGGAATGAAATGTGTTACTGTCTCATTGTTTAATTTAAATGTTGTCGTGTTTTGTTCCTGTCATTCAAATGTTACAGTAAAAACTCATTGAGTGAAAATCAGAGGCTTATTAGGCCTTTAAATTTATAGTTTCTTTGTTTACATAGAACATAGAACAGTACAGCACAGAACAGGCCCTTCAGCCCACAATGTTGTGCCGACCATTGATCCTCATGTATGCACCCTCAAATTTCTGTGACCATATACATGCCCAGCAGTCTCTTAAATGACCCCAATGACCTTGCTTCCACAACTGCTGCTGGCAACGCATTCCATGCTCGCTCAACTCTCTGCGTAAAGAACCTGCCTCTGACATCCCCTCTATACTTTCCACCAACCAGCTTAAAACTATGACCCCTCGTGCTAGCCATTTCTGCCCTGGGAAATAGTCTCTGGCTATCAAAAGGTAAAGGTAAGGTAAGGGCAAATAACTTGCATCCAGTCAGGAAATTGCAAACCAATCAGTTGTTATGCAGTGACCCTGTAGGGATTGATATGTTGCTTTATTCTCAACTTTTTGTTTTGCCTAATTGTCTTGGAACCGGTTGGCTGTAAAATTTGAGCCAGCATCAACAAGGAGTGAATACAATTTATGATGAGTCAGCTGTCTAATAATACAGCACTTTCTGAAAGTCTGGCAATATTTACACTTGAATTAAGAGCAGCATGCAGATAGAACTTTGACCTATTCTCATCCATCCATATATAGACACTTGTATTTTCTTTTTTGAAAGAGATCTAATTATCTGTTGACATTTAACATATCAGCAGTTTCTCAAAAGATAAAGATCTGTACAAATCTTCTGAACAAGTTGTTTCATAATTGGGGAAGTTCTGCTGAGTCAGATTTGGATTACTGAAAATTGCTTGGTTTTAATGCTGAGGGTACACTTTAAGCAAAATCAGAACTTTCTTAGAACTAAATCCTCTGATGCAACTTTCTCACAGTTGCTTCAGTAAGCTGAGCCAGTTTCACTCATTTTTGACCGGTTATATAAACTAGAGTTACTCTTTAGAAGACCAATGGAAATTCAGTACTGCTGTTTAGAATTGAAAATTTCTGATAATGTTAGAGAAGCTATTTCCAGTGACCAATTTGATTCACGTGTCAAAAATAAAGGACAAAGGTGGAAGAAAATTTTTAAAGTTTTTTTTCAAAGATCCATTGTCCTGCCTAAAAGGGTTCAATAACTTTCAAGAGTGCATCTATTTGAAAAGGGGGGAGGAAGAACTTCCTGTGCCATGATGATAAGCAGGATGAATTAGAAAGCTCTTTGATCAGGTCGACACATCATGAGGGCCCTAATGGGCTCCTTTTGTGCTAGATGATTCCAACTGCTATGTAGCCTGTGCATTTAAATTTATAAGCCCACTTTCAGCAATGAACTAGATTCTGAATGTTTTGTAATGTGGTGGTGTGCTATATTTTGTCTGAGGGGAGTATGAGTTGATGTAGGTACTGGTATATTGTAGTCTGAAGCAATGGAAAATAGTGGTGTAGCCTCAAGTTCTCTTTCACTGTGGCTGACCAGGAACCCCTCCCGTTCCCGCAACCTGTCATTAGCGAGTGTTAGGATTTGTAGGTAGATGCTTGACCTGTTTGGCCTATCTGTTGTGAACATACCCTCCTCAACCATCAAATATTTTTGAGTGGGACTCAAACCTGGACCTTCTGTTCTAGAGGTAGGAATGCTCCCCACTATGACAGAATACTTTTTTCTTTGAAAATAACATGTAAATGCCAGTATTTTGTTCTGTTGGAGCATTTTGATTTGTTGTGGTGTTAGCATACTTTACATTTTTGCTGAGAAAAGGTGCGTTTTGTCAAAGCTTTTTGCATTTATCAGGACCTTTTTGCAAGAACACCAATCTACGAGTCAAACCAACCTATACTGGATGAGTAAGTACTGATTTTGGTTGGCAGGTGGTCTCTGATGGAGGTGTTGTCATGGAAAACATACCTATTAATGCTGATTTGACAGTTAACAGGCTGGTTTTCTTAAATTTTTTTTTGGCTAAGCAAATTCACTGTAATTGATCAATATCCTGAGAAGTTAACCTGCAAATGGCTGTCACCAATTTTATACCATACACGTTCTCTATTATCCAGCAAATGTTCAATTGCAAAATCCCTTTTAATTTTAGAGTACTGTTATGAATTTTGCCACCCTGGGCTGGTTGGATAAGATTAACACCTTTTTACCTCTTGCAAGCAGCTGAAAGGACATGCTATTTAGTACAACGTACCCATGTTTTGGGATGTATGCCCTATATGCCTGGCATCATACCAGCACCAAAAATCACAAAGCACATTACTCAAGCATACAGCCTTTTTGGCTTGATGCAGCATCCTGTTAGTGGTGAATACCTCTTGTATTGCTGCTGTATAGTGTTGCTCATACTTTTTTTGAGGTACCTTTATCCTTTACCAATAATTTGAAGTAGACTAGGTACTTTTCATTAGGGCCTTTCAGGAGTTTTTGAGAGAGGCAATCTCCTCACAGTACCCATTATCCCTCAGGATGGCTTTGTGCATTATATACAACTGGTTTGTATGGTGAACAAATGGTTTGAGACCTATTATGAATTTTCTGATCAGGCCAATCAATAGAACATGAAACTAGGGATCACACCAAGTATACTGATCCGCAAAGGCAGGTTTGTGGTAGACAGAACTCCTAGCCAATTTCTCCTTTAAGACTTTGAGGCAAGGGAGCTCATTCAACTGTTCTATTTCAAATGTGAATTTCAATGCAGGGTGGAGCGCATTAAGATACAGAAATCCTTGCATGCAGCTGTGGATTCAAAAATAGCAAATCTATCTACTCATTACGAGTCCCCATTGTGAAGTAAGTTGGAGGTTATTCTGTTTGAAGACACTTTTAATGGAACACGTAGGTTATGAGCATTGGGCCGAGTGGGTTTTGTGCATGGGGAAATCATGTCTCATTGACTTGATGTTTGAAGTGACAAAGACAACTGAAGGCAGTACAGTAGGCATTCTGTATGGGCGCTGGCAATGCATTCAACTAGATTCCACCTGGTAGACTGGTTAGCAAGGTTGTATCACATGGAATCCAGGGGAATCTAGCCATTTGGATACAAAATTGTTTTGGAGGAGACAAAAGTTGTGGAGGGTTGTTTGTTTCTCCAGACTGGAGGTTTGAGACCAGTGTGCTGCAAGGATCAGTGCTGGGTCCACTGCTTTTTTTTTGGTGACTTTATATGAATTGACTTGGATGTGAATGTAGACGATATGGTTAGTGAGTTTGCAGATGACACCAAATTTGTTGACAAAATGGACAGTGAAGCAGGTTACCTCCAAATACAACAGGACCCTGATCAGATGGCTAGTGGACTGAGGACTGGCAGATGGAGTTTAATTTTGACTAAATGTGAGGTATGGCAGTTTGGTAAGGCAAATCAGGGCAGAACTTGATGGTAAGGTCCTGGGGAGTGTTGCTGAACAAAGACCTTGGAGTGCTCCTTTTTCTCAGAGGGTGTTATGAATGGAAGGAGCTTTCTGTGCCCTTCATGATTTTATAAGTCTCTATGAAAGGTCACCCCCTCGGCCTCCAACACTTGAGGGGAAGTAGCCCCAGTCTATCCAGCCTTTCCTTGTAGCTCAAGCCCTGTAACCCTGGCAGCATCCTTGTTAATCTTTTCTGAACCCTTTCTTGTTTCACAATATCCTTCCTATAGGAAGGATTCCAAAACTGCATGCGGTTTTCTAAAAGTGGCCTTACCAATATCCTGTACGTCAGCAACATGACCTCCCAACTCCTATACTCAATGCACTTACCAAAAAGGCAAGCAAACCAAATGCCTTCTTCAATGCCCTATTTACTGGTGACTTCACCTTCAAGGAACTATGAACCTACACTCCACAGGCTCTCTGTTCAGCAACACTCCCCAGGACCTTGCCATCAAGTTCTGCCCTGATTTGCCTTGCCAAACTGCCATACCTCACATTTAGTCAAAATTAAACTCCATCTGCCAGTCCTCAGTCCACTAGCCATCTGATCAAGGTCCTGTTGTATTTGGAGATAACCTGCTTCAGTGTCCATTTTGTCAACAAATTTGGTGTCATCTGCAAACTTACTAACCATATCTCCTACATTCACATCCAAGTCAATTCATATAAATCACCAAAAAAAAGCAGTGAATGCAGCACACTGGTCTCAAACCTCCAGTCTGGAGAAACAACCCTCCACAACCTTTGTCTCCTCCTTCAAAACAATTTTGTATCCAAATGGCTAGCTTCCCCTGGATTCCATGTGATATAACCTTGCTAACCAGTCTACCAGGTGGAATCTAGTTGAATGCCTTGCTGAAGTCCATATAAACAATGCCTACTGTACTGCCTTCAGTTGTCTTTGTCACTTCAAACATCTCGAGTCAGTGAGGCATGATTTCCCCATGCACAAAGCCCACTCGGCCCAGTGCTCCATAAATAGCCAAGGTCTTTTCTGCATGGTAGGGCAGCCAAAACTAGAGGGCATAGTTTTAAGGTGAAAGATTTGAGACCTAAAGGAACAACTTTTTCTCAGAGGGTGTTGTGAATGGAAGGAGCTGCCTTAAGTGCTGGAGGCTGTTACAATTACAACAACCATCCAAATGCTTTTTAAATGACTAGGAAGGACTCGGAGGGATATGGGTCAAATGCTGGCAAATGGAATGAGATTTACGATATCTGCTCAGCATGGATGAGTTGGACTACAGGGTCAGTTACCATGCTGTACAGCTCTGTCTGTCTGTATCTGACGCTACTTGTTTTTTAGCCGGCAATAATGTCTGTTCGCCCTTGTTCATGCTTCAAAACTAGCTACCCATCCAGCAATGCCTCAATGTACAAAACCTCGCTCTCTCTCTCGCGCTCTCGCTCTCTCTCTCTCTCTCTCGCTCTCTCTCTCTCGCTCTCTCTCTCTCGCGCTCTCTCTCTCTCTCGCGCTCTCTCTCTCTCTCGCGCTCTCTCTCTCTCTCGCGCTCTCTCTCTCTCTCGCGCTCTCTCTCTCTCTCGCGCTCTCTCCCTCTCTCGCGCTCTCTCCCTCTCTCGCGCTCTCTCCCTCTCTCGCGCTCTCTCCCTCTCTCGCGCTCTCTCCCTCTCTCCCGGACCCCAAATCTTTTGCATGCAGTAATTCTGGCACATTGAGCATTTCCAGTTTTATTTGCCCTCTTCCCTCTGCCTATAGTTGGAGCTTACCAGACCCAAAACTCAGGAATTCCTACCCTGTGTCTCTCTCGTTCTCCTCCTCTGTTTGCTCCTAAGATGTTTCTTAAAGCCTAACTTTTACTTCGGACTAATGTTTGGTCACTTGGCCTAATGTTTTCTGATATGATTTGGCAACAAGGTCCTAAGGAAGGTTCACTGGATCTGAAATGTTAACTCTGATCTGATTTTGTTTAGTTTTTCTCCACAGACCTGCTGAGCTTTTCAAGAAACTTCTGTTTTTGGAGCATTTGCAACTTCAGTTTTTGTCCTGCTAATTACCTGTGAGTGTGTTTGGATGTTATATTGTCTTAAAACTGACAATATAAATGTTTGTTCCAGTTGTTGAGCTCCCTCTTTTTTTTTGGATTATTAGTCAGTTTAAATAGAGCTTTGTTAAAAGACCAAAGGCCACTGTGAAAAAACGTATGAGGTGGGACTGGGGTCAAAGATAATGGGAACTGCAGATGCTGGAGAATCTGCGATAACAAAGTGTGGAGCTGGATGAACATAGCAGGCCAAGCAGCATCTTAGACTGGTTGGAATGAAGATGACAGATGAAGCAAGTAGGAAGCTGGATATCAAGACTTGGATTGACTGATTTTCTGATTTAGGATAGCATCACATCATGGAACAGCTGAAAATCTGTTGTTCTACATTGTGACTACAGATGCGTCCATCAATTTTTCAGTCTGTGCTTAAATTGCAGTCTTAGTGTTGATACTATCTAATAGAAATGTCAGCTGGGCTAAATAAGAGTTTATTGCTCTTGTTTCGAAGCTGGCTGCAGACAATCTATTAAAGTACTGTCTGCACTCTATCTCACTTAAAATAGCGAAGTCTGTATCTCCTTGCAGTGCACAAAGTTAGCAATGTAGCTATTTTAGACTGCAGAAGTTATGCTGCAAAACTTGCTTTAAATAGCCGAACAGTGCAGGCATGAAGGACCGTCAGCAGTTCAGGAAGGTAGCTCACCACCATCTTCTCAAGGGCAGTTAGGAATGGTCAGTCATTGCTGGGTAAATCAATTTAAAAAAAAATACTGTGATCAACAATACTCTTGTTTTCATCCAATTCACCAAGGACTGAAAGCTTTTGAAATGTTATTAGTCAACTTACATTGTAATCCTTTTTACTGATACAATGCTGAAGAAAAGTTGTGTGCTGGAAACCTCTGAACCGTGTGAAGGTTTACCCTGTTCTCAGATAACATGCCACCTTGTCCCAAACACTCTACCTTCCTCCCTCCTTTTTTACATTCCATGGAACCAGCCAGAGCCAATCTTTACATCCTTTTTTTATTTATCGGCAGTATGTCAAAAGTGATCAGTTTTACTTTATGCTTTTGACTTCACCTTAATTCATGTTGCTCACGTACAACTCGTAACTAGCAGAAAACAAATCCTGGATCTGATGAATCTTTTAAAGAAAGTTCATTTTTTAAGATAATCAGATTTCAAGTTGCAGTAGAGAAGATACCTGAGAGAAACAGATTTGTTGTTGATGTACAACAGGTTGTAAATGGAAAAGAGAACTGTAGTGAGAATGCTTCAGAGATAGTAGGAACTGCAGATGCTGGAGAATCTGAGATAACAAGGTGTCGAGCTGGTTGAACACAGCAGGCCAAGCAGCATCAGAGGAGCAGGGAAGCTGATGTTTTGGGTGTAGACCCGTCGTCAGAAATGGAAAATCCCATTTCTGATAAAGGGTCTAGGTCCGAAACGTCAGCTTTCCTGCTCCTCTGATGCTTGGCCTGCTGTGTTCATCCAGCTTGACACCTTGTTATCTCTGTAGTGAGAATGTTATGTATTTCAAGCATACAGCTCCTAACTCTACCAGTATTTGTCTATTTTTTTCAGAGCTCAAGTGAATGCCTAACTTACACAAACTGCTTGTATACAGTGGAAAAGCTGATTTCTGATTTCTTTCTTGTGCTACACAGGCCTTTCTTTCTCTCCCCCCCCCCCCCCCCCCCGCCCCAACACTCCTGCTTTCCTGAAACCAATGCTGGTGCCTTTCCCCTTTTAGCATTGCTAACTCAAATCAAGGAACTTGGCATGTGGCATGGTTGGTCCCTCTGCATATCTGAATCCTATGTAATAATGGTGTCATTCTGGTAATCCTTGAGTGCCTACACCTAAGGTGATATGCATCTTTTGGAAGCAGGGTGGGGGATGGTGGAGAGAAAGAAGGCAATGTCTTCTGCATTACCACAGCAGACAGAAATTGTGGCTACTGCCCACATCCTGTGAGTTATTTATTGCATTTGTCCCCAGTTGTCTAATGGAAGGGCAGTAATTTTTCTACCAGGCAGTGTGTGTGTGTGTTGTGACCTTGATAAAGATGAGGCAGGCAGTAAGATTTTTTTAATGCAAAAGGTTTCAGAATAAACTATTGTGGTTTGACAGTTTGTCCTATTTTGATTTTAGCCTTTTTTTTCAGTATCCAATGCCCCCTTCTGACATGGAAAATTGTAGATTCAAACCTTGTGCTAGAAAATTGAGAGCACACGTCCAGCTCACTGCTGTCCACTGTGACCTAGGGTGTGCTGTGCTGTTGGAGGTACCCTTTCTCAGTTGAGATATTTAAAGCAAGCCCTGTCTCCTTGTTCAGGTGGCTATAAGAGATTTCATGGCGCATCCAAGAAGGACTGGGAGTTCTCCCTGGTGGACTGAACAGTCTTTAGCTTTTAAGTATTACACGAGCAATTGTTATTTTGCATTGTGGCCTTATTGGAAGGACTCGTGTTTCACACCTTTTTGGTTCCCTCCGTGTCTAGCTGCAACCGGTGACTGAAAAGCCAAGCCAAGGCCCTATTGGAGATAATGGACAAGCAGCAGCAACAGTTCTAATGGAATTCAGTTCATGCTCAGAAAATACCTCCCCCTTTTTCAAATAGATTCTTTTCACCCTTCTGGCCTCAACATTTCAGTTCAATAACTTTTAAAATCAATATCTACCTCTTATTCATTGTTTAGTTTTTTTTCTTGCTGACTTCCCCCTCCCCCTCCCCCTCCCCCTCTACCGCCTTTCTCCCCACAAATGGAAAGTTCGTCACCAAATTCAGACTTTTTAATTGCCTCCATCCTCTTAATTTTTTTAAACTCAATTTGAAACCAGGCTTCCCAATTTTAAAATGACAATTTGTAAAATTTTTTTTCCTCTCTCAAGCTAAATTAGGTTGCAGAGCTCTTGAACCAATACAAGATCTGAGGTAGGTTCTATACAAGTGCTTCTGGATTTTTCTTTTTTGTAGTTTTGTTAATGTTGATATATAGCAAAGAAGTATTTTTACCCGGAATCTCTCATTTGTTGCATTTGGGTCTAGTTATGTGGGTTTGAGGGAATCCTAATTTATGCTTTGCTGGACTTTTGGTCCATAGTTGCATCGCTGCATTAATGTTAGTTGCGGCTCAATTTGAAATGCACGTGCTTCTGAATTGGGAGGTTGTGGGATCAGCCAGACTTGAGGGATTTGAACATAAAATGTAGCTTAATGTATTGTCAAAGGCATGATTTCTCAGATAAGATCTTCAACTTAAGATTTAGATGTTAAATCCAGGGAAGATGGTGGAGTGATAATGCCACTGGTCTAGTAATCTAGAACCCCCAGACTGGGACATAGACTTGAATCCCACCATGGCAGAAAGTGAACTTTTTGAATTCAGTAAAAGGCTGGTCTAATGGTGACCATTGTCAATTGTCGTAAAAACCCATCTGATTCACTGAGTCCCCTTTCAGGGAGGGACATCTGCCATCCTTACCTGGTCTTGTCTACACATGACTCCAGACCCACGGTGATTGTAGTTGACTTGAATGTGCTGCAAGCAATTGATGATGGGCAATAAATGCACTAGCTATTGACCTCCTTGAATCAATTTGTTTTAAAATTTGAAGCCCTGTTAATTTTCTCAGATGAAGAAATCGCATGGTATCATTTGGAAGAAGAGCAATAATTTTTCTCTATGCCCTGGTCGCTATTTATCTATCTACCTGAATCAGATCTATACTTTTCACCGCATACTAGAAGATAGGTAAGTACAAGGGAGAAAGCAGCAGATATGTTGATTGGGTTGGATAGAGAATGTGAGGAACCCTGTGAAGCATAAACACTGACATTAGAATTGTTGTCTCTGGCTTGTCTTTTAATTTGTAATTTAATTTTAATTCTTGAACAACACTCGGATTTAAAGTTATTACGTAAATGCAAGGGAATTTTAATACAGCAATCCTGTTAATGAGATTTCCTTTAAGGACCCAACATTTGTTCATACAGAACAGAACATAGCCATGTAACTCTAAGGTACAACTACTGAGTTCTTGACTGTCAGCTGTGTGGCTCAGCTGGTAGCACACTGTTCGGAGTCTCAAGGTTGCAAATTCTAGCCCTACTTTAGGTCTTCTGAGTGCTGTATTGTCAAGGTGCCATCTTTTCAGATGGGACATTACCCTGTAGCCTCTTCTTTCTGTCTATGGTAGACGTAAAAGTTCCTGTAGCGCTACTCGACAGTGGGTAAGGGCGTTGTTGCTAGTATTCTGGTCAATAAATATCCCTCAATTAGCATCAGAAAACTGGTCTATCTGGGTAATCACCCTATTGCTGTCTGGAGCTTTGTACAAGTTGCATTTCCATTGGGACAATGACTATACTTCACGAGTGCTACATTGGATTCAGAGAATGTGTAAAGTGTTAAAATCAAACTTTTTTTACTCAACTAATTTTGGATTTTCTTAGAAATCTAGCGAGCAGTTGAGACTGCATCTGTGTGGTTTCAGAAACTTAAATATGATTTTAGAAACAGTGTAGATACAAGTATTAAAACTGTTTTGTTTTAATGTCTGTAAGATAGAGCAAAATTCAAAAGGTGAGAAGCGTAAGTGATCCAAGTGCAAGAATGGTTATGTTAAACCATACTTCACTTACACGGAGGCTATTAATTTGTGTTAAGATTCCTATTTTGAAAAGGTAATCTGGGATGGAATTCTGAGTGAGTTTTTTTGTTTTTTGGAATATTGGAGAAAGTTCCCAAATTAGTTAGGGGTGAATGTGGACATGCTCGGATGAAGAGGCTGTAAAACATAGGAGCAAAAGTAGATTGCTCAGCCCATTCAATCTGCTTTGTATAGAATGTTCTCACCAATGTTATTATAGGCTACTGAATCTTATCTTCCATCAACTGCGATACCTGAGACATTTTCCTGGACTGAAATGGGCTCCAAATGAAATGTGGGCCTAAAGTGGCTCCAGTGGTCACCATAACCACAGACTGAAACAAAATATTTTGGGGGGGGGTTTGCAAGTAATGGATGGAAATGCTCATTTTTGGCCTGAGGACATAATCCAGCAACTGAGTCAGAATGCAGAAATTTGCATGTTCAGTTCAGATCATGTGCATATGATGAATTCACATATTGGAAGATGACAGGATTGCATACTAGTTAGCCAGCTTGAAAAGACAATGAAGGTAAACCTCAATGTGCACTGCAGTGTATTTGAGTGGCAGACCACAAGAAAGGAAAAATGTATTTATGACCACAAAAGCTGGGTTTGTCTCTGTTACACTCGTCATCTTGGAAAACAGCACTTGGTTTATATATTTAAAAAAAAACAAATTTGGCATCAGCCACTTACTGAAAGCTCCAAGGCCTCTAGATTCTACTTCTGCTGAAGATTTGAGTGAACCGTGACATAACCGTCACCTTGAGTTGAGAATCCTCCACCTTTTTTTACTTTTAAGGGCTCTATGAACTGTTTAACTGTGCAAACTTCTTTTATTTTCCAGACACTGCTTTTTTTCTTACAAACTTTATCAGCTGTGTGTGAGTTTTTAGTGTCTTTTTTGTCTGGTATTTTCCCTGCTAAGTACAGGACTGGGAGATAATTTAAATACCACCTCTTTTACATTCAATAATCTTGGCAAATGGTACTTGTAGCAAACTGTGTATTATAATTGAATTCTGATGGCTGCATGCTTAAAAAGAAGCAAAAACTATAATCTTTGCATCCTGAGGTTGTGAAAGGTACTACGTTAATGCAAGTTTGCTGTGAATAACAGCAGTTTAAAAAGAAGGGAGACCATCTTATTCATCTGATTGTAACAGCAGGGAGCAGGAGAGACCGAAACAAGAATCCCCATAAATGCTTTAGTATTTCTAGTAGAGAAACAGTTAATGTTCCAAATCAGCAGGTTCTAGTTAAAAGCTATTCCCATCAGCCTTAACTCTGTTTCTGTCTCATGTTTTGCCTGATCTGCTGACTGTTTCCGCTGTATTCTGTTCTTGTCAGATTTCTAGCATCCACAGTGTCGTTTTTTTTATTGGTACGTCTCCCAGACAGTCTGATGACAATGGATTGCTCGTGGCAGGTGATTGTAATGGGAGCACTTTAGACGATGAATCAAGAATACTGCACAAGAGTCAACTTTCACCACACAAGTGTATTGACTCAGTGACAACACTGATATCTTGAACTGAGGAAGTACTGAAAATGAATTACTTCATTTTGTTTGTTTTTTTTTTCCACTCTGACACCAGACTTTTAAAAGATGTTTTGCAGCTGACTGGTGTGGGATGAAGTAGAGTAAATCCCATGGAACCAAGGGGCTGCATTTCTAACCTCCTGAGTGTATACTGTCAGGATTGTGACTGAGTGGAGTTAATGCCTCACTGACTCCAATTTGTGTATTTATAATGTTAACATGATTTTAATCTTCTCACATGGTCTCCTGCTGGTATTCCTACCTCCAACTGGAGTTTGTCATTGGGCATAAAAGTAACTAATGCTTACAAGCATTACATTACATCACTGCACAGCTTAAATGGCCAGGCAATTGCCCAAAAATGGGAACATGCCACTGATAAATTGAGAACTGTGGAGTTGTTGACCAAACATCCCAACATTTCACTGTACATTTAACCTTTTAAAGGATCTCTCACATCAGAACACCAATTTCCTGTTGTGCAAAAATGCAATTAGATATTCAGGATTGCTAGATATAGGGTAAGACATCTTCTTTACTGCCTGCATTTGAATGCATCAATAGTTAGACAGCCCCACTTGTGTGATCATTCATGTGAGTTCTGAGAGGGACAGCACCTAATAAAATTGGCAGTGGGTGGGGGGTGGGTGGTGGGTGGAAGCAGGCAGTGGGCTTTTGGGCAACTTTAGCACCGCACCCATTATAGTTCATTAACTTGTTGAAATGAAGAGGTGAGTCCAGCAGCCATTTTTACTTCCAAGTGGATGCTGTAATTTTGCATGAATTTTATTCACTTGTGGGATGTGGGCATTATTGGGTAGGCCAACATTTATTGCCCAGAGGGCAGTTAGGAGTCAATCACATTGTAGGTCTGCAGTCACATGGAGGCCAGACTAGGTAAAGATGGCAGATTCCTTCCAAAAAGTCATCAGTGAATCTGATGGCTTTTTTGACAATCCACAGAAGTTTCACAGTCATCTTTTTAGCTATTTTTCTTAAATTTTGAATTCAGACTTCCCATCTTCCATGTTGGGACTTGAACTCTGGTCCCTGGAACATTACCTAGATCTGTAGTCCAGCAATAATGCCACTAGGCCAAGCCTCTCTATCAGCTCTCTGTAATCTTCATATGTTTGGTCATGATCCAGTGACTGAACTCCTCACTCCACCTCCCCTTTGCTTGAGATGGGAATTGTAGAAAATTTCTATATTAGGTTTTTAAAAATAATCCTGGACCAGCAATATGTTTTTAAAGATGGTGTTCATGATCTGATAGCATCATGTTTCCAGAGTTAATGGAAACTTAACAGTGACTGTATTTCAAATAAAGCCACTTTTGGACAGACAGAGGTTACGAAAGTCTTCATTGTTAATGCCAGTTGTTCTTGGTGAATTGGCTGTAGTATTGCCCAGAATGAAGTGTGAACCTTGAATGGGTTACAAGAGCAGCTAGGGTGTGGAAATAATTGGCACAAACACACCATTCTGACCCTGAGGTGAGCATGTTGCCAACTGAACCTTGGCTGACCCTAAAGTAAGAATTTGTGTTCAGTAGCTCATTTGTCACATGCATATTATTTCAGAATGCCCCCTGTCACATTGAACCATGATTCCTGCTCTCCACCCCTCACTCAGATCCAGAGAAGGCTCCAGTCAGAATTGTGTTTCTCCAAAAGAACTCCACTTGAAAGTTGTGCCACTATTTAATCCGGGCCTGAAATAAAAGACTGCTTGCATTTTTGGGGGGTTTTCAGGCCCTCTGGATGTGTCTCAATTCTTTCATGAGGGAGATCCATTTTTTCTTCTTGAAGTGTAGTTATGCTGTAAGTTAGGTTAAATTGGATACCACAGGGCACATAAGCAGCAAAATAGTACCATGTAATTCATATCATGGTGCTTATTGATGTTCTTTACAAAACTGTTTGTTTATATTGTTTGTGGTTTTCGGTCATTTCATTAAACTTAAAACAGAAACTGTGGGACAATTCTGAGCACTTCCAAACTTCAGAAAGTGAGCTAAGATCACACAATGTCTGTGATGGCCCCACAACGCTATTAAAACACGTGTGTATGCGAATGGATTTTGGGATATCTCTGGAGCTGACAGCAAAAGACATTTTAGAAGTGAGTCTAAAACTTGTCAGTAACACCACCTCGTTACAAAAGAAACACATTTTAAATTTCCTTTGTATTTAGAATGTTAAAAACAACTGTTAAATCCAGACTCATCAGTTTAGCATTGCTGATTCAGCATGGGATTGTTGAAAGGGAACTGGACTGGATGTAGCTGTAGTTCACGAAAGCTCATCTTTCCAAGTATTTTCATGCGCTGTTTCACAGCTTTGCTCAATGTACTAAAGTGTCCTGTGGATTTCTTCCTTTAAAAAGGAGAGATCCTCTATTTGTACAGCACCTGTCACAACCCCTCAGCTTACAAAGCACTTCACAGCCGATGGAGTGCTCTAAGTGTCTCTCTTGGTGCACTTGGAGCAATATGGGCACAGTTGACACACAGACATGAATTATAAAGTGGCCAAATATTCTGTGGCTTCAGTGATAAATGTTCTCTAGAACTGTGGAGATTGCTGTATGACTAAGCTTAGAAACAGAGCCTTTGGTCTAATTTGACCAGGATTCCCAAATTAATCTAGGCCAATCTGCCAGTGTGTGGCCCATATCTGTCTGCCAGTATTTCCTATTTGTGTACATGTCAAAGTGTTGTAACTGTATCTGCAACTACACTTTCTCTGGCAGTCCATTTTACACACACATTGCCTCAGCAATTCTGCACCTCCAGTCCCTTTGTAAATCTTTTCTTGTCAAAGTTATGCCCTCCTGGTTTTGAGCTGTCCAACCTTAATAAAAACACCTCCGTTGCTATTCACTTTATCTATGTTCCTGATGATTTTGTAAAACTGTATAAGATCAACTCTCAACCACCTATGCTCCAAGGTGAGTGTGGGGGTTCCCAGCTCACAACTTGCAGTTCCAGCAACATGCTTGTAAATTATTTGTACACCTTATTTTCAAATTTAATAATATCCGTCCTGTAGAAGGTCAACCAGAACTGTACACAGTATTCCAACATCCTGTACAGCTGCAACACAGTCCCAATTCCTATACTCTGTGCTCTGAACAACTGAAGGCAAGCATGCTAAATGCTGCCTTCACCTTGACCATTTGTGACAACTTTCAAACAATTGTGTGCCTGAACCCATAGATCTGGGGTTGACAATACTACCCAGGTCCCTAATATTAGTTATATAAGTCCTGCCCTTGTTCATATTACCAAAATTCACTATGTTGCATTTATCCAAATTAAACTCTCCTTGGCCCAGTAGACCAAGATTTTCTACTGTTCTTTGAAATGTTACCATGGGGTCTTTGAGAAGTGGGATAGGGTCTCTGCTTAATTTCTCATCCAAAGAAACAGTGCCTATACGGAATAATGTCTTAGTGCTACAGCAGAGTTGAGCTGGGTCAGTGTTACTGTAGTAACTAAGGAAATCCAGATCCCTGCTGAATCCAACAGATTTGGAAATTGCAGACCTGGTCTTAATTTCTGATTTTAATGGTCCTTTTGAGGGTCCAATCAATGTTATTTCACTGCCTTTGGATGTTGGGAGAGGAAGCAGTGCAGTTTGACTTAACATGATTTTTTTGTGTGTGTGTGTGTCTGCGCGCAAAGAGAAATCTAAGTTTTTAAAATTAATTGAAAAGAAGCAGAACTCAAGTTTCATTTGAGTTCAAGCAGAGATAAAGTTCTGTCCAAAGACTGAATAGGAGCAAGCTGGAAATATATGCAGAAGTGGTTGCCAACTGTTGATGGTTACAGTATGTTATGATTGCAAAACTTGCCAAAAGTATCCAGTGAATGTCTCTGAAGTGACACTTCAGTGACAATCTGATCATGTCCCAAAATTAGGGAAAGCTGAAGCCAAGCTATTGGTTGCATTAATCAACAACTAGACACGGTCTGCACTCTAATCCAACATGCACACTGACACCTGGCAAAGGATTAAAGCCACTTATTGTATTCAAACAGATACCGCAGTATATAACACAGCCCTATACCACTGAAGGATTGGAGACAACAATAACCTGAGTAATTCTGACAATTGGGACAGAAACACTGGGGAAACTTGTTTATTCTTTAAGTATTTCACATTGTTGGCTGCCTCCAACTCTTGGGTTATGGCTGGTGATAGAGGTGCCAGCCACTGCCCAACAAGTGCTATCTGCTGTCAGTGATTTTTTTTATTGGAAACAACCATATAGTGGGTTATTTGTATACCTTGTGTGGTGCTGCTTCTGCTGTCTTTATTCAGTGGCCTTGTGTAGAGACAACACTGTTACGTGTCTCTGCGTCTGCTCTGTCACTACTTTTGTTGGAACATCAAAGATGGGAACAGGAGTAGGCCACTCACCACCACAAGCCTGGTCTGCCTGAACGTGATCACGGCTAATCAACAAGCTCAATACCCTATCACCACCCTGCCCTATAATCTCTAAGCTCTTTTGCTTCAAAGCAATAGCTACCTCCCTGAAAACTCAACGTTTTGGCTTCAATCACCTACTGTGGTAGTGAATTCCACAGACTCACTACTGTCTGGGTGAAGAAATTTCTCATCTGTCCGAAAAGATTTACCACATACACTTTTAAGCTATAACCCGTAGTTCTGCACTTGCTGCACTTTTTGGATGTATCCTTCCTGCATCTAACTTGTTTAGTCCTGTTAGAATTTTTATAATATTTCCTTCTCTCCATCACATTATTCTACACTCCAGGCAGGAGAACGTGGATGAACCGATTTTTATCCTGCTTGTACCCGGAGTAAATATCTCCATTCCAAACAATTCTTCGCTGAATGAATATCTTCAAGCTACTTTATGGCCAGTGAAGAACAGTTTTTTTTTGAAGTGTTGTAACATAAGTGAGACAGCCAATTTGTACACAAGGCCACAAATAGTAATATGCAATCAGCCACATGATCTGTTTTTACAGCCTCTTGGCTGAGGGATAACTATTTCCTAGGAGACACAGGGTAGGACTGTAACAGGAGGAATGTATTGGTAAGCAAACCCATTGATATAAATGTTTCAGTGCAATCATTAAAATGGCCATACATTTTCTCAAACCCTGGGTCTTGTCAACCAAGTTCAATCACTGGTAGCCATGAACTGATGGAAAATCTTTCACCTCACCACCTTTTGTAGTTTTGCTGGAAATTTAGACCTAGGGGTCTCAATAGCAGTCTCATAAATTTGTTTTTGGGGTTGGCAAAAGGTTGTCCTAATATTGCAGTGTGGAACTTATTAAAAGTAAAACAAAACAAGGATCCAAGGACTATCTGGGATGCAAGTTCAAAAGGAGAGACAGAAGGCTGTATCTTTTTCAATTGCCTCCTGATGTACCCTTTTCCAAATGCTCACGGTATTGTTACTGTCCATATGCCTCTCCCTGGGTTTTGACATGCTCCCAGTGGGAACAGTGCAGCATTATTAATATTATCCAGTTGTTTTTTTTCCACAAAGCCCATGGATTTTAAACACATATTCCCAAAAACTGAGAGGCCCTGTATTCTTTGGTATAGTACCAGGGGATCTTTTTGAATTTTGAAAGGGCTTCAGTTTAACATCTCTCTAGAAATGTGGTACTTCTGACAATGCAGTATAACATCAATAGTACATTAGGAACACTAATGTAGATTTTGTATCCTAGTCTCTGAAGGACGCTTGAAAGCCTAATGTTCTGCTTTGGAGATTTGGTATCCACTGAGTTATGATGTCACAACAGTGAATGAATGAGTAAAAAGTTATGCGATGTTTATCCACTGGCCTAGTCCTGACACCGTATCAGAGCTGACTGTGCATTACAAGTGGACAATAACCACGATGACTTTCTTCAGCAATAAGCAGACAGTGGAAACCAAAGATTTCCTTCACAAAATCACATCTTGCAATCTGAAACATTTCAAATGTGGTTTTGATTGAGTTATAACTAAGCATTATTCAGTCCACTAATTTTGTGACTTGATCATTTATAACAGTTAAATTAAAGGATATGATCTCATTCTACATTTTTTGGCAAATGTGCAATGTTAATTTGCAGCTGCACTGTACTTTTCCAGCTGTTTTAATTTATTGAATAACATTAGAAATCTACATTGAAGATTCATAAATTTTCTTAAAGAAATGGATGCTGAATTTATCCAAAGTACATGTGTGTGTGAATGGTAATGCAGCCATAGATTAGGCAGTGGGGTTGGAATTGACATCACTCACCTCCATATAACCATTTGCTGCTAGTTGTTACCTTTTAATGGGCCTGATTTTTAACAAACTATAGGTTTCCAGTACAAACATCAAAATCCTTTCACAATGTGCTGGTTAAAGCCTAAAATGATCCATGTCTTACTCAAGAGGCAAATGCGTTTAGATGCGAGAATTTGCACTCCACGTTACCATTTTAAGACTTCTTTTCAAACTTCTTGAAGCTATCTGCTGATTTTAAACCCCACCATGCTTACAATATAGGAACATTATCTATACTTTGTCAACCTTGACTGTAGTAGACTCTCTACACCACACTGCAAAAATTTAGTGATTAGGAGCTGTCCTGTTCTAAGTGCTTGGCAACTACATCAAAATACCTTTCAATATGAGCCAATTGAATCTGCCCAGTACCCTCCCAGCCAGCAGAAACCATCTCCATTTGTGATATAACAAGGTGTAGAGCTAGATGAACACAGGCCGAGCAGCATCAGGAGGAGCAGGAAGACTGACTTCATCCAGCTCCACACCTTGTTATAATCAGATTCTCCAGCATTGCCCGTCCCTACTACCTCTGTAACAATCTCCATTTTGTGATTTACTTTCTTCGATTAAAGTATAATACCCCAAGGTGCTTCATAGAAACGTTTATAAAAACAAAATTTGACACCAAGTCGTGGGGGTCAAATGTCCAAAACCTGATCAAGAGGCATGTTTTAATGCATATCATTAAAGAGGAAAATGACCGGTGTAGACAACTTTGAGCCTTTACCAGCCTTTCTGCATCCCCTTCTCTGAAGGGTCTAGGCCCAAAACGTCATCTTTTATGCTCCTGAGATGCTGCTGGGCCTGCTGCGTTCATCCGGCTTCACACTATTATCCATTACAAAGAATAGCATTTTAGCACCGAGTGATGGGAATGTTGACACCTCTTGACTTCAACAGCCTCTTAATGTAAATTGACCTCCTTTTCAGAACTGACATTGGAAGATTTTTGGATTAAAGAATAAGAAACCAAGGTTCGAGTCAGCTATTATCTAATTTTAAAAGCAGAATATGCTTGAGCTGAATAGCTTCCTGTTACTATGCTCCTGACTCCTTAAGGTATTGCTTGATAATCCGCTCCTTAAGTCCCAGTCCCACATGGGATGAAGGAAATCTTTTTTTGAAAGAAACTGTAATGTATTGTAGTTCCCACTAAAATTAGATGCAACTTCATGGAAGCTTTAATCTCTTTTTCAGATCGTGACTGGGCATCTTACACTCTTGGAATTTTTATCTGTTTAAATTGCTCAGGAATTCATCGCAACATCCCTCAAGTCAGCAAAGTGAAATCTGTTCGTTTAGATGCCTGGGAGGATGATGAAGTTAAGGTAGGTGTTTTTGAGCTGAAATGTTTGCACAGATTCTGGCTGACAGTTTGGAAACTCGGCTTCTTGCAATAATTTATCAACTTTTGAGCACAGCATTTATTGAAGCGTATCAATATCATGTGAATTATGTGAATTCTATAATACACATATTTTAGCCTTGCTGAGCAAATGATGCCAACAAATTTTACCTGTCCACGTATGACCCACGATTATCTCCTACTATTTTAACCAGTCTGCCAACAGCAGCAGAGTACTAGTTTAGGAATAAACCAGCCATGTTTCTGACCATAAGCCTATAGGAAATGCGCAATAAGTGAGAAATCAAGTGTGAATGTTGATCAAAAGTGCTGAATTCTTGAACATATTCAAGACAGAGCTGGATAGAATTTGGAAACTAAATGTATTTAGAGATATAGGGATGGTGAAGTTAAAGTTCAACCAGATCTTCCTGACTGACAGAACAAGGTCAAAAGATCAAATGGCCTCCCCATTCTTATGTTATAAAATATTTATTTTAAAAGACCTCCTATTCATGCTTTATACAAACTGTAAGGATTGAACATAAGGATTTCAAACCAGGATTTGTTCATGTGTGCCAATCTGGATGCCACGCCCTGAACAGGGAGCCTGACCCCTCTCTATATCTGGGGTTGCCAACCCTCTAGGATTTCCCATGAATCTATAGTAATTAAAGACCAGTCATCGAGGGCACAGCTGTAAACAACATAAGCAAAACATTGTTGATGCAACTGAATATTTTTCAAAACATGAATCGGTTAGCACTGCTGCCTCACAGCCAGGGGCATAGGTTTGATTCCACCCTCTGGTGGGTGGCTGTGGGGAGTTTGCACATTCTCCATGTCTGCATGGGGTTTCCTCCAGGAGCTCTGGTTTCCTCCCACAGTTCAAAGATGCGCAGGATAGCTGGATTGGCCATGGTAAATTGCCCAGTTTTCAGGGAAATGCAGGGGTAGGGGAATGGGTCTGTGTGGGATGATTTTTGGAGGGTGAGTGTGGACTCTATAGGCCGAATGGCCTGCGTCCACACCATAGTGATTCTATGAACGCTTTTGCCTCTTGTTAACAAGTTACATGAATTACATATTTTTAAAATCACACTTGTTTTAAGTTTGTATCTCTTCGGATTTTGAAATAGTGATATTTTGTGTCTGAACTAATTAATTGAGTGTTTTGGTAGACATTTACGATTATAAAAAAAAAAAAAAAAATTTGAGGGATCATCTTTTCATAAGTAATGGGTTTTCACTTCGTGTTTGACCTAGCAACGTAAATAACTGTGCCTTAAAGCTTGTCAGAATTAAGTTGACAAACTTCTTTAAGCTTGGGTGAACACAAGTAGCTTTTTTTTTAAGTTTTCAGTTCTTTGGATATTCTGTAAGAGTTTTAAGGTGTAAAGTTGCTTCTGAGAAAAGGAGAAGCAAGTTGGATTTGTTAACACTAGACCTTTTTGGAGTAACCTAGAATTGACCTTGGAATAAGGTGTTTTTGATGGCTGCAGACCAGAAGTGTTAGGATAAAACCCTGAAGTGGTTAATTGAGGCTGGGAACATCAATGCTCAGGTACGTGATGGCTCTACAAGAAGCTATCAGATTATTTTCAAACTGGGAGTTGAAGTCTATTAAACCCCTCTGAGATGTGAGTAAAGGATTTTCTGGTTTGAGTACAGCAAAAGGGCTGCTTTGGGTACAGTGCAAGGGTGTTTTAGGATCTGTAAAGGAGTTTGTGGGATTAATAGGATTGTATTTCACTGTTTTCAAAAACCTCTAAGTTTATCGTGTAAGTAATTGGCCTGATTTGATCTATTTTATCTTTTTGAATACATTGCAAACATTAAAACTAAATCAGCAACTTTACATGTTTGTTTCAATGAGACCACCTTGTTATCATCAAAGTAAAATGTGACTTATTGAGCCAGATTTCCATCTGGGATCTGACTTGGGTAGAAATAACGTCCGTTGCGATCATATCTTTTCATTATGACAAGTGATTGAAGAAAAGGCTCTTTGGCTAATGGTTAATAATGAACCCATTGGGTCACGAAACAACTGTTTGCTTTCCAATTGATCATATGAAGGTCAAGCACTGGAAGGATGGATGAGTTGATGTGCTATGGCAGGAGTGTGGAATTGGGTCGTTTTGAAGGCCAGAAATCATGTGAAGGCATCTCTGGGAATACACCCAGCCAGAATTGGCGACCTTAACACCAAGAGACCATCACCTTACCTCATCAGTTTAACACGAGACTGTTAATCCGGAGATCTAATGTGAAGTTTTGTGGACCCAGCTTCAAATCCTATCATGGCAGATGGTGAAATTTGAATTTAATAAGTCTGGAATGAAGTGTCTAATCATGTTTTATAAAACCAGAATTTGTTTGACAAAAGAAATCTAGCTGGTTCACTAATGTCCCTTCCTTTTAGGGAAGGAAAGTGCTGTCTGTATCTAATTGGGTCTACTTGTGACTCTCAATCCACAGCACTGCGGTTGACTCCTAATTGTTGGGTAGTAAAAATGCTGGCCTGGCCTATGACATCAACATCATGTGAATGAAAAGAAAATGTAGTGCTCTCACTGACCTGTTCAAAGGGCACTTTCCATAGCTGGGCATATTGGGTATGATTGTACAGTGGTTTGTTACTGTAATAGTAATCCAGGGACATGACCAAATCCCATTATACCAGCTAGGTAATTTTCATACAATTAACTAAATCTGAAATTAAAAGCTAGAAAACTACCATAATTTCAGGAGTTTTATCATTTTAAAAAATTGTTTGGCGTAGTCCCTTTAGAAAAGAGAACTTCTTGTCCTTTAACAAATCTGGTCAATGTGACTCCCAGATCCAGGACAGTGTGAATTGGTTCTCAACTGTCCTTTTCTGATCTAGGTCAGGGCATCTGCAAGAAGGCAGCTCACCACAATCAATTTGGAATTAAGAACAGGGTAATAAATTACCATCCCCATGAATAAAAACTGTTTGCTCATCAGTTTTCCTGACTGTGTGTATGATATTTCAATTGTAACAACACGAGCAAATGGGGGAGGGTGGGGTGTGGAATCAATAAGTCATTAGACCTTCAGAACTCAAATGAAAATCAACTGATTCAAAATTGTCTGCTGTTTTCTCTTTTGTAGTTTATGGCCTCTAATGGGAACAGTGCAACCAAAGCAAAATATGAGTCGAAGTTGCCGGCATTTTATTATAGACCAACGTTTACAGATTGTCAGTAAGTAAAGCAGTCAGTAACTAAAATGTATCCCTTGGCTGATCTGGTTGCATAACGTCAGCAAAATGGAGTATTTCATCAGGTCTCCAGTGTTTTATGCCTTTTGGATAAGGCATTCAAACTAATGCCCTACCTACCTCCCATCGGGTGGATTGAAAGACACCCATGGCTGTGGTAAAACTCACTTGCTCCTCTTTGAAACAAGTTTCCGGACCAATATTTACCACCTCATCAGGCAAAAGATTATCTGCTAATTCTATCATACCATTTCTGGGACCTTGTGTATAAACTGGCATACATTACAGGAGTGACTAGACATGATGTTTGCTGATTTGGCTTTAAAGCACTTAAGGATGCCTTGATGTCATGAAAGGCGCCATCTAAATATAAGCACTTCCTTTGTAAATTCCCTAAACATTCATTTGTACCAAGAGTGAATTGATAAAAGAGCATGTTCAGCTCATCAAGGATCTCTTACATTAAAGAGCTTCCTATTGATTGGACATGTAACTGTGCTTTGCTACAAACGCAAAGACTTAATAGATTTAGTTGTCAGCAGACCTGCAACATTCCTTTGCCCTGTTGCTTTGAAAAGTATGTTCCCAATCTTATTTTTACTCAATTGTCTTAATTATAAGTAATGCAGCGCAAGGTTTGCTTCAAAAGTTTTTCACTTTATGTGGTTACCCTGTCTCACCAATTAAAGGTGGTACTGTACAGAACAGAAAATTCCCAAGTTCAGTCCCTGGACTGGTGTGTGTGCTGACCAGTGGTGGTGAATGTGATGCTGCCATTGGGAACACAGTGGTTTTAAAACCAATCAACGTCACTAAATGGTGGGGAAATTGTCGAAGAATCCATAACTGTCACCATTATGGGCCTTGGGGTCATGTTTTCTACCTGGTGTGGGTATGACCTCATCTAAAACTCTGCACATATCCTAACTCCCAAGTCCCATGCTCCTAGCTTCCCTATATTCCCTGATCTACACCAGTAACATGTTGATTTTTAACACATCCTTGTTTTACAATCTCTTGTCTTTCCTATCCCTGTAATCCCCTTTCAGCCTCACTATCAAGTTTATCAAGTTTACCTAATTCTAGACTCTGGAGCATCTCTAGTTTGAGTTGCTTCATTTGTTAGTAACTGTACCTCCAGCTGCCTGGGCCCTGAGCTCTGGAATTTCCTCTCTAACCCTCTCTACCTCCCTTTTTAAAGGTGCTCCTTAACCTATGCCTTTAATCAAACTTTTTTGGTCATGCGTTCTAATGTGACTTTGTCAGTTTTTGTGTCACGATGACCTGATGAAATGTCTTGTGACGCTTGTATTTAAATAGCAATTTAGGAAGGATAAAAACAAGCTGTAAAAATAGATTACTATTTGTTTGTATATTTCTTTGGCCTGACTTTTGTGTTCCTAATTCTATTCATTATAGAGTTGTACCTACGCCTTGCGTTCACACAGTGCTATTCTCCCCAGCTTGGGCTTTGTAAGAATGATTTGCTACTTTGGTGAAATACCTGTTTTTATTTCAAACTTTAGAGGAGAATAATATAAATGGTGTCGTAAACTGTAATTATTCTAGTGTGCTGGTCCTCAAAAGGATCTTTCTAGGGTTTGAATAGCAGATGAAAATAAAATATCCCCCTCCCATCCCAGGATGTTGAGGTCTGGATTGACCTGGGTTATTCTCTTTAAATACAAAGACGCCAGTTAAAACAAATTCAGCAACTCTTATTCATCTCTCCAATGTATTACATAAACCATTGCAGTAATAGCTACCAAACAGCCCAAGTGATATGAAATAAAAACAGTAATTTCTGGAAAAACTCAGCAAGGTTAGTAGCATCTGTGGAGAAGGTGGGGGTGTGGGGGGGTGGGGGGGGGGGGGGAAGCTAACATTTTTGGATGTAGTGACCCTCCTTCAGAACTCATTGTAGCTAGGAAAAAATTGGTGATATGCTGAAGGTGGCAAGAGGGGTAGAATGAATGGTAGGTGGAGATAGAGCCCAGAGAGAGAGAACAGCAGTTGGGCATGCAAAGGAATGAATAATGGTCAGCCTGGGGGAATTAGTAGCTGTTTAATGGGGGTGCCAATCCATTGTCAACTATTAATGGTCCTTTTCTGTCAGTTGCCCTAAACTTGTGTCCCTCAGTGCCAGTTTCTGGTCTGTTAAACTTTCTTGCAGTGCCTCGTTACAGTCAGTTGTAGCTGTGTTAACTCTTGTTGCCTGGACCTGTGCTTTATGGCATTGTGACTGACAGTGATAACATGCCTTCATGTGACTTCAGCAGCTTCAAGAGATGCTAGAAAGAGAAACTGGTTGAGGATAAATATATCTGGGCACAGTAGAGTGACCGTTTCAAGTCCGAGTAGATCTCTAACATTTCATAAGCATGTTCCTGGTCACCTTTTATTGCATTTTCTCTGATGTGCAATGTGCATGATCTCACTCACTGCCCCGTGTTTTATGGGGCATATTTAATTATGTGTAATATCCCCAAGTTCAGGGTCCAGGTAGCTGAAGGCATGGCCAATGAAGTGTTGAAGATTGGGTATGCACAAGAATCTGCAATTGGAGGCTGGAGACGCTGTGTTGAGATCCTGCGCTTTGGATCATTAGGACTGATGCCCTGACAGCGAGATGCAAAAGATTCCATGACCCTGTTTGGAGGAAGAATAAGGGAGTTTTCCTTGGGGTCCAAATTAACATTGACATTACTAACATGAGAGATTATCAGGTCATTCATCTGATCTCCATTTGTGAAAGAATGCTGTATTAATGTTGAATACCACAATTCTGACAATGATTCCTTCAAAAGTGAATAGAAAGCATTATAGGATGCTTCTGAAGTTGTGAAAAGCTCAATATAAATGAAATTATTGTTTTTGTGGTTGTCCTTTCTCCCACATTGATGGCATCACCTTGGCAATGGCACACATACAAACTTGTGAAATTGTGCAGAGGTTGAAGTGGATTTCAGTTAAGACATATTCAGTCAGTTACTTGGAACATGGGAACCTCCATATGAAATGCTTTATCCCATATAAATGCATTTCCTGATGATGGGTGGTAAATCACATGAGGCCTAATGTGAGTGCTTTCCACTAACACCATCTGCCTCTGATTAGCATGGTGCTGGGTTTCAGTATGGAATGAAATGCTGCCATGAGACTCTGTTTATGTGACGGGGTGTTGAAAGAGGAAGTGGTAGAGAATTGTTTATTATGCATTGTTCTGTCTGAGGAAACAGTCACAGTTTCATTATTATTGATGTGAAGCCAAGTAGTGCTCGATGTATTGTGAGATGCTGTGCCAGGTTCAGCAAAGCCAAGCTTGCCGATTTTTAACTTAATTCTCCAGTGTTCATTAGAAACTAGAACACAGCCTGGGTGGCAAGATAATGCACATAATGCTGCTTTTGTCTTGTCTGGTCAGAGATTTTATTCTTTGATTTATTTCCTTGTGGTTAGGTGATGTAGTCCAACTCATTACCTGAACCGTTCTGGTATTTAATTGACACCAGACCATTTCCTGCATGGATTTCTTTTCGCCTGGGTGCATCAGGTCAAAGGTTTTGAAGTGTTCGTAAGAAAGTCTAGTTTAGTGGAACCTCATGTGGTCCCCAAACCCCATATTTCTCAATATTTCCTTTGCAAAGTCATCATGGGATATTGAACGGTGTGCTTTTTTAAAGTGAGGCTCATAACTTGAGGCATTTCACTGGGCAGTAACTTGCTGGACAGAGAGCTTAAGTTGTCATGCAATTTTCAAGAAAGTTGTGGATTCTTTCTTTTTAGGATGCAAATCAAGTGCATCGTGATTTTGTGAAATTAAATGTATGGCACAACGGTGGCTCAGTGATTAGCACTGCAGCCTCATAGCACCAGGGACCCGGGTTTGATTCCAACCTTGGGTGACTGTCTGTCTGGAGTTTGCACGTTCTCCCTGTGGCTGCATGGGTTTCCTCCCACAATCCAAAGATGTGCAGGCTAGGTGGGTTGGCCATGCTAAATTGCCCATAGTTTTCAGAGGTGTGTGGGCTATAGGGGGATGGGTCTGGGTGGGCTACTTCAAGTGCTGGTGTGGACTTGTTGGGCCGAAGGGCCTGTTTCTACACTGTAGGGAATCTAAACTAATCTAATCTAAAGGTGTCAGTGTTAATGGGAACTGCAGATGCTGGAGAATCCAAGATAACAGTGTGAAGCTGGATGAACACAGCAGGCCAAGCAGCATCTGAGGAGCACAAAAGCTGACGTTTCAGGCCTAGACCCTCTGATGAAGGGTCTAGGCCCGAAACGTCAGCTTTTGTGCTCCTCCGATGCTGCTTGGCCTGCTGTGTTCATCCAGCTTCACACTTTGTTATCTTCTAATCTAAAGGTGGTCAAGATTGAACAAAGCTGGCCTCTTTTTTTTCAATATAATTTCAAAGGTGCTTCCTGAGTGCTTCATAAAATAAATATGCTGTTGTTATTTGAGGACATTTTAAGCCAAATGATCAGCAGCTTGGCCAAAGCAATAGATGAGGAGTGGGAGTCCACAATGTCCCTCATGGATGTCAAAAATAATTGAATAGCTCACATCAGTGATGATACTCAGCCTATCACTTTATCACTTCCTTTAAAGTTGTAGAAATTCCTGCATGTTATATTAGGAAAAAAATGCAATTTTGCTTTCTGTTTAAACTGCTTTCCAAACTGTCTTAAGACAAAAGACTGTTCTTTAAAAAAAACACTTCAAATGAGCCTCAGTTAGTGAAATCAAGGCAGTAACTGAATCCTAAACGGACAGCAAACAAGTAGCACCATCTTATCAACTCCTGCACTCTATTGAAACCACTCAATACAGCCTTACAGAAAGGAAACTTGAACCCAAAGCTCCATTTTCAAATAAAAACATCCGTTATGGAATTGGAAACACTCATGGGTCAGACACTAGCAATGTCCTTTTTAATTATAATTTCCTGTCAGCATCTTTATTACTGTGCTGCTAACATTTTTCATTTGGCATTTTCATCAGCATGATATTGTATAAGCTCATTACCAGCCCAAAGTTAAACCACTATAGTGTAGCTTTCTTTTTCTTTGTTTTTGCTGTTAACACATGTTTTACTTTGATTATTTGCCAGTATCTGAAATTCATGTCTCCAGTTTTTTTTTCTGATCATGATATCTGAGCTGAGGCTAAAATGTAGTATTTAATGATTTGTTTCCAATTCCCTTTTCTCTTCCAACGTGAGCTGCCAAAGCATTGTTTGTTAAAATCTCCAGGGATTCTGTCATATTACACACTGGTCAAATATTAGGTGGGTGGAAACACTCGTTATAGGTTCAATGCAGGGACTCTTAAGTGCTTCCATTGCTGTAGCTTTATATAAGTGACATTTTCAGTCAATGCAGGGGCTTAAATAACCAACAATCTCCTACATCCACCTTGAATCCTGAATTCCATCACAATTTTGAAAGACTGGAATGTGCATTGCCACAGTGGAAAGTTCAGGTTGAGTGAATGGCAGGCTATAATGAAATGGACAAGCCATTGGCCACAAAAGCAGGTCAGAGGTTGGTGTTCCACTGAGTAACTCGACTCGGGTCTTGCTACAGCGTGCCTACCAACAACAAGCACAAGTCCGAAAAGGGACGGAATACATTCCACTTGCCAAGATGAGTGCAGCTCCAGCAACCTGCTTGAAGCTTGGGACCCTATCCACCACCTTCAACATTCACTTCCCTCCAGTACCAATGTGCATTGGCAGCAGGGTACAAACAAGATGTACTGCAGTGGCTCACCAAGGTCTCTGAGAGCACCTTGCAAATACGTTACGTCCATACTTAGAAGGACAAGGGTAGGAGATGCTTGGGAACACCCATCACCTGCAAATTCCCCTACAAACCACAGACCATCCTAGTTTGGATTATTCCTTCACACTCGGTGTTCAAGTCCTGGAACTCCATTCTTCACAGCACTGGGTGTCCCTACACCCTAAAGGCTGCAGCAATTTGGATGAGTAAATAATGCAGGCCATTCAGAAGTGTTGCCAACCCATCAACAAATTTTTAAAAACAAAGATAACCCTGTGGAGCTGGAAGAGGACAGGAGACCAGGCAGCATTAGAGCAGCAGGAAAGTTGATGTTTCAGGTTGGGATTTTCTAAAGAAGGGTCTGATGCTGTCTGGCCGACTGTCTTCCTCCAGCTCAACACTGTTATCTGTCTCCAGCACTGGCAGTCCTTGCTTTCTCTTTTTAAAAGCAAATTTTGCAAGTCAAAAGTTGTACAGATTTCATACAGACTGGAAAGAGGTGGTTACAGATAGCGCAAATCTGTTGCAAGTAGAAAACTGATACTTTGGTGCAAGTATCTTATTTATCAATCCTACTGAACAATGAAGTCCTCAGCAACACTTTTTTTTTCCAATTCTCTGACACCTGGTTCCTTGCTTTTCAGAGTACTTCGGGAACAATGGATCCGTGCCAAATATGAAAGAAAGGAATTTATCTGCATTGAGAAACAAGAGCCTTACTCTGCAGGTAGGAAAGTCCTTTTATCTTTCAAAGTAATAGGATACATTAAACACCAAAATTATTTCTGCTCCCTTTGAACTGGTATTGGACCTAATGGGTATTTGAGCTTCTGGAGAACACACACCATTCCTGATCTTTCAGAGTATGGGACAGTTCCTCTGCAACCCCATGTCTAGATTTACGTATAAGTACAGTCATACCAGAATTTCCAGTCGTATCATTCCAGCATTTTGTTAAGCAATGGCCTTCACCTATAACAGTGTGAAAGAAGCAAGTGTGACTACAGATACTTCGTTGTAATAAACTTCAATGAACTATTCTGAATATAACCTGTCACTTCCACTTTTTTAAAAAAGTGACAACTGGTTGGGGAAATAATTACGTGGATTACATAATCTTCAAGTTCAATTTGGCACTTCATTTCTGTGCCAGCTCTTTGATTCAAATTTTATTGCTCTTCTAATCACCTGCTCTTTCCCATGACCATTCAAATCTTTCCCCTTTCAAGTGTGTACCCATCTCCCCTTTTTTTGAGGGGTAGCATTGAATCTGTTTCTGAATCCTGTTGCTAAATCCAGAGAGGCACTGCTGGAGACCAGAAATGAAGTTAACCTGCTCTTAAACCCCTTCTGTAAAGAAATGTTGAGGAATTACTCCAAATTTTAAGGTGGACTGCAGCGTGGTTGTAGTGATTATCACCAAAAGAAAGCAGAACTAATCATTGCGCTCTCGCTCTCGCTCATCGTTGTTCTCCCTCACCCCAAGAATGTGCTCTCGTGCTGCAAGAAAATCTCCATCTTGGTTTATCCTAGTGAACCTTTGCTGGACGGCCTCCCATGCCATTGTATTCTAAAACTCTCCTGTTTTAGGGGAGGGGAATAGATAAGGTGAATGACGTTATAAACCTCAATAATATCACCCCTCAACCTCCTATGCTCCGAGGTGGGGTGGGGGGGATGGTGGTGGAGGAGGAGGAGGAGGATCCCAACCTTTCTATCTTCACCATTTACCCTCCCGACTTAGGTTTGCAGATGACAAAATTATCTACAGTATATTCACTTCCCTAATCCAAGTCATTAATATACTCTTAAATAATTGTGATCCACGCACTGATCCCTGTGGCACTCCACTAATTGCGGACTGTCATTCCTGAAAGTGAACCCCCTATGCCATCTGTTTTCTATTGGTTAATGTGTTTTCTTTCTTTCAGTTTATTATCCTTAATTTTCTTGGTTAACCACATTTAATCACCTTCCCAGTGAGTAGAAGGATTCTAGGATATATCTCTCTCTTGTTGTGAGGCATGATCTATTTGCTTTGCCATTTGTCATTGGCCATCAATCATCTTTCCCAGACCACTCCAAACAATTCTGCCCTCATTCCTTTGTTACTGTTAATTTAAACGTAAAACAGGTGTTTCTAACCAAAGTTTCACTCAATCAAACTGAATACTAAATTTGACTGTGGGGTGGTCACTTTTCTGGGTGATATCTTACACTGAGCTCACTTATCAAATTTGTCACATTACAAGATCCCAGAATAGCCTGATCTCTGGTTGAATGCCCAACATTTTGTTCTGGGAAACTCTCCCAAAAATACATTTCAATTCTTCCTCATGACTACCTCCTGTCAATTTTTGATTTTTCACAATCTAAATAAAGATTACTTATCTCCTGGTTTTTTTTGTATCCTACAGCGTCACTAATATTAGGTGGCCTACAGGTAACTCCCAGTGTTGTCATCTCATTTCCTATTCCCACTCCTGTGGATTCTGTATATTCCAATCCAAGATCACTTCTTGCTGTTTTGTACTTATTCCATCCTGTACTGTCAACTACCCCACCATGTTTTGGTTCCTGCCTGTGTTTTTGAAAATTCACATGCTGTTGAATGTATAGTTCCCAGCTTTGATCTCTTTTGTCGTGTATCTTAATGCCTACAAGATTGTATCTATTAACTTCTTTTATTTGTGCTGTTAATGTATTTACTTTGTTCTGAATAGCATGTGCATTTAAGTGAAAAGTCAATGAATTTCCCTTTTTATGACTTCTACCCCCACTCCATTTATTTTTAAAGTTAGTACACTTCTCTTCGTCCCTGGGGTATTATTACTTGAACAGCTGTCCTGAAATACTGCCCTTTTTTCTTTTGAAAGCCTACATATCCTCTCTGAACCTAACCACCATACGGAGTAAAGTGTCAGTAACTTTTTTCTCCTCTAATATGGTACAATGCTCAGGCTCCAGCTTCTCAACTCTTAGATGTTTGTTCTGCTTCACCTTGATATCTAGGAGCCTTCACATGCTGCAGCAGCAACACATCATCCATTCTACTATTGTATTTTGTTTAATAATTGATAAATCTAGCATCCTGGCTCTTCACAGCTAAAGAATCCCCCACTTTCCATTTTTATTGTAATCCGTTCTTCGTACACCAGTTTCAGTCTTGCGCTTGACACGCTCCTTTTTAAGGAAAGGAGAAAAAGCACTAGAGATGTAAACACAAACTGAAGACGTTGCTTTCTCTTTGAAGATGAGAAATATTCACCGATCCTACTTGCCAGATAGCTAGCTTTTTTCTTGCACTTGCATCATGTTGTGGTTCATGACATCATTCTCTGCCATTGGTTTCATTGCAGGTAGGAAACATGATACGTGTTTTTCCTCTCGTCCATCTGTCAATCAAAACGTGACAGATTTTAGGCCCAGAAACACACGCAATCAGTCTAAGCTCTTTGTTAATTTGCTTTTCTCTAAGTGCTCTCTGTGCATTTGTGATAGTGTTGGTTCCCTTTTAGCCAGTTGCATCAGAGCTGGCCCATGCTCAGACCAAGGGAGAGGCCGTCAGTCAGTTGGGGAGCAGGGCTTCAATAGAACACTGAGCAGGATATTGAAATGTAAAAATGCCAGCAGTCTTCTGATTTAAATTTTTTGGGCAGTGCAGGGTGTTGTATGTGACTATTGGCTGCTGTGTTGACTTGGTATAAATGAGTTCCCAGTGTCTGTCTCTTTGCAGTTTCAACTGTCAGTATACCCTTTGAATAGTTTAAAAAGATTGAGAATTTAGCAGGATTCATAATCTAATCTGTGATTGATCTATCAGTGTGAAGATCTGTCCAGGCACTGCTGTATAACTGTTGCATAATAATAATTTTGACTGACCCAGATCTCTTCAATGTTATTAGTTCAACACTACAAACCCTCAAAGAATGTAGAACAGTACAGCATAGGAACAGACCCTTCAGCCCACCATATCTGTGCTAACCAGTCTAACTTACATCTGCCTGCATGTGGTCTGTATCCCTCTATTCCCTGCCTGTTATGTCTGTTTCAAGTGTCACTTGAATGTTGCTAATATGTCTGCTTCTATCGCCTCATCTGTCAACCTAACATTCTCCTTGCTTTCAACAAAAAAAGCTTGTCTTCCACATATATTCTTCTAAACTTTACCCCTCTCACCTGAAACCTGTGCCCCCTAGTATTTAACATTTTAACATTTCTGCCCTGGGGGGAAAAGATTTCATCTATCCACTTGTCACAATTTTATACACTTTTTTTTTCTATCTGGTCGCCCCACAGCCACCATGGTTAGCAAAAATAATCCAAGTTTGTCCAACCTCTCCTTTTACAGATGGTACACTCCAATCTGGGCAACATCCATTTTGCACCTTCTTCGAAGCCTCCACATCTTAGTGTAGCAACCAGAGCAGCGCACAGTATTCCAAATGTGACCTAACTACTTGTACAACTGCAACGTTACTTGCCAACTTTTATACTTGGTGTCCTGACTAATGAAGGCAAACATGCCAAATGCCATCTTCACCATCTTTTACTGCTTATCTACTTGTGTTGCCACATTCAGGGAGCTGTGAATTTGCAACCCATGGTCCTTCTATGTCAGTGCTCCGTAAGGGTCCTGTCATTTCGCTGCATAGTTTGCTTTTGCATTTGTCTTCATGAAATTATTCTTCTCTCACTTGTCCAGATTAAACTGCATGTTTCTCCACCACCTTTCCAGCTGATCTGTATTCTGCTATATCCTTTGGCAACCTTTTTCACTATCAACAACTCATCTAATTTTCATGTTATCTGTAATCAGGCCAGCTATGTTTTCATTCATTTTCATATATCCTTTTGGAAAGCCACTTGTCACAGCCATCCGGTACAAAAACACCCCTCTCCGACTACCCTCTATCTTCTGCAACCAAGCCAAATTTTTAGCCAGTGTTACCCATGGATCCCACATGAATTAATCTTCTGTACCAGCCTGCTATGAGAGGTATTGTCAAATGTTTTAGTAAAGTCCATGTAGGTAACATCTGCTGCCCTATCCTCCTCAATCATCTTCATCTCTTCCTCCCAAAAAAACTCATTCAAGTATGAGACAAGACCTCCCCTGCACAAAACCATGCTGACTATCTCAAATCTATTGTTTTCCAATTGAGTAACTCCTGTCTTCAAATCTTCTCCCAGTAATGTCCCTGCTACTGATGTAAGGCTCACCTGCCTATAATTTCCTGGATTACCCTAGTTGCTCTCTAAACAAGGGAACAACATTGGCTGTTCTCCAGTCTTCTGGGATCTCGCCCATGGCTATTGAGGGTACAAAGATCTCCAAGGCCCCTTTCCTCCCTTCGTATGCTGGGATAGATCCCATTAAGTCCCCAGACTTAAGCTTTTCAAGATACCCAAAACCTACTACTTAATATTGGCATGCCCTGGAACATCGAACATACCTCTTCCTAATCTTACCATCATCCATCTCCTTCTCCTTAGCAAATACCAATGTGATGTACTTATCAAGGACCTCAGCCACTTTTCCAGCTTCACTTGTAAATTCCCTCCACTTTCTTGTTGGGTAAGACCTACACTTGCCCCGGCTATCCTCTTGCTCCTAATATAGGCATAAAATGCCTGGAGAGTCTCCTTTTGCTTATTTGCCAAGGACATTTCATGGCCCCTGCCATTTTTTTAAGCCTCTTTAATTCCTTGTTTTAAGTTGTTTTCTTTCCCCCTTTACTCTCTATATAGTCATCAAGGGCATTGTCTGATTTCAGTGAATACCTTTTCATGAACATCTTTGCTCACAGGTGACCACAGGTCAGACACAATTGCCACAATTGTATCCAGTCAGCTCCTGTGGCCAATCACTTAGCTTGTGTTAAGTGTCCTATCTTGGTGAATGTTGACATGGATTACTGCATTTGGGAAGCTTGTTGGCTTTTTGTGTAAGTGTCCAGATATTTCCCTGCACCACCACCTATCCTGAGCTCCTAATCCTGACTGATATGATTTATTACTGTCAAATGTACTGAGATATAGTGAAAAGTGGTGTTTTTGTGTGCTATCCATTGTATTGTACAAAGTACATCAGGGTAGCAAAATAGTGTGTTACAGTTGCAGAGAAGATGCAGAGAGAAATCAGAAGTAACATTTGGTCTGTTCAAAAGCCTGATCACAGCCTGTTCTTGAATCTGTCAGCGCAACATCGAGGGCCGAAGAGCAATACAACGCAGAACAGGCCCTATGTTCTACGATATGTATTCGAACTTTTAGATCGTCTGCTGATGGAAGAGGGTTGAAGAGAATATAACTGGTGTGGGAGGTGTCTTTGAGTATGTTGGTTACTTCCCAGAGGCAGTGCAAAGAATCGATGGAGTCAGTGAATAACCACCTTCACTGATGTATTCCCCACTAAGTTTATATCCACAAACTGCCTTTTCTAGTCACACTAAATTCAGTAGCACGCTGAGACCTTTCTATAATGCTCCATAACTGATTTGGATGACGCTCCCTTTTATAGTGAGGGGAGTGTTGATCCACCCAAAAGCAGGCAATGTCAAAGAGCACCACAAAGGATTAAATTACTTGCTGATCTTTATAAAGAAGTATCAGTGTCATATGAGCTGGGCAAAAGCACTGCACTGATTTACAAGGGGGTGTGGAAAGAGCTAAATTGGTCTCTCCATTGTAGTAAGGAAGGAAAAATTAGTCAGGCTGTCGTCCAGAGTGAAACCTGGTGAGCCTTGCTGTGACTCCCTTGTTCGCTCCACACTACCCTCCAACCCCACCACACCTGGCACCTTCCCCTGCAACTGCAGGAAATGCTACACTTGTCCCCACACCACCTCCCTCACCCCTATCCCAGGCCCCAGGATGACATTCCACATTAAGCAGAGGTTCACCTGCACATCTGCCAACGTGGTATACTGCATCCACTGTACCCGGTGTGGCCTCCTCTACATTGGGGAAACCAAGCGGAGACTTGGGGACCGCTTTGCAGAACACCTCCGCTCAGTTCGCAACAAACAACTGCACCTCCCAGTTGCCAACCATTTCCACTCCCCCTCCCATTCTCTAGATGACATGTCCATCATGGGCCTCCTGCACTGCCACAATGATGCCACCCGAAGGTTGCAGGAACAGCAACTCATATTCCGCCTGGGAACCCTGCAGCCATATGGTATCAATGTGGACTTCACCAGTTTCAAAATCTCCCCTTCCCCTAGTTCGTCCCCTCCCCCCACTGCACCACACAACCAGCCCAGCTCTTCCCCCCCCCCCCCCCCACCCACTGCATCCCAAAACCAGTCCAACCTGTCTCTGCCTCCCTAACCGGCTCTTCCTCTCACCCATCCCTTCCTCCCACCCCAAGCCGCACCTCCAGCTACCTACTAACCTCATCCCACCTCCTTGACCTGTCCGTCTTCCCTGGACTGACCTATCCCCTCCCTACCTCCCCACCTATACTCTCTCCACCTATCTTCTTTACTCTTCATCTTTGGTCCGCCTCCCCCTCTCTCCCTATTTATTCCAGTTCCCTCTCCCCATCCCCCTCTCTGATGGGTCTAGGCCCGAAACGTCAGCTTTTGTGCTCCTGAGATGCTGCTTGGCCTGCTGTGTTCATCCAGCCTCACATTTTATTATCTTGGAATTCTCCAGCATCTGCAGTTCCCATTATCTCTGAGCCTTGCTGTGAAGGCGAGTTGTGTATCTTTGAATAAAATCAAGATCAGGTTTGGCTTCAGTGTTCCTTGAAATTAAATGACCTGTTCACACACTGTCTACGTTGATTGCATGTGCCAAGTTATAAAACCAACAAATGTTTCAAGACAAAAAAGAATTCATGCAGTCCCTGCCTTTTCCCAACCTTGCCACTGAAACAAATTTTCGGCCTGATTTGGCATCAGAATATAGACTCCTGCCATGTAAAGACAGGAGTTACATTTGAGTGTGCAGAGGGACAGTGCCTGTGTGTGACCAGCACTGTAGGCATATCCCACATTCTGTTATTGGACATGTTTAAATTAGCTGCTTCATTTTCCCCATGCTACAGCAAGGCAATTCAAAAATAGTGACTTTACTCTGAAGTGCTTCGGGGTGTTGAGTTGTGCAAGACTCTAAACAAAAGAAGATCTTATTCTTGCACTATTTGCAGTACACAGTAACACTATTAGAGATACACAAGCTACTGAATTATGTATGACTGCATTAATTGCCCATCCCTAGTTGTCCTTTGAAGGTGGTGGTGGTGAGCTGCATTCTTGACCCACTATACTCTGATGCATATACCCCACAATGCTGTTAGTGACTAGTTCCAGGATTTTGACCCAGTGACTTGCAGGTGGTGGTGTTCCCATGTATCTGCAGCCCTTGTCCTTCTAGATAGGGGTCAGGGTTTGGAAAGTACTATCTGAGGATTTTAGACAAATTTCTGCAGTGCATCTTGGGGAGGCAATGGCCTAGTGGCATTATCACTGGACTATTAATCCGGGGACCCAGGTTTGAATCCTGCCATAGCAGATGGTGGAATTTGAATTCCAGTAAAATACCTGAAATTAAGAATCTAATGATAACCGTGACCCCCATTGCCAATTGTTGGAAAAACCCATCTGGTTCACTAATCTCCTTTCGGGAAGGAAACTGTCATCCTCACCTGGTCTGGCCTACATGTGACCCTAGACCCATAGCAATGTGGCTGACTCTTAATGTCCCTCTGGGCAATTAGGGATGGGCAATAAATGCTGCCTGGCCAGCAACACCCTCTTCCTGAGAATGAATAAATAAAAAAGTAAACACTGTTACTACTGAACATTGGTGGAGGGCGTGAATGTTTGTTTGCGGATGTAGTTCCAATCAAAGAGGTTGCTTTGTCCGTGAGTGTCAAATTTTTAGTGTTCTTGAAGCTGCACCCATCCAGGCAAATGGGGAGTATTCCATTCCACTCTCTACTTGTGCCTTGCAGATGGTGCACAGGCTTTGACAAGTCAGGAGATAAGTAACTCATTGCAGGAGTCCTAGCTTCCAACCTGTTCTTGTAGCCACAGTAGCTGGATGGCCCAGGTTAGTTCCCAGTCAATGGTAACCTCGTGTCTCCTTTGCTACCGCACCACCACCCCCCCCCCCCCCCCACAACTTGCTCTCCACTTCCCTCTCCAGGTCTCTGCGCCTCCTTGCTGTCTGCTTCCCTCCCCCTCCCCCTTGCTGTCTCGTTTACTTTTTGTAAAATGTTTGCCTGAAATAATCTCCATGAGATTAGATTTAAACTTATCTGATGGCTGGGCCTGGATTTGTGGCCTTTGTCAGAAAGTAGCATATGTGGATGTGTTTTGCACAAACAGCTGAAACTGTCTTTGTGGGTGTTCAAGCTTCCTATTGTGTGTCTGTGTAAATGTATACAGGTTTGGGTCAAGAACAGCTATTCATATCAGCTAGCCTTTGATAGCAAGTGAGTAGGTGTAAAGAATTCAAACAGCAAAATTAAATGTTCTGCAACTCGAGCTTAAGGATTTGCTTTCTATGTAATATCAGTTCTCTTTGCAGGTGAGTTGTCAGATTCTGTCAATGTAAATTGAGGAAAAGACTGTTCTCTGTCTGGGTGGTGCTTTTATATCCAAGACCAAGGATCCTAGCTCTTAAACTAGCAAAGCCAATCTATACTCTGCACTCCTATGATAAATACAGTGAGCCTAACATTCAGTTGGTCTAAAAATCTAACTTTTTTTTTCTACTCTCTAATTGTTTCTTGTTTAAATTTCCCTTCCCTTTAGCATGCTATGAATCAGCAAATGATCTTTCTTTTAAACTTCTGTCCTGACTTGAGTGAGTGTGTTGGCAAAAGGTGATGACAGCTCATTCCCAAAACGTGTTTGCTTGAAAATAAGACTAATAAGGGCAGAATCAAAGGACACTTCTTCAAATTTCTAAAATGCAGTATAGCAAGGTTACAAGAGGCAGTTTGTCAGGTAAAACATTTGCCAGTGTTTCTTGTTTGTTGTTGGGACGTTGTCACTGCTAGTGAGCTCAGCATATTATCCTTTCCCATCCTCTCACTGTCTAGGTGGTAGTGAGCCATTTTTCTCAGGTGCTGTAGGTGCACCCACAGTGCTATTAATACAATGGAGGGCAGGAGCTGGATGTGGTATATCTCAGATAAATAAATAACTGGTGACAAAAGGTGATTCAAATATCCCATTGGCTAATATATAATGCTGATCTTGCCTAGTGCACACCCTGTGCAGTGTAACCTGTATGCCTGAGGTTTTCTTTACAATGTTTGATCTGTACATCCTTGCTAACTGCGATCTACCTGCACTGCTCATAAACAAAGCTTTTCACTGTGCTAAGGTACATGTGACAATAACAAAGTGTTGAGCTGGATGAACACAGCAGGCCAAGCAGCATCTCGGGAGCACAAAAACTGACGCTTTGGGCCTGGACCCTTCATCAGAGAGGGGGATGGGGCAAGGGTTCTGGAATAAATAGGGAGAGAGGGGGAGGTGGACCAAAGACGGAGAGAAAAGAAGATGGGTGGAGAAGAGGGGATAGGTCAGTCCAGGGAAGACTGACAGGTCAAGGAGGTGGGATGAGGTTAGTAGGTAGGAAATGGAGGTGCAGCTTGAGATGGGAGGAAGGAATGGGTGAGAGGAAGAACAGGTTAGGGAGGCAGAGACAGGCTGGGCTGGTTCTGGGATGCAGTGGGGGAGGGGACGAACTGGGCTGGTTGTGTGGTGCAGTGGGGGGAGGGGAGATTTTGAAGCTGGTGAAGTCCACATTGATACTGCAGGGTTCCCAAGCGGAATATGAGTTGCTGTTCCTGCAACCTTCGGGTGGCATCCTTGTGGCACTGCAGGAGGCCCATGATGGACATGTCATCTGAAGAATGGGAGGGGGAGTTAAAATGGTTCGCGACTGGGAGGTGCAGTTGTTTATTGCGAACCGAGCGGAGGTGTTCTGCAAAGCGGTCCCCAAGCCTCCGCTTGGTTTCCCCAATGTAGGCCTGAAACTTCAGCTTTTGTGCTCCTGAGATGCTGCTTGGCCGGCTGTGCTCATCCAGCTCCACACTTTGTTATCTTGGATTCTCCAGCATTTGCAGTGCCCATTATCTCTGATACATGTGACAATAAATCAATCAGTCAGTTTTGAGCTTCATTCCCTTGTACTTTCACCCTAAAAATGCAGTGAAATACACTGCCTTAGAGAAGATTTGCTAACAACTTCCCAAAGGGAATTGGATAAATAAAGGAGGCATTGGCATGACTGTAGAGAACGGGGCAGGGGGAAAGAATTGGGGTGAAAATGACTACCTGCACTGCTGTAAGATCCAATGAAAATTGCACTTTCCTCTGAAAACGTGGAGGAAAAATCTCTGAACTCTCATCCGATTTTGCTTAAACTGGGAAAGCTTGCTTCTTAACCAGGCATCTTAATGACTGGCAACAACATACAACTTCAAGCTTTGTCTGGGATTGTATGTCGCATTCACAGTTCCTCCAGAAAATGCATTCCACTTTCAATTCTTTTGAGGCTTACACTTCCCTTCTGTTCTTAAGCCCTATACTCAAAGGGAGCCATTCAATTGAAAAGAGGGCACTTTAGTCCTAAAGCTCAAAGCATGAGGAATTGTTTTTAGCCTTGGGCTGACCTTCTCCCATTTCTATCCTTTGCAAAGAGAGGATCTGCTTGGATTCCAAGGGACTGGAAGGATGACCCAGAAGTGAGTTTCATTAGTTCATTTTAATAGGACAAGGAAGCACAGTTTCAAAGGAAGGGGTTCTCCATTGAAGTTGGAAATGAGGAATTTATTCTTACAGAAGGTGGTGAAATCTTTGGAATTGTCTTTCCCAAAAGTTGTGGAGGTTGAATCGATAAATATGTTCAAGGCTCAGACTGTGTTCTTTAGAACAATGTGGGAGTCAAACCACAGGTAAGAGTAATGTGAAGTTGACACGTGAGATCAGATTAGACCTTATCTTATTGAATAGCAGAACAGGGGTCAGTATGGTCTCTCATTCCTGTTGCTTACTGGAAGTCTTTGCTTCATGAAGCAATGGCCTCCTTGGTCAACGCCTCAACAGACATCAGCCAGTGAGGCTCAAGAACCTCACACTGATTTGCTAGTTTCTGCTGTATTTGAATACAGTGGGCTGACAACATGAAAGATTCACTGGCTACTGTTTTCTCTGGGTCCTCTTCTTGTCCAACAGAACTTTCTGTTCCTCTTCTAATTTTCTGACAATTGCCCCCAAAAGTTATGCCAGTGTCATGCAAGGTAATGGTTCTGAAATGGTTAAAGGGTAGAATAAGATGCAGTCTCCAACAACCTAATAATAAGGACAAGATGCAATAAGGACTTACTTGGGGAAAGGCCAAACTTCATCAGATCATGTATAATTAAGATTGCGACTATTGGGGAGACCAATGAATGAGTAACGATGCCTAAGTAACTTTGCCACCCTTACAATCAGGTACAATGTAGTTTTATGGCATGGTGGCTCATCAGTTAGCACTGCCTCACAGCATCAGGGACCTGGGTTTAATCCCAACCTGGGATGACTGTGCAGACTCCAAGTTCTCCCTGTGCCTGTGTGGATTTCCTCCTGGTGCTCTGGCTTCTTCCCACAGGCCAAAGATGTGCAGGTTAGGTGGACTGGCCATAGTGTCCAGGGGCCTGAAGGTTAGGTGGATTAGCTATGGGAAATGCAGGGTAGCAGGGATAGGTTGGGGTTGGGGGTGGGACGCTGTTTGGAGAGTTGTTGTGGGTTTGGACTCTGTGGCCTGCCCTCCTACTGCAGGGATAATATGATTTCCATAAGATGACTTCTCATTAAGAATCACTTGTGATTTTCCTCAATCACAGGAATCAAATAAGCCCTTTGGACTCAGACAAGGGAGGAGCAGCAAGCTCCCCACCCCCCCCCCCCACTCTGATGCCAACCATGACCTGGGAGCAATTGGCATTGAATCATGGTGACAGCATTGATTTTTGTTTTTTTTCTCTCATTGGTTTTTCTCTATCACTATAAACTGGGTAAGCTTTTGGATGTTATCAAAGAAATAGGGATGGTTTGGCAAACACCCCAATCGCCATCTGGTAGTGGCAGGAATTGCAGCACATAGGGGAGCCATCAGCAGCTATCTCCCATTTTGACTAGTCTGTGTCAATTTCTGGTATCTTCATATTGTGACTACATGTGGTGGCAGTATGGGCATCCAATTCCCTGGACAGAAGGTAACACTAGCACAAATGAATGTGGCCCACCAGAACAAACTGTTGGCTTAGTTCACGATGAAATCAGCATAAGTATTGCTGAAATTGTAGTATAGTTGGTCCAGAATTGACTTTACTGTGCAAGTAGTGGAGAATATTCACAAATCTATGCTTTTTAGGGTGCATAAGGTAATACTTAATGCATTTGTATGTGCAATGCCTCACCTATCACTATTTAAGTACCAGGCCCCACACCTTACCTGTTCCTGAGCATGGGAATCCATGCCATCTTTCAGCATTCTCCCAATCAATGCTGTTCTTTCCCAATGCTCTGTTGTAGCCCACCATCTTCTCATTGTTTGATGTGGGACTGTCATGTACAGGAAAGTCCTAAAAAAACACTTCAAAGCATTCATCTTATTTTGAAACAGCAAAAGCAAACAAGCTGTATTTGCCTCTCCGATCAAAAAGTACAGTTTTACCTAACCAGCAAATTTGCAATCAGTGAATGACCACTGCATTCAGCTCTTGTTTACTGTCAAGCCTGATTTACTCTGGAGCTCTATCATGCAGAAAGTGCTGTTCCTCCTTTTTCCAATGTCCTCCATCTCCTCGCTACAAGGCAGTTGTTGCTCTCCCAGCTAATCAACCTGCATTGAATCCCCCTCTGTCTGCTCCAGTTTTTTTGCACAGCATAGCATGTGAGAATAATGCAGCGCATGCTGTTTGGAGTGGACAGCAGGGACATAGGTTCTCCAGGATATAAGCATCATGGCAGCTTCTTGGGTGTGACCTGGCACAAATTGCACCAGTAACAACCTTGATATATTTACAGGGCAAGGATGGAAAGATTCTGCACTGATTCTGTGGCATTTTGCGAGGAGCAAGTAGCATACATTTAGCGCTGCTGTCACCTAAGTAGCCACCAGGATAGGACGACCACCTGCTGCTTCACACTAGGTCCTGTTCCAGCAGTTAACACAAGTCTGTGACAATGCTCTGGGATATCCTCTGAGTAAAACTGTGCCTCGGGGGGATGGGTCTAAAAGGCATCAATAGACTCGTCTTGCTGTACCCCCACTGAGTCCTGAGAGGGGACCTTCAGAAGCAGCCGTGCATGTGGGAAGCTGGTCATGGGCTTGCTGGTATACCTGCTTCTCCTCCACTTCTCTGTGCCATTGTTTCACCCAGTTGGAAAATTCTGTTTGAAGCTCCACACTGGCTATCTCATGGGTTTTTTTCCCAAATTTTTTCACCAATACCCACCCGTTCAGAGTCTGGGGAAGATTCCAGTCCAAGTCTGTGTTGATAACGTTTTGTGTGAATTGTTACGCTGGTAGTGAGGATGAAGGTCCTCGTGTAAATTAAACTGACTTGGATCATAACTTTTTACGTTGTTAACTTAACCGAATGCTGGAGTGAATCAAATTAATTCAAGAAAACATTTTATGAACAATTGAGTAATGTGCACTCTGACACCAATTTCCAGTGAAATGAGATTGTCACCATTCAATTTGTGGAAATGGCATGTGTTTCAATGGGATGGCAAGACTATCCTTGCAATCAGTGTGGTTTTTTACAAATAGGTCAGTTTTCACTGTTAGGCATTCTATTAGGCTTACCTTTTAAAGTCAGTCACAGAAATAGTCCTAATGCCCAGGAGATGGCAGGAAGGTTTTGTTCCTGCTTGTTTTGTTCTCCGCTTGGGTGGATAGGGAGGGTTAGCCTCATTCTGAAATGATGCAGTTACCCTTTGTTAGTTGTGCTAAGAACTGATTCGGACAGATGGATATTCCCTGACACTTCCAATTAGCTTGATGCATGGGACTGTAAATATGTCACTCAAATCACTTTTATTAAACAGTCCAAGGTCATTTCTAACTCCCCACGCGCGCACACACAACCCCTGCTTTATTACTGAACTGTTGTTTAAGGTGTAATCTGGCATCCTTGGAGAATAGACCGTTAATAATGACTTAAAGAATGAATTGTTACCAATGGCAGCCTGGTGGAATCTGAACACACCATCTGTTAATAAACTGGTTAATAGTTTTCCATGTATAGCCCCAGTGCTGTTGATCAACAACTACTTGTCTGTATGTAGTGTCCTTTTTTTAATGTTGAATACCTTAAGGAAGGTATGATTATCAAATAGAATGTAATATTCTGTCACAGAAGGTGATATTAGGGCAGGTAGCCAAAAACTTGGTCAAAATGCTTGGTTCAAAGGAATATCTTTAAGGGAGGAGGAAAAAATGCAAAGGGGTGTAAGTGAGAAACTGAAGGAATGGGTACCAGTGCTGGAGTACCTAAGACTGGGGGTCCTCAAGGCCAGAATTCAAGGAGTATAGTTGAGGGCTGGAAGAGGTGGCAGAGATGGTTGGGGGTGGAGCCATGAAGGGATCTGAATGGCTCAATCAGTAGGTCTACCTGTCATGTCATACTTGGGCAACAAGTTGTAGAAAACTGAACTTGCTTGCTCAGTTGGCTGCAGGCACTTGTCAGTGGTGGGATTAGCATCTCAGACTTCTGGATCACCAGGATTTGCTGTGCTGCCGCCTCTTTGTGGATTTCAGTTGTGTTCCTACAAACTGGCCAGTTTAGAAAGAGCCAGGAGAAGACCATAGTAATAGAAGCGAAACCAAAGTGCTGGAGAAGCTCAGCAGGTCTAAGCGTCTACGAAGAGAGAAAGAGTTAACGATTCAAGTCCAGTATGATTTCTGAACTCCAGTCATATTGGACTCAAAGTTAACTCTGTTTCTCTCCACAGATGCTGTCAGACCAGCTGAGTTTCTCTGGCACTTTTTGTTCTTGTACAACCAATACAATGGTCTGTTCCTATCCAAGCAAGCCAGACACCTCTTCTACCTGAAATATGAATAAACCTGACATCGCATAGAAATAAACAATACCTGCGGTTATCCTGATTAAAGTTTATAGTTTGAAGAAACTAAAAGTTTGAAAGCAGCAGACACATCATGTGTTACTTCCATGAGACAGAAATGGTCCAACCCACAGACTTCCCCTCCAGATTCTACAATGGGCATGATGTGTGAATAATGAGGGAAGTGGCCATTGTGAAATAAATGTATTGATAAATTTTTTAAAAAGGGCAGCACGGTGAATCAGTGGTTCGCACTGCAGCCTCAGTGCCAGGGACCTAGGTTCGATTCTAGCCTTGGGCGACAGTGTGGAGTGTGCACATTTCTCCCCATGTCTGTGTGGGTTTCCTCCCACAGTCCAAAGATGTGCAGGCTAGGTGGATCGGCCATGCTAAGTTGCCCGTAGTGTTCAGGATGTGTGGGCTATGGGGAATGGGTCTGGGTGGGATGCTTCAAGGGGTGGTGTGGACTTTTGGGCCAAAGGGCCTGTTCCCACACTGTAGGGAATCTAATCTAATCTAAAGTTCAGCTGAACAAATAAGGTTCACCTAAACAGGCTATTGGAACTAATTTATGACCTGGCCTTCAAGGATTAAAAGATAGGACAAAATCTAAACTTCTCAACTTAGGTAGAAAATTACTCATGGTTCTTTTCCCATTGTGATTACTTTCATTTTGGGCTTGTCAGCATTTCAGACTCTGCTGTGGAAATTGATTGAGTTCAGCTTTACGTCAGTGGGTAGCACTCTTGCTTGAGTCTGAACATTTGAGTTCAAGTCCCATTCCTTTCATTTTAGTACAGTTTGGCTGATGTTCTGGTGTGTTACTGAGAGGGGTTACATTGCTAATGCAGCATCTTGTCATTATGCATGTCAGTCTAAAGTAAATGTTCGTATCTGACTTTTGAACGTTTTACTCAAATGGTGAGGTTGCTGCCCGACAAGTATGACATAACCATCTCTGTACAGCTTTCTGCACATGCGTTTGTGAATTTAATATTTTTATTAAGTTTTTTTTGATATTTGGGGGAAAATCTGCTTGAGTTGAATTCATTCAATGTCTTTTTTTTTGGAACCAACAGTGACATTGTTTGTTTGCCAAAATAAAGTGTAAAATTTCAATACTCATAAAATCAATAGCAACCGAACAGACTGATTTCAGCGAGGCTGTAATATGAGCAGAATAGATAGTGTCATTTTATTGAGTATAACTGGGTGCCTTGCCAGGCACGCGCTCTCAATTAGGAGTCAGCCACACTGTTGTGAGTCTGGAGTCGTGTGCGAACCAGGTGGATTTTGCCAGATTTTGATAGCCTCCTCAGTTCTGAGGAAGGGTCGCTGGATCCGAAACATTTAACTCTGATTTTTCTCTTCACAGATGCTACCAGACCTGAGCTTTTCCACCAACTTCTGTTTTTCTGATTCCCAGAATCTGCAGTTCTTTTTATTTGCTATTACTTTAAAAGAAAAAATATAAAGTTATTTAATTAACTGAATTTAAATCCTGCCCACTCCCCTCCCCTAGCTTCTAATGGGTGGGATTTAGATTGTCACCTCTGAATCCAGGCTTTTGGAATAACTCGACATGTCACAAGAAATGATAATTGCTGTGGGCTGTGATTGTTAAATAGATATTACAGCCAGTCATACTCCTGGCAGTTTCAACATCACTTGGTTTAATTTGGATTTGTTTAACTTAATGTTGTGGGCTGAATTGTTTGCCCAAGTTTATTTTTTTTGTTGGCTTTCCCATGCCGCTGTCAATGATTTACAAAGTGTTTTTGTCCCAGTGCAGCACATGACAAATCCTGAGGAATGTTGTGTCACTATTGCTACTTACAATGCTGATCTCAGAGGACACTCTGTCTTGATAGTCAGAGGGCCTGAGCATCATATGAAAAGCTGTGTATAATAAAGCTGCTGTATTGCTGGGAGTCATGGGTGCAAGTGCCTACATTGGTGTTGGGCTACACACTTTTGAACACAAATTCAATTCTCCATCAACACGAGAAAAGAAGTCTTTAGTGAAAGATTCATAGAACTGGTTCAAAAGGAACTTTGTTTGGTCACCCAGCTGCGTCAGCTGAGATATAGGCAAAAGCTGGTTTCTCGGATTTAAAACTAGCACTGGCTAAGCATTCCAAGAATATTACGTAGCGTGCAATGTAGCTGTGAGCGAGGTTATCATTAGCAGTGTCAGCCATGACTCAGCAAGTAGCACTCTGGCCTCTCTCTCTTGCGTGGGTTCAAGTCCCCACTGGAGAGATTGACACCAGTAAATCTAAACCAGTACTTTGAATGCAAGTAATGTGGGCCTACTGTACCATCACGCATGTTATATCTCACATAGATGCTGTTCTATGGCAGTATCTCAAAGAGAACCACCCCTCTGCTCTTCTATGGGTCATGAAATCATAGAATCCCTACAATGTGGAAGCAGGCTGTTCAGCCCATAGAGTCCACAGTGCTCTGAAAAGCATCCCACCCAGACCCACTCCCATATCCCAGTAAGTCATGTGCCTGCACATCTTTCGATTGTGGGAGGAAGCTGGAGCACTCTGTGGAAGCCCACGCAGAAAATGTGCTAACTCCACTCACGAGTGTCCAAGGGTGGAATTGAACCCAGGTCTGTGGCACTGAGGCAGTAGTGCTAACTACTGAGCCACCGTGCTGCCTGTGACGGGGTTTCCTGGTAAATGTTTATGCCAGCTGAAAATATGGGCATGATGATCATACTGCTGCTTATGAACACTTGATGCCACCATTACACTCCAAATTCACTGACATTGAAGCACTTTTGAGCACTGCTCAATAGAAATAAAATTTTATCTTCCTCCCAGGATCATGAACAGGGCTCTGGGAAGAGCAGATGGTTGGATTTACTGTCTTCCCCATATGGTTATTGTTGTAACCCACAGGTTGGGGCAGCATATGGGGAAATTGCAGAGTCTACAATTAATGTGCTAAGTAGCAGTTGGCCTGCGGACTGACTAAGCCTCATCAAATGCACACTAAGAGGACGTTATTTTAATCCACAATGCCTTGTTCACTGGAGTTACTATTCCCTCGAGGGGAGGGAGGGTCCACCACCTGTTGTACTCGTTGTCCCAGCCTTAACATCAAATTAAAAGCTTTGAGCGTCAAGACAAATTGTTCTGTCCCTGGAAACCCATCTGTTTCCCTGAGAGTATTGTGGTCTTTCACCAATTGATCTCTCGGAATTATAGAATGAGGACATTTGCTTCTTTTTGCATTGTATATGTGAGAAAGGGAGAAAGATGGCATAAGGGCTTCCTAATTCTCCTGTATGCTTTCCTCCCATTGTTGAAATTGTGAATTAAATTTCAGTATTGTTGGCTCCAGAAATTCAAGTAAACTTACAGCATGTGAGCACTGGAACTGTCAATGCACATAGTCAGAACGTGGGTGGCCATTCAGCCCATCACTCCTGGACCAGCTCTGGGTATCCAATTATTTCTTCTCCTCTCCAATCTTTTACTGTTTTTTTTTTTGTTCTTTATCAGGTTTCCTTTTGAAAGTTACCTTTCTTGCCTCTGAGTCACCTGTTTGTGGGTTAATACCATAATACCAGACTCCAGAACTTCAGTACAAAAGTCCAGGTTTATGTCCCAATGCAGCAGTAATTGAGTGCTGTGTTGCTGCCTTTTCTCTGCCCATCCCCAGCCAGCACCCTATCTTATAGGGTCTCTCTTACCAACATCACAAGTCTCCTCAGGTGAATGGTCCTCTATTGGCAAAACGTTCTTTATTGGCCTTTCCGGAGAAATCTTGCGGTGTAGGTTCTCCGAAATAAAGGTTTCAGCTATCAGCATTTCTCTTAACACCTGCAGAGCGACAATGTGAGAATGAAGTTGCCTAGAATGGATGTGGGGGGTGAAAGTAAAATCCATAGTTCTATTTCCATCCAAACATTGTGATGTGAAGCACATGTACCTTTTTTTAAAGAGGATTTTTCGGAAATTGCTCACCATCACTTTCCATTGCAAGACTGGATGTGATATATAATCCTGGGATTCTGCATCCAGAATACAACAGTAGCCCAGCAGGTCTGTATATTTTCTGTATATAATCTTGCCCTCAAAAAGAGAATCCCTTTTTTTTAAACCAATCCTTGTCGTATGATCAACATCTTCGTGATAAACCGAAGACTGCAATATTGTAAACAGCTTCATGTTTGGCAAGCCTTAGATATTCCAAAAATAACATTGCATTTGCCCACCCCAGAGCCTCTATACCCTCTTGTATAAATATTTTTCAAAAACATAAAATCTATCATATCTCTTACCAAATGTAAATTTAACCTGAATAAACCTCTCCTAGAGGCTGATAGGTTTCAGAAAGAGGACCTATCATTTGCTTCAAACAATATTTATTAGAAAACACACTCTTACATCTCCATTCCTCTGCTTGTAACTTGAAATTTGACTTCTTTTTAGGCATTTTTTTTTTTCTGAATGCTGTCTACAACACTAATATTCCCCAGCTCATTCCTTTGGTGACTTTAACAGCATGTATCCAATATGTCACTGGAACATTTTGAAACAAAATTTGGCAATTAGAGAAGTGGTTTTGTAGAGTCTAGGAGATAAATTGGAATTTTAGATCAATGTACATGATCAAACTATATTTGATAATGCTGTTAATTCAGTCAGGAATTAAGCCAGTTGATCCTTAAGTATATGCAAGTAGTTGGTATAGAGCCAAATCATTACCATCAACAACCAAGTAAATGATTTGCATTTACGTAGATTAAATAACTTACAATTGCCCTTGAGCTGTTAGTGAAGCAATAAGCAGAAGAATGGATATAAAGCCAGAGGGGCAGCTAGAAACACAAACAGAAATTGCTGGGAAAATCTCATCAAGTCTGGTAGCATCTGTGCAGAGAAAACAGTTAACAACTTTGGTCCTGTGACTTCTTTGGAACTGGGGTGATTGGATTGTAGCAAGAGGATTTGAGAGTGGGAGGTCTAGATGATGGTTGAATTTGGGGTTATCTATTGTGGTGAAGAAAGAGAGCAATGGAATTTCTCCAACGTATGTATTGGAGAGATGAAGTGTCTAGTGAAGGAGATCCTTAAATACTTCGCTTCTTTCTTTTTGAAACACAGTATTACCAGTAAAGTTCTCACTGTACCTTTACATAGCCAGCCCAGGACAGGGAACGACCATGAAATGATTCAGTTGGAATGTTAAATTGAAGATGCCTGGACTGGCAGTGGAGGCTGAGAATTGTGGTTGTGGTAGGGGGAGCCATAACTCCCAGTTGGTGATGTGGCAGCAGCTCCTTGTTGTGGTAGGCCTGGAGCTGGGGACTCTGGGTTGCAAAACTGTGAAATAACTTTTAATGAAGCTGAAAAAATGAAGACTGTTGGTATCAACTGATTTGGAACATGTATTGCATGCTAGGTCTTGAGCAGGAAAGTCTGGGAGAGGTTTTGCAAACTGAAGACTAATTTTTGACTTTGAACGTAATTTTAAAAATTGCGTTCAGACATTTGTGAGCATAAGGAGAAGGATGCTATTATTTTGTGTCTTCCATGATACAGTTAGCTGAATCTTGAGTTTGGTCAACTGATGCTCTGGGAAATAGGATCTCGTATGGCCAATATAATCCTGTTGTGAGAGCATGGCTGCTGAAGGAGGAGAAACATGATATCAAGAAAACTACCGATGTAAAGAAGCTCGAATTGTTGATCATTTTGTGTGTGTGCTAGTTAGTTAATGGGAGAGCAGACACGACATTGCGTAATATGGAAAGATCCTCCAGACCAAAGGAGAACAAACTGGGAAAAGGGAAGTAATAATTTTAGTCATAGACCTGTACAGCATGGGAACAGACCCTTTTGGTTCAACTTGTCCATGCCAACCAGATATCTTAAATTAATCTAGTTCCATTTGCTGGAATTTGGCCCATATCCCTCTAAACCCTCCTGATTTTATATACCCATCCAGCTGCCTTTTTCCTTTTTTAATGTTGTTGTAATTGTACCATCCTCCACCACTTGTCTGTCAGCTCATTCCATACGTACCACCACCCTCTGTGTGGAAAAAGTTGCCCCTTGGGTCCCTTCTAAATCTTTCCTCATCACGTTTTAAACCTATACCCTCTGGTTGTGGTTCGCATATGCACGCGACATCGGCTATTCGCCATAGCCTTACATTGAGGGGTGAACGATATAGGACAGATGTCGGAGGTGGTTTCGTTACTCAGCGTAGTAAGGGAATGGAACGCCTCGCCTGCAACGGTAGTACATGTGCCAACTTTAGGTATATTTTAAGTCTTCATTGGAGAAGCATATGGATATACATGGAATAGTGTAGGTTAGATGGGCTTGAGATTGGTATGACAGTTCGGCACAACATCGGGCTGAAGGACCTGTACTGTGCTGTTATGTTCTATATCTGTCCCCCCCACTTTGTGACTTTATAAACCTCTCTAAGGTCAGCCCTCAGCCTCTGATGATATTCAGCCTGTCTGTATAGCTCACCCCTCTATCCCTGCAACATCCTTAGGAAATGTTGTTTGAATCCTTTCGAGTGTCACAACATCTTTGCTATAGCAAGGAGACCCAAATTGCATGCAGTTTTCCAAAGAGGCCTAACCAAGGTCCTGCAAAGCCACAACCTGACAACACAACATGGTATACTCAATGCTTTTTTTAAAAAAAAAGTCAAGGGCGAGGTATTATGGAAAGACGGTGCATAAAAGTAAAGGAAGCAAATTCAGCTTGGCAATAGGAGTGCTTAAATTAAAAGAAGCTGAATCACTGTGTTGGTGCTGAGCTGGAAAGAAGCCATTCAACCCGATTAAAGATGGTTTTTGGGTTAGTGTCAGCTGTCTGTTCTAAGTCACTAAATATCTGACAACAGCTCTCAGACTTTGGTGCCGATCTTTGCAAAATGGCTCAAGGTGGTGACCGCAAAGCTGTTGCAAGTAGGAGTCAGCCTATGTGGTGTAATGACACTCCTACCAACAAGATACGTTTAAGCTTAGAGCCTATTGCAATGGGATGAATGAAGATGTGGAGTTGCGGATACTGGTAGACAAGAAGAAAATCCACTCTGCTCAACTGAAGCTTGGACGCTGAGCGTGCCAGAAGAGATGTTCAGCATTTTCCAGATCACTAAAGTCATCTATAGCTGAACAGATACTAAAAGTTTAGAATGGCACCTTTTTTGTTTTAGGTCAAAATGTCTTTCTGCTGAATATCATCGAGGTATAAGGAAATTTGTGAGCCCAACTTGATAGCTGTCACAAAAATATTCCAGTTGCATTCAAGCCTAGCCTCGCAGATGAGACAGAAAAGGAAGCATAGTCAAGAGAGTGATACTTCCTACAGGCTGGATTAGCAGCATGTTAAAAGTGGCGGGGGGGGAGAAGAAATATTTAACACGGAGTTTGCATAAATCCAAAAATCTCTGTTTTGAGATTTCACTAACTCCATACTGAAGAACTTTTGCCATATCCTTGATGCAAAGAAATTCAAAAGCAATAGTCTTCTAGACACTATCAGAATTTGGTGAGACTACTAGACAGAGCTTGCCAGAAGAACTAAAGATGTTGCCATTGGAGACCAAAGTCAATTGCAGAGGTCATGTACTGAGAGCAAAAACACTCTGCAGTGCTTTCATATCTGTTTGCTATCTCATCAGAATTCAGGCAGTGATTTATTGGATCTGTGAACTAATAGGCAAGGTTCTTGCCTACTGTTTGTTCAGTGAGAGTCACCACACAAGCTAAGGATGTGCACAGGATAAGTACCTTTCACTAGAACCAACAAGACTAGCGATAATTGTACTAGAATACCTATGATGTAAATGATGAACTGGAACAAAAACAAATTGCTGGGAAAGCTTAGCAGGTCTGGCAGCATCTGTGAAGAAGAAAAATCAGTTAACGTTTCATAACTAGGGTTCTGTGGAAGGGGCATCAGATATGAAACATTAACTTTTTTCTTCACAGATTTTTCCAGATCTGCTGAGCTTTTCCAGCAATTTGGTTTTTTTTTTGTTCCTGATTTACAGCATCTGCAGTTCTCTTGGATTATATGTAAATGATTAAAGTCACCCTACAGTGTGATGCTAGCTAAGCAGGATTTGCAGCAAATTTTATGCAGCAGGGGAGCAACCCATTGCATTACATCCAAAGTGCAAATACAAACTGAACAATACTACACTGATTTAGAACATTCCTGGCCTTTTATCTCTCCCAATCAAATTGATTTAAATCACTCAAGCAAAGACAAAGTGATGGTGGTGCTTGACCACAAGCCACTTCAAAACACTTTCCTCAAACTGCTCCAAAGTATTTGCAAAGAATCATAGAATCCCTATGGTGTGGTTACCAGCCATTGAGTCTACACTGTCCCTCTGAAGAACATCCCACCCATACCTGTGCAGGAAATGACATCACCAACCCAAGGAAACCTAACCAGATAAAAAGAAAGTGGGACATAACACCAGCGCTTCGTCGGAGGCTCACTGTTGATGTTACCTAGAATGGTGACGAAACGTCTGAAAACTAACCTTCCAGCTCAGCGAGCAAAATCACATCCAGAAACTCAACCTGAGCTACAAATCTTCTCAAAACTCGCTAACCCCTCACCCTCCCAGGGACAGTATCCCTCTGTTCCCATCCTAGTTGTATATTTGTCAAGACTCCCTTTAAAAGTCACTATAGTAACTGCTTCGACTACCTCCCCCGGCAGCGAGTTCCAGGCACCCATCACCCTCTGTATTTTAAAGAAAAAATCAACAACTTGTCTCATTCTTCAGAGATAATAGGAACTGCAGATGCTGGAGAATTCCAAGATAATAAAATGTGAGGCTGGATGAACACAGCAGGCCCAGCAGCATCTCAGGAGCACAAAAGCTGACATTTCGGGCCTAGACCCTTCTTCAGAGAGGGGGATGGGGAGCGGGAACTGGAATAAATAGGGAGAGAGGGGGGGAGGCGGACCGAAGATGGATAGAGGAGAAGATAGGTGGAGAGGAGAATATGGGTGGGAAGGGGATAGGTCAGTCCGGGGAGGACGGACAGGACGAGGAGGTGGGATGAGGTTAGTAGGTGGAAAATGGAGGTGCGGCTTGAGGTTGGAGGAGGGGATAGGTGACAGGAAGAACAGTTTAGGGAGGCGGGGACGAGCTGTGTCCAGCTCACCCCGCCTCTCTAACCTGCTCTTCCTGTCACCTATCCCCTCCTACCTCAAGCCGCACCTCTCTTTCCCACCTACTAACCTCATCCCACCTCCTTGACCTGTCAGTCCTCTCCTCTCCTCTCCACCTATCTTCTCCTGTATCCATCTTCGGTCCGCCTCTCCCTATTTATTTCAGAAGCCTCTCTGCATCCCCCTCGCTGATGAAGGGTATAGGCCCAAAACGTCAGCTTTTGTGCTCCTGAGATGCTGCTTGGCTTGCTGTGTTCATCCAGCTTCACGCTTTGTTATTGGCGCCGCCTCTTGCTCCCAAGAGGAGCTCGAACAGTTCATCCACTTCACCAACACTTTTTCCACCCCAACCTCAAGTTCACCTGGGCCATCTCCAACATGTGCCTCACCTTCCTGGACCTCTCTGTCTCCATCTCCAGGCAGCGAGCTAGAAACTGATGTCCATTTTCAAGCCCACCAACTCCCACAGCTATCTAGAACACACCTCCTACCCTCCTTCCCCCCCCGCAACGCCGCAAAAATTCCATCCCCTATTCCCACATCTGCTCCCAGGATGAGGCATTCCCCTCCTGCACATCCCAGATGGCCGCCTTCTTCGAGGACCTCAACTCCACCACCACCACCACCCCCCCCCCGCGCAGTGGTCGAGAACGCCCTTGACCATGTCTCCCACATTTCCCGCAACACATCCCCCTCCCCCGCCCCCGCAATATCCGCCCTAAGAGAATCCCCCTTGTCCTCACATACCACCCCACCAACCTCCGGATACAACGCATCATCCTCTGACACTTCCGCATCTACAATCTGACCACCCGTGCCTGCCTTCCGGAGAGACCACTCTCTCTGTGACTCCGTTGTTCGCTCCACACTCCCCTCCAACCCCACCACACCCGGCACCTTCCCCAGCAACCGCAGGAAGTGCTACAATTGTCCTCACACCTCCTCCCTCACCCCCATCCCAGGCCCCAAGATGACTTTTCATATTAAGCAGATGTTCACCTGCGCATCTGCCAATGTAGTATACTGTATCTGCTGTACCCGGTGTGGCTCCCTCTACATTGGGGAAACCAAGGGGAGGCTTGGGGACTGCTTTGCAGAACACCTCCGCTTGGTTCGCAGTAAACAACTGCACCTCCCAGTCGCAAACCATTATAAGTTCCCCCTCCCATTCCTTAGACTGCATAGCCATCATGGGCCTCCTGCAGTGCCACATTGATGCCACCCGAAGGTTGCAGGAACAGCAACTCATTCCGCTTGGGAACCCTGCAGCCCAATGGTATCAATGTGGATTTCACAGGCTTCAAAATCTCCCCCTCCCCCACTGCATCCCAAAACCAGCCCAGCTCGTCCCGACCTCCCTAACCTGTTCTTCCTGTCACCTATCCCCTCCTCCTACCTTAAGTCGCACCTCCATTTCCTACCTACCACCTCATCCCGCCTCCTTGATCTGTCCATCTGTTAGCTTGTCTCATTCTTCACCTTTTTAAACCTTGCCTCTTATACCTTAAACCCATGACCCCTGGTAACTGACTCTTCCACCCTGGGGTGGAAAAAAACACTTCCAATTGTCCGTGCCCTTCACAATCTTTTAGACCTCAGGTCGCTCCTCAACGTCTGTCATTCCAGCAATTGTGGGACGAAACCCACACGCACTGGGAGAATGTGCAAACTCAACACAGACAGTTGCCTTTAGGCTGGAATTGATCATGGATCCCTGGTGCTGTGCGACGGCAGTGCTAACCACTGAGCCACTGTGCTGCCCTGAATGATGCTTTTTGTTTGCAGAGATCCCATCTGGCCATGGCCAGAAGCAAGGGAGGCAGATATAGTGATAATGGGAACTGCAGATGCTGGAGAATCCATGATAACAAAGTGTGGAGCTGGATGAACACAACAGGCCAAGCAGCATCTCAGGAGCACAAAAGCTGACGTTTTGGGCCTAGACCCTTCATCAGAGAGGGGGATGGGGAGAGGGAACTGGAATAAATAGGGAGAGAGGGGGAGGCGGACCGAAGAAGGAGAGAAAACAAGATAGGTGGAGAGGAGAGTATAGGTGAGGAGGTAGGGAGGGGTTAGGTCAGTCCAGGGAAGATGGACAGGTCAAGGAGGCGGGATGACGTGGTAGGTAGGAAATGGAGGTACGGCTTGAGGTGGGAGGAAGGGATGGGTGAGAGGAAGAACAGGTTAGGGAAGCGGAGACAGGCTGGCTGGTTTTGGGATGCAGTGGAGGGAGGGGAGATTTTGAATCTGGTGAAGTCCACATTGATACCATTGGGCTGCAGGGTTCCCAAGCGGAATGTGAGTTGCTATTCCTGCAACCTTCGGGTGGCATCATTGTGGCACTGCAGGAGGCCCATGATGGACATGTCGTCTAAAGAATGAGAGGGGGAGTTAAAATGGTTTGCGAATGGGAGGTGCAGTTGTTTGTTCCGAACCGAGCGGAGGTGTTCTGCAAAGCGGTCCCCAAGCCTCCGCTTGGTTTCCCCAATGTAGAGGAAGCCACACCAGGTGCAATGGATACAATATACCATGTTGGCAGATGTGCAGGTGAACATCTGCTTGATATGGAAAGTCATCTTAGGGTTGAGGGAGGAGGTGTGGGGGCATGTGTAGCACTTTGTGTTTGCAGGGGAAGGTGCTGGGGTTGGATGGGAGTTTGGTGCGAACAAGAGAGTCGCAGAGAGAGTGGTCTCTCCGGAAGGCAGACAAGGGTGGGGATGGAAGAATAGCTTGGGTGGTGGAGTCGGATTGTAGATGGTGGAAGTGTCGGAGGATGATGCGTTGTATCCGGAGGTTGGTGGGGTGGTATGTGAGAACGAGGGGGATCCTCTGGGGGCGGTTATGGTAGGGACGGGGTGTGAGGGATGTGCTGCTGGAAATGCGGTGTTCTCGACCACTGTGGGGGGAAAGTTGCGGTCCTTGAAGAACGTGCACATCTGGGATGTGCAGGAGTGGAATGCCTCATCTTGGGAGCAGATGCGGCGGAGGCGGAGGAATTGGGAATAGGGGATAGAATTTTTGCAGGAGGGTGTATGGGAGGAGGTGTATTCTAGGTAGCTGTGAGAGTCAGTGGGCTTGAAATGGACATCGGTTTCTAGCTGGTTACCTGAGATGGAGACTGAGAGGTCAAGGAAGGTGAGGGATGTGCTGGAGATGGCCCAGGTGAACTTGAGGTTGGGGTGGAAGGTATTGGTAAAGTGGATGAACTGTTCGAGCTCCTCTCAGGAGCAAGAGGCGGCGCCGACACAGTCATCAATGTAACGGAGGAAGAGGTGGGGTTTGGGGCCTGTGTAGGTGCAGAAGGGAGTCTGCTCCACGTAACCTACAAAGAGGCAGGCATAGCTTGGGCCCATGTGGGTACCCATGGCCAGCCCCTTTATCTGTAGGAAGTGGGAGGAATCGAAAGAGATGTTGAGGGTGAGGACGAGTTCGGCTAGGCAGATGAGGGTGTCGGTGGAGGGGGATTAGTCGGGCCTGTGGGACAGGAAGAAGTGGAGGGCCTTGAGGCCATCTGCATGAGGAATACAGGTGTATAGGGACTGGACGTCCATGGTGAAAGTGTGGTGTTGGGGGCCAGGGAATTGGAAGTCCTGGAGGAGGTGGAGGGTGTGGGTGGTGTCACGGACGTAGGTGGGGAGTTCCTGGACCAAAGGGGAGAAAATGGAATCCAGATAGGTGGAGATGAGTTCGGTGGGGCAGGAACAGGCTGAGACAATGGGTCGATCAGGGCAGGCAGGTTTGTGGATTTTGGGAAGGAGATAGAAATGGGCCGTGCGGGGTTGGGGAACAATGAGGTTGGAGGCAGTGGGTGGGAGGTCCCCTGAGGTGATGAGGTCATGGATGGTGTTGGAGATGATGGTTTGGTGCTCGTACATTGTATCCGGAGGTTGGTGGGGTGGTATGTGAGAACGAGGGGGATCCTCTGGGGGATATAGATTGTTCACATGCTGCTGGGAGCACAACTACCATGAAGAACATGAATATACAATATTTGGTGAAATGTTGTGTTATGAATGGTGAATTTTCTTTGTGACCATGTATATTGTGTAAGTTGCCATTATTGAGTAACTTAACATAGCTTGTCACCGCAAAGAGTGCATGTGATTCTTATTTTAGTTTTTAATGGAAAGGAGATGTTTTGGAGAAATGAAATTGTATATCTGTATTAGCTGGCTTTCATAATCATATGACCTTTACCTCTGCTGTAAGTGCTTTTTGCGTGCAGTGCGTTAGAGCCATTAAAATGCATCACTTCAGACAAACTCTTAGTTCATTATTTAGCTGAGCAATGAATGTAAAGAAAGAAACAATTTTCATAATGATTCCCATCTGTAAACTGAAGCTTCACTGGTATGTGTGGTGACATGAGCTGTAGCAGCTGCTGCTTACATTGCCCTTCCCAGTAACACATCCCTCTGTTACCTGCTTCCTGCTGTAAGCTTCAAGCTTCTCCTTTTGAATGTATTGATGCTTCCTGCGTCAACCACTCCATGTGGCAGCTAGTTCACCCTGTTCAGTGTAAACTGCCTGCTTAATAGCTCCACTGAAGATGAAATATGATGCTCACTTTTCACTGCGCAGTGATGAATTAAATATAGTTCTTGTTTTACGCATATTACCCACTCTGCAGTCAGATCGTGTCTGACTGATCATGTATTATTGATGAGCCGCAGTCAGTGGGATGAGTTCAGGAAGGATCTTCTTAGCTTCAGTGCAACGTACTACAAAGATAAGTCATGGCATCAGAGTAATTTCTCCAGCTTCTAACTGGGCTGGAGCTAACATGAAGATTATACAAACTTCACAGGCATACACAATGATTGTTAACTGGAGCAAGTGAGGCCTTATTCCTGGAGAATTACAATAATACAGTTTCTTAAATAGAAAATAATAGCTAGGTAAATGCATGTATTTGTTTATAGTTCCATTGTTTTTTTTTAAATTCTAATTTACAATTTCTGGAAACAATAATACAGGATTTAATTCCTTTTTAAAAAGAACAGTTACAGATTTTTCTACCTGTTGGAATATTTTAAAACTATGTACCAGATTCTATAATTAAAGTTTGTTTAAACACAAACGCTTTTATTTTCAAAATGAGTAGTGAATGAACTTCGCTCCTGAGTTTTAATTTCATGAGTGCAATTTATTTTTATTAAAATGAAGCACCATCTCATGGGCAGAGCAGGTCCACGTTACATTCATAGGCCAGTTCTGTTAATGCTGTCACAGTATGGAGCTCTTATCAGGCAGAACTCTGGGATACACAGGCTCACGTATTGTAATGCAGGATGTTTGTACAGGTCGGACTTTGTTATCTGGTTCCTACCAGAAGTGATGACCATACAGCTCCTTTTAAAATGCCTTGCATTAAATAGGGTTGCCAATCTAAATGGAGTTGATAAAATTGCCTCCTATTCTAGATGTAGCACTGCATCTGACCCTCCACAGCCACTCTCAATAGAACTCTGCCTGGGAGCAATCATTTTTTAATGGTGAGTTTAAAATGCACGACCTAGCAGTGAGCAGTTCAGATTGCAGCCAGGTAGAATATGACTGTCACATCTTTATCTGTTCTGTTTAAGACAGATCAGTACATGACTGTGGATATGTTATGGTGACAGCTGCTATCAAAAAGCTAGAACTCTTTTTCACTTGCTACATGCACCATCTTGCTAGTTTTCTCTTTATTTTGAAAAAGAAGCCTGGGATGCCCACATTGCTAACAAGGCCAACATTTGTTGCCCATCCCTAATTGTCCTGGAACTGAGTCACTTGCTTCTAAGTCAGCCACATTGCTAGGGATCTGGAATCCCATTTAGGCCAGACCAGGTAAGGATGGCAGATTTCATTCCCTGAAGGATTATAAGTGAACCACGTGAATCGTGATTGTTGCGAGGGTCACTGGATCTCAGCAAGTCTTGGAGCGAAATTATATGCCCTTGTTAAGATCAATAGAGACTGTTAGGTGCCAAGTTTTGGTATAGGTCAATATTATCCTTTTTATTAAACATTCTTCTACTTAGTTGCAGGATGTGATTTAGCTCCATGCTCAACACCCAGCTATCACTTGCCAGAGCCTGCCATGTGATCTGTTGTTTAAAATAGTCAGAGTTCAATAATAGTGTATTTAGCATTGCCCTAATGCACTAAGTCACTCTTACTGTGGCTAGCTTCGTAATCCAGATTTATAAATTGAACTGAAAATCTCTCTGTCCATTTTGGTTGGAGGTGGGACATCCTTCCCTTTTTGGGGCCAGAAATCCAGCCCTGCACCCACCCACCCCCATAGATGATAGCATTTCCTGACTTTTCACCCAGGGAATGAGGGCAGTACTGCCATTTAAGTGTCTACCCGATGTTCTTGGAAAGAGAAAAAGAGACAAAACCATTTTGTAGAATTCTGAAGAAGTCATACTAGACTAGAAGTGTTAGCTCTTGCTCTACAGATGCTATCAGACCTGCTGAGTTCTGCAGCATTCTCTATCCTAGTTTCAGATTTCCAGCATCCCCAGTGTTCTGCTTTTGAATGAAACCTTTTTTAGGCTTGTTTTGTACCTGTATGTACAGGAATGTATAAATTACTCTGACTTTCAGAACTGTCAAATTTGGTTAATTTTTCTTGGTCATTACTTCCTTACATTGAACCTCCAACTTTTATCAAAGTGGAAGTCAGGGTTGGGAGTGAATTATATGACAAAAATAACCCAATCAAGTGCTTTGCAAAAAGTCCATGTGATCTATTAATGATCCTGTATGTGCATTTCCTGGTTGGCAAGATTTTACTTTCTGTTCAAACTACCTCCTTCCTGCCTGTCTGGGCAGGATCTACATACATCACCACAGACAGGAACACTTATTGCAGACAGACTGGCTTTATAATGTGCATTTCCAGCACACAGTACTGCTACAGGCACATTGAACACTGTCTGGTATCATATCCATTACTAACACCAAGAACAATGATTGGTTTGTGAAGACCATTGTTGCAAGTGGCAGGACCTGTACTACTGGCTTCAGGACCAGTTTTATCTACTGGTCTCAATTCCCATAGTACGCAGGTCTTTCACTGATCCATCACTACTGGACTTTCCCTTTGGTTGCCATCTTAAACTTTGAAAGTAATGTGGCAGACAAACAGAAATAAATGACAACTTTCAAGGTGAGAAATCTACAAATCAGGCACAAGGAAAATTTGCAGCAAGTGAAATGTTTTTTTGAAGTCAGTCCTGTGATAAGATTTTTTAATCCTGAGTAGCCATTCGTGAGTTGAATGAACTGTTTCCAGTGACAAAATGGCCAGTGATTAGAGAACACTGAATTAGTGGGTGATATAAAAAAACTTTCTTTCTTAGAGCCAGTTGTTGAGATCTGAAGTGCATTTGATGGTAACATTCAGAAGAGAATTAATAAGATTAATTGGCTAGCTCATACCAAAGGACTGACACAAACACTGGACTAAATGGCTACCTTCTGTGCTATCTCTTGCATTAATTCTGTGATCGCGTAGGAACAAGGAAATGTTTCTTTGTGCAGTAACCTGTTCACCCAAGTAGTGCTGTGTCATAGGGTGGTTAAGGCAGAGACCGCTGGGAACATTCAAAAGAGAGTGATGCAGGGAAAATAGGTTTGGATTTCTACTAAGTAGCTCAAAAATAAACATGAGTGGCCTGTTTGTGTTGTAAAACTCTATGGTTTTAACTTCCGTTTGTTTGTTTGGATCCTTCACGTATTCGTGAACATCTTAAACAATGCCATAGTACTTCTTCTGAATCTTCACTTGATTCTGACGTGATCTAATTTCATCTATCCCTCTGTGTAATGAAGACATCTCTGGAAGAGCAAGAGTTATTCATCCGAGACAGAGGTGGCTACTTCCTGCTGCATTGTCTGGTTTCTGAAAATGAACAGTGACTGTTCAGTCAGAACTGTTTCACTTCAAAACTAGGGGACGTATTTTCAAGGTGAGAGGAGAAAGATTTTAAAGAACATGAAGGTCAACAGAGTTAGGAACTGCAGATGCTGGAGAATGAAATAACAAGGTGTAGAGCTGAATGAACACAGCAGGCCAAGCAGCATCAGAGGAGCAGGAAGGCTGACGTTTTGGGCCTAAGTCAGCAGTTTTTTTTTTAAACAATGTGGTTCTTGCCTGGAATGAATTACTTGCAGAAGTGGTGGATGTAGGTACTGTTATAACATGTAAAATACATTCAGATGCAGTCAGTTCTGTTATAATGCAATAGTTGCATTCCTGTATAATATCACATTATAGAAATAACAGGGCCATTGTGAAAATTGGGGTTGGGGCAGACCACCAAAAAAATCACTCGAATCACACCAGCCTAACACAAAGGATAGCTCAGTCTGAATAAATGTTTAATTCATATCTAATAATGAAATAACAGTAAATTTAACACCTTGCCTTGGGGGGGAAAAAATGTCAGGATGACTTAATTGGGGGGGGTAGTTTTTGAGGTAGCTCTGTGTTAGTGCAGGGGCTGAGGGACATTGTTGTTGTCGTCATCACCTTTAAGTACAGTTGTGGTTGCAAGGTTAGAGCAAAAAATATTTATTTCAGAAGTGAGTGACCGAAGTTCATTGTCTTCTGGCTTTTTTGGTGGTTGGCTTAAAGACGTCCAGCTTTTGCTGCTTTTGCTCTTCTTTCATGAACAATCACATGATGCCAGCGCAGGGATTCTCAGTGCTTTCATTAGGCATGCTCCGGATAAAGCCTGAAAAATGATCATGTGATGTCAACATGTATTCCTCTGTGCACCGATGGAATCACGTTATAGGGATCACAAGTTTTAGAAATAGCATTCTCTTATTGGTCAGTTACATTTTAGCCAATTCGCATTCCTGGAACACATGTCATAGTAGAATTGGCTTTTTAAGTACATGAATATGAAATATTTGAGGGGATATGGGCCAAATGTAAGCAGTTGGGACTAGTTTTATTTGGGAACATGGTTGGTATGGACTGGTTGGAATCAAGGGTCTGTTTTCACGCTGTATGACTGTATAACTCTTCTCTGAGCCTAGTTAGTGAGTGATATGACACTGTAGATTTTTTGGGCCACACCATGAAGTAAGAGTTGGGTGATCTCTTACTTGGGGATTGAGAGAGTGAATGTGATATGGTTTTTGATACCTTTTTACTTTGTGTTGGGATCAGGTACTTGTCAGTCTGCCATCAAATATATAAACATGTTTGACCAAAGTTGCTGATATTGTTGAACAGGCTCTAGATAAAAATGAAGTCACCTGACACTAGGTTATAGTCCAACAGGTTTATTTGAAATCATAAGCTTTTGGAGTGCTGCTTCTTCACTGGGTGAAGTGGAGGGAAGCACACAGGCATGGAATTTATAAGCAAAGTGATCATTGCAAGATGATTCTAGGTAAATAGAGGTCAAAATAGCACAAATGATGTTGTTCAGCCTATTGGCACTCCACTCAAGTCTCTGGTGATCAAAAGTGTCAGACATTGAGAGTGAAGTGTCAATAGCTGAATAACAAGTGAAAGGATGACCTATGATTCCAATTAATTAAGGCAGAGAGGTAATTACAAAAACTGAAAAATAAGATGGTGCTGGAGACAAGCCAAGTGGCTGGAATAACATGATCGGTAGAAGAGTCGACATGTATGCTCAAGCCATTAGGAGATGTTGGTACCAGGTTCATCAGCCATGATCACAAGATGGTGCAGAATGTCAGCCAGGCACAACGTAACATCCATGCTCTCAAGGCAAACTGCAACACTGTCATCAAACCAGTAGACGAAGGAGGAGCCATCATCATACAGAATAGAACGGAATGCTGTAAAGAAGTGTACAGACAATTGAACAACCAGGAACACTACAGGCAACTACCTGCCGATCTGACCAAAGAACACTCCTGTCGACTTGGCAGACTGATCCAGACCTTCAGAGTATCCTATGCATTGTCATCCCATATACTTTTCTTTTGAGAGACTTCTGCTTGCCTTCTGAAGATACAGCCAACACACCCAGACATCCCATCGTATCAAGCTATGGGACCCAGTGTGAGAACCTCTCTGACTATGTCGGGGGGGGGCCATCTTAACCCTTTTGTAAAAGGACTCCCAGCTTCTGTTGCAACACTACAGATTGGTGGTGTGCTACATGTAACCCCAACACTCTGTTCTGTATTTGTAATATCGTCCTCACTGTACTGTTTTGACACCATTGCCTTTAACTTATGATCTGTCTACTTTTTAATTATTTTGTACAGTTTTGGATGGCTTGTACTTTGGTTAGGCCCTTGGTATACGACTTATACCTATCATGTTATTTCAGCGCTTTGGTTTGTCTCTTGTACCCTTTTTTTAATGGTAATTATCTCTCTGCTTTAATTAATGAGATCATAGATCATTCCTTCACTTGTTATTCAGATGTTAACACTTTACTCTCTCTGAACACTTGATCGCCTGCACAGACATGTTGTTCAGTCTGTCAGCTCGCCACCATGCCACTTGTTTTATCTTTTGATACTCTTAATTACCTAGAATTATCTTGCAGTGATCTCTTTGCCTGTAAATTTCTGTGCCTGTTTGCTTCCCTCCACTTCACCCAGTGAAGTACTCCAAAAGCTTGTGCTTACAAATAAACCTGTTGAATTGTAACCTGGTGTTGTCTGACTACTGACTTTGTCCACCCCAGTTCCATACTGGCACTTCAACATCACCTAAATGTGGTAGGAGGACACACCATCACTAAACCAGATATTGTGATTGGCCCTTGGCCCACTACTTCTACAGGGTGACAAGACTGACTCAGTTTTGGTCTTAACAGGCCAATGTGTGCCACATTGTTGAATGTACATTTTGCAGATGTTGGGCTCACTGACTATAGCCCTTGTAGAAATGAACCTTCCATCCCCTTCTTTCCTTACTGTATGACCCTATCCGTTCAAATTGTGCAGGAACTGCAGCCTGCTTGGCTTGCGATTCTCAAGAAGTAGCCTCAGGCCAAGAGTCCAACAGGCACCAAAATGTCTCTTTCAGATGTGCTTCTGTGGAATATGAGGGCAGTCTGGTGTGCTTCCCTGAAAACCGTTCTCCACCCTGCATTGTGCCATCTTCATGATGGTTCCCAACCTGCTGCTTGCCCGGCTCAGCACTGCTGTGTGAAATGAACTCCAGTCCCACCCGTCTCCAGCACTTCCGAAAGGCTGTGCCGCTGGTGGCCTTTTGCCTGCACACCAATTGATACATTGGTGTCCACCTCTGGAATCTGCCCCACTCCAAAGAGGCCCGTACACTGGAAAACAAAATCAAGGTGAACACTGCCCACTGTTTGCCTTTGATTTAACCGAGCTGCCAGTGGAGTAACAATGGATTAACCGTGTGGAAAACAATAACCCTATCGCGTGCACAGAACGATTTTGAATCGATCTCTGGCTGGGACGGTTCCAGCCTGGTTTTAAAATTGGAACAGGGAAAACAGACCCTAACATACCTAACATAGTTTGTAGCCCATTGTTTCCCAACTGGGTCTAAATGTTGTGTAACCAAGTCATCAATCAGTAAAACCTCTTTAGAGAACATACGGACTAAGAGCAGGAGTAGACCATTCAGCCCCTTGACCTTTCTCTACTATTTAATGCAGTCAGGCCTGATCTCATCTGGGCACCGACTCCATCATCGTGTCTGATGCCCATAATCTTTCAAGCCAGTACTAATTTAAAAAATCTGTCTGTATTCTCCTTTTTGTTTTATCTTTTATGTACCAGCATCTGGTGTAGTGAATTCCACAGATTCACAGCCCTTTTGAGAGAAGTAATTTCTTCTCACTTCTGTTTTAAATCTGTTTCTAGATTCCCCATGTAAGGAAACATCCTCTCTACATCTGTTGTGTCAAGCCCTTCAGCATATCTGAATTGGATTTCCTCTCATTCTTCTAAACTCCAAAGTGTATATGCCTAAATTACTCAATCTCTCTTCAGAAGATAAACCCTTCATCTCTGGCATCAATTTATTGAACTTCCTCTGAGCTGCTTTCAATACATCTATATCCCTCCAAGTAAAGGGACCAAGATTATACATGGTGATCCACGTGCAGTCTTGTTAATGTCATGAACTGTGGCAGCAACACTTCCCCCCCACTTGTACACTCTTCCTTTAGCAATAATTGCCAAAATTCCATGTATCTGGAATGTTTTAATATGGATATCTGCATGTAGTGGATTACAGTAGCTCCACTATAATTCATGTTTAATATTAAACCAGTGGTTGGATTTTGCAAAGTGCGCTTGATTCAACTTAATGAATGAATTAGTCAGACTTAATGTAATATTCAGGATTTTATGAATGTGTGGGGATATTTTAATTAACTTGCTTTCATTTAAAAAGTCTCCTTGATGACTGCCAGAGCATTTCAATTAAATAAGATTGTAAGGCAAGTCTCTTGATACTGGTTGAAGTGCAGGCCCATTGAATGTATAAATCCTGCCCTCCAATGACATTCAGACTTGTATTGTAAGTAACTATAAATAAGAATATAAGAAATAGCCTACTGCTATTCCTATTTAGCCCCTGGACACTGCTCTGCCTCTCAAAAAGGTCAAGATTCAATCTGACGGTATCATTTCCACTTCCCAGCATAGCCTCCCCTCCAACCCCAATAACCTCTCATTTCCTTGTAGCTCAAAAATTTGAGTAATCTAGCTTTGAATGTATTCAGTAACTCTACCTCAACTGCTCATAGCTGTCTGGGGAAGAGAATTCCAAAGATTAACAACCTTCTCAGGAGAAATTTCTCCATGCCTCGAGCTTAAATGGGAAAATACCTCACTATGAAACTGTGCCCCAAGTTCTAGAATTCCCCACTAGGGAAAACATCCTTTCAGCACCTACCAACCCCCCTCCAAATGTTACATGTTTCAGCAAGGTCACCTCTCCTTCTTCTAAATTCAAATAAGTAAAGGCACAACCCGCTCAACCTTTTCCCCATAAAACAGCAGCTCTCCATGCACCACCTTGTGTGATCTCATTAATGCTTTGTATGATTGTAGCAAGACTTTCACGCTCCCAACTCTCTCGTTATATCCTCAAAGAGTCCTAATAAACTTTGACAGAACTCATTTCCATTTCATAAAACCATGGTCACTCTGTATTTTGATTTCCTAACTGCCCTACTACTGCTTCCTAAATGATGGATAGGAGCATTTCCTGAATTACAGTTGTGGATTTGTTTGCCTATAGCTGCTTGCTTTCTATTGCCCTTATTTCTTGAATACAGATGCTACATCTGTGATTTAGCAAGCTGTCGCCATTTGTTCAGAATTGAGAAATGGCGGAGCCACTGTCTTGAGCCATTTCTTTTAAGATCCAAAGGTATAGTTCATAAGGCCAATAAAATGTGTCATATTAAATTTCTTAGTATGTTTTTCTCTTGTAGTAGTGATAATTTTAGGTTCCTCCCTCCCTGTGTTCCTTTTCAATTATTCCTGATGTTCTTTGTTCTTCATCTGCCATGAAGAAACATACCAAATAATTATTTAAGTGTCTGTCCTTTCCTTGGTGCCCATTATTTAATTCTCCAGTCTCATGTACTAAGGGCAAATATACTGTCTCTTGTTTTGTATATACCCTTTTGAAGCTCTTACAGTATGTTTTATTTCTTTCTAGTTTATTCTCATTTAAGTTCTCCCTTTTACTTGTCTTGCACTTTTTGTTTTACTTTAAATTTTTTTTGTATATTGGCTAATCACTATTTGTTAAAACAGGGTATGCCTTTCATTTCTATTTGATAACATGCTTAATTTCCTCAGTTAGCCATGTGGCATTCTTATCATATGTTCCATCAAGAATCTATCTTTTGTGAGTTATACTGTGGCAGATATTTAGTGATATTTATATTAACTGTTTTTACCTTTTTAATCCCTCTCTTTTCCTAGTCCACTGCACTTAACACTTTTCACACCTTTTGTAATGGTCTTTATTCAAATTTTAAGATGTTGGTTTCAGATCCACTTTTCTCAGTCTCAAGCTGAATATGAAATACCATCACATTATCTCCTGCCAAGAGGTTCCTTTACTAGGAAATCATCAGTCAATCCTGAATGCTTACATGCTACCATGTCCCTGGTTTGGTTTCACAATATACTGTTCAAAGAATCTGACCTAAGTACACTTTATGAACTCATCATCAAGTAGAGAGCAACGCGGATAAGATTGGAAAGTGAACGAGCAATGGAAGTGCAGTGTGTTTGATTATTGCACAGGTATTGCCTGTTTGAACAAGGGGGAAGCAAGAACTCAATTGATTCTTAATTCTCTTCAGACGTGTCCTAGGAAAGCATTTTTGGGTTACAACTCCAGAATTTCCTCCTCATGCCTTTACATCTTCCTTCATTTAAGTTGCTCCTTGATTTTAAAAATGCCTTCACCTGGGACTTGTACCTCTGAATGTAGAATTGGTACCAACTGTTTCTGAAAATTCTCGGGTTGCTTTTACTTCATTAAAGGTGCCATGTAAATGCAAGCTCTTGTAATAACTTGCTGTTTGTGCAAATGAATATAGGAAAATGCTAGAAATAACAACTCTGGCAACATCCAATGAAGAAAAACAAGGGGCTTAATTTTGCAGTAACTTTCAAGAGCAACTAAATTTAAGCAACTGATGCCAGCTGAACAGGTTTAAGAGGGAACAGAGGGTGGCAGTGGGAGGGAGTTATACTTTTTGACAGATCCCACTTTAACCGTTGGCCTAAGTGTAGAAATATCTCTTGAACCTGTTGCTTTTCATAGTGCCAGACATTTACAACCTATAGTGCAGGTTGCATCAAGAAGCTCTGTCTTGGGCTGCCACGACACAGGCATTGAGATAATTTCTAACCAACCTGCACAAAGATGTTCTTGCACACCTCTGGAGCAGATGGAAGTTGAACCCAGGCCTTCTGGCTGGAGGTAGGGACACTAGCACAGCATCACAACAGCCCTAAGATACAGGCACTGAGTTAACTGAAGAGTGACTGACGATCACTAGTCCTAAATAGTATACAGTGTTCTGTCAGACATTGGTTCAAAGGCATTAATTAAACTGAGACACCACTTGAACACTGTATCGGGATAAATAGGCCAGCGCATGTTGTGTGCTGCAGGAGAATTGGCAGCTAATTCAATCACAAACAAAAACAGAAATTGTTGGGAAAGCTCAGTAGATCTGGCAGCGTCTGTGGAGAGTGTTAAAGCTAATGTTTCGATCCAGTGATCCTCCCACACAAATTCTGAAGAAGGGTCATTTGACCCGAAACAATAACGCTGACTGCTCTTCACATATGCTGCCAGATCTGCTGAGATTTCCCAGCAATTTGTTTTTCTTTCAGTGAGCCAATTCAATTAGCCTGCCATTTAATTAGAACATTGCATAGATTGTTAGTTGGAAAGTACCAAGGGTTCTTTTCTGTAGTGTTTCTTTAAAAAAAAAACAAGTCGCTGTTCTGTTGCAAAATGTTTCTGGTACTCTAACGTTCTTCTGCACAGCCTGTCAGCTTGCACCTTCACTATAGTTGAGCTTATCTAAAACTCTGTCCATTACCTTAACTTGCCCCCAAGTCCTGTATGCCCAACACTGCTGTTCTCATCGATCTATATTGGCTGCTGGTCCTCACTTAAAATTCTTCAAGTTTTCAAATCTGTCCATGGCTCTGTCCCTCGCTGTCTTTGTAAGCTCCACCAGTACCACAACTCTCTGAGATATCTGCACGCCTCCATTTCTCGTCTTGTAAGCAGTCCCAGTTTATAATCACCAAATCATTGGTATCTGGACTTTCCATTGCTTGGGCCCTAGGCTCTAAAAGTTCTCTTCCCAAAACAACTACGTCTTCCTTCCACTCCACCTTAAAACTTAACCCTTTTTGAGAAAGTTTATAGGTGGCCAAAACCTATCTCCTTTTGTGGTTTGGTATCGAATCATATTTGTTAAAGCTCCTTGAGATATTTTTCTTTGTTACCAGCACTGTATGAATGTAGATATTGTTAGTGCATTTTATATTGTCTCCTCAGTAATACTAAATCATTACAGACAAGCTGATTTAAAAAGTAGGCTTTACTCACTGCACTGGATCAGCTATCACTTCGTTGACTGCTTCAGGCAGTACAAATATATCGGCTGTCTGCTTGAATTGAATTAGCTTTATTGTCATATGTACTCAAATGAGTGAAAAGTTTAAAAGTCGCTATTTACAGCACCATCTGAGGTACAGATTCTTCTGCTCCAAGAGCAGGTACAGTGTAACAATGTAATCACCTCTACTGGGGGGAGAAAAGTTGCCCTGGTCATTTTCACTGGGAGCTTCCCAAGAAAAGGATCAGTTTGAAGAATTTATTGTTTTCCATCCACCTATTGATTACTGATGTCAAAAACGTCAATTTTCACAAGAGACAAAGACTTCTGTTTCTGTTGTGTTCTTCATGATCCCAGGACAATCCCTAGAATTTTTTTTCACACAATAAGGCAAATTTTGAAGTGTAGATTGGTGCCCACGTTGCAACATATGTTCAAATATGTACTGGTGGCAAAAAGCAAGAATTGGGAATGAATTCTGTTAAAAATAGGAAAGAAAGATGCTTTAAATGGAGACCTATGAACAATATAAATTTTAAAATGCTGAATAGGTCTATCATCAACTTTACAGAGAAGCCTGTGTTTCCAAAGGACTCTTTTCACCATTTTGAGGATGAAATTGTAGTATATTTTCAGGAAACTCTCTTCCAATTAAGATTTCAGCTCAGGAATCTGCTTATTCACTGTAATAATTTGTGACTGTTGCCATATTAACTGTAACCAATTCTGACCTCGTGCAATTCAATGATGTTCTGTATAGTGTCATGTTCTGATGACAATCCATTCAACAGCAGAACATCAGACTCAGTTGGAATGTTGTAATTGCTCCAACTCTCGGTGACTGTTCAGTCAGGTACCTAAGGCTTGAAGTTCTGGAATCCCTTCCCTGAAAGTTTCTGCCTCTCTACCTTCCTTTCATCCTCTTAGACATTTCTTAAAGCCTTGTTTTTGGGTCAAGCTTTTACGGTCATCTATCATCCAAACCCCTCCAGTGGCTTGATGTCAAGTTTTACTTGGTAACACTCCTGTGAAAGACTTTGTCACAGAAAAACAGGAAATGCTGGATATATTATAGTGAGTCTGACAACATCTGTGAAGCAACAAAGGGAGGGAAGCATCTTGAGACCTCATATTGTGATAAAGGCATGATAAATGCTTTTCCACCAACATCTTCAAAGGCTTTGTAGTTAAATGCATTTGGTTAATTTTAAACAGCTTTTGTTTCGAAGACAGTATTTCCCCCCCCCCCCAACTCTGTTCAAAGCCACTTATTTCAAATGATCAGATTTATTTTTCTAAAAAACCCTACGTTTTCCATTTTTATTTATTAGAATGGAACAAAACACTTTCTGAAGAAGGTCCAGACCTGAAATGTGAGCATTCCTGCTCCTCTGATGCTGTTTGGCTTGCTGTGTTCATCCAGCTCTACACCTGGTTACCTCAGATTCTCCAGCGTCTGCAGTTCCTACTATCCCTCTCTCTCTCAATATAAATGCTTTCCTTGTTTGTTAGCATTGGAGGGAACAGTGATGCACCAGTTCAGTCAAGATACAAGACTGTGGTCCAATTGAGATCCATTTTTCTTTGAAGTAGGTCATCTTTCTTGTTAAGCATATATTTTGGAATCAAAATAATCAGCCAAATAAGATACTGTGCACTTCTGGCTGATAACGGCGAGATTCTCTAGCCTTTTAGAATGATGTAACCCCAAGCCACTGCGTCTCAACAGCCTCTCCATCTCTGTTCAGGTATTTTATACAGACAGTCACTTAACTGCTGGTGAATGAAGCCACACAAACTGGCATCTTCCAACAATCTGCTATCAAATCTATAAGTGAAAGAACCTTGACAGTGTTGGCTGTTCAAGCAGTCAGCTACAAGAGCAGCTCCTTTGTACACCATACAAGAATGAACCCACTTGTCACACAGGACAAGTTTAAGCTTTGAGAAGGCTGGGGCAAACCCCCAGGAAGAGCTGTGCTGACCACAGGAATTTGGGGCATGATCGGAGATTGAAAGCTGCACTTGGGTTTGGAAGGGAAATCATTGAGTTACATCAAGTACAGTCAATGTTTCTCAACCTCTATACTAACAGGAACACATTGAATATCTTCAATTAAAATAACAGTAAACTGCAACTAAGATATTAACCAGTCAGTGTGTACGGCCGACATCTTCGAAGGTTTTGTAGTTGAATGCATTTGGTTAATTTTAAACAGCATTTGTCTTGAAGACATTACATTTTTTATTCTCAATTCAAAGCCATTCATTTGAAATTATCAGATTTATTTTTCTAAAAAGCCCTACGTTTTCCTTTTTTATTTATTTATTTATTTATTTCCATTTTAATAACTGGAAAGTTATTTTTAATTGTATGAAATTACTAATTTATTAATAGATTACAAAATGTAAAGGGAACAGCAATTTATGCAAATGTTGTGGCATATTGTTACAATAATGATCTGTGAGTTTAGGAAGAAGGAAAATAACTTTGTTTCTATAGCATCTCTATGCTTCAGGATGCCTCAAAGCATTGAACAGTTAATTATATATGTTTTGAGTTGTTGTAATGAAGATAATATAACACATTTGTATGCAGTAAGCTCCCACAAATAGCAGTGTGATAATGGCCATGTTAATTATTATGGCAATGTGTTTGTTGAGAGTGAAATTTGCATGTTAGAGGGGAAACCCCTGCCCTTCAAAAAGTACTAATGGGATCTCATGCTTGCATCGAAGCAGAGAGAAAGGATTTTCATTTAACATCTCATTTGAAGGATGGCACTTCTAACAATTTCTTTTCCCCTTTACTCATACGTGGAACGGGGGTGTCGCTGGCTAAGACAGCATTTATTGCCCATCCCTAATTGCTCAATCACATTGCTATGGGTCTGGAGTCACATGTAGGCCAGACCAGGTAAGGATGGCAGTTTCCTTACCTAAAGGACGTTAGTGAACCAGATGGATTTTTCCAACAATTGGCAGTGCATTAACGGTCATCATTAGACTCTTAATTCCAGATATTTATTGAATTTAGATTCCACCATCTGCCATGGTGGGATTCAAGCCCTGGTCCCCAGAACATTACCTGGGTCTATGGATTAATAGTCCAGTGATAATACCACTAGGCCACTGCCTCCCCTGTGTCAACCTAGATTGGATGCATAGGTTCTAAACCTGCACAGTGAGACTTAATTCCACAGGATTAATGTTGTGGTATGGGTTTTGCAGCTCAATATTACTGTATTGACGTTAGTTCAGAGCTCAGTTGTATGTCGTGGTTTACTGTCAGTCAGCAGTAATCATTGCAAACAATGATCAGCTAGAGTCCAGTGTGTAATAAAACGGGTAATGCAAGCAGTAATTTGCGAGTGATCATATCATGTGGTAACAACAACACACACTTGCATACACAGCACTTTTAATGCAATAAGTCACAAGAATGAACTTCATAGGAGATAATATCAAACAATGTTGGACATTGGCCACATATGGAGATGTTGAAATAGAAGATGGAAAGCTGTTGGGAAACATCACCAGATTTGGAAGCAGTTCAGAATTGATGAACAGTGATTAAAAAGACATGATTTTGAGTTTTTCCAAACTGCTGGAATGGGAGGTAAATGCATTGCCCATGTGAGGAATATATTTTCAGTGTAGAAAGAAAGAGTTGCTCCACAGCCCACAAACATTGTCAGAATTAACTTAGAACCTCTAATAATTTGGTTTAAGGTCTGTGTTGCAGCAGTCTTTTCTTTATAATTTGCCTTGACAGCACCAAAAAGTAATTGGAAGCCTTCAGGAGTTCAACACGTGAGTCTATCACTGCGAGACAAGAGAAACAACTGTCACCGTTCCTGCTACCTGTTTCCCTCCCATCTCCTGTGTAGAATGTGATTCATGCCGCAGTGCACTTCCACACCCTGTCTCCCATGACTTCATCTGAGGGACTAACCCTCAAATTTAAACAATCATTGTTGACAGGCCATTTGACCGTAGCAAGGACATCTCAATAAGCACCTACATTTAACACAATAAGACATGGTCAAGATGCTCCACAAGAAGGTTATAGTTTGACACTGTGCAATGTAAACCTAACATCTCATGGTTGATGTTTAAAGGAGAAAACAGCAATAGAGAGGAGGGGTAGTTGGGGGATAATAGAGAGAAGGAGATGTTTAAAGAGGGAATAGAGTGTCGAACCAAAGTTGGCTGAAGGCATGAGCCTGCCAGTTGTAAACCAAAGAAAACTGAAAACTCAAAATGCAGGAAATGGAAGAGAGTAGATATTTCAGAGAGTTGTAGGATTGGAGAGATTACAGAGGGAAGGGTGAGGCATTGGAGTAATTTGAAGGGAAGTTTAAAGTGGACAGATTGGTTAGTAAGCTGTAACATTGGGAATGACGTCCTGAATCTGATATAAATTATTCATTGAAATTTGGTGCACATTTGACCCAATTACATGTACCACTAAGATAAAGAAAGGGCATACATTTATAAAATACATTCTGTGACTCTGGAACATCCCAAAATGCTTTGCAGTGAAATAAATAGTTTTGAAACATTGACTCTGTTATAAAGTGGAAACATAGGACATTACAGCCCAGGAACAGGCCCTTCAGTCCACCATCTCCGTGCTGACCATGATGCCATTCTAAACTAACCCTGTTTGCCTACATGGTCCCTATCTGTCTATTCTCAGCCTGTTCATGTATCTGTCTAAATGCCTCTTAAACGTTGCTATCGTCTCTGTTTCTACCACCTCCCTGGCAGTGCATTCTAGGCACACAAGCCCTCTGTATTTTTAAAAAGAAAACAATTCTCTGCCTCGCGCATCTCCTTTAAACATTCCCTTTCTCACCTGAACCTATGCCCCCTTGTATTTAACATTTTCCCCCTGGGAAAAGGACTTCAACTGTCCACTCTATTTGTGTCTCTCAATTTAATGTACTTCTATCAGGTTACCTCTCAGCTTCCAATGTGCGAGTGACAACAATCCAATTTTGTCCAACCCTCTGATACACTCAATTGCAGGCAACAGCTTTCACACCCTCTTGAAAGTCTCCACATCCTTCTTATAGTGTGGTAACCAGAACTGCACACAATATTCCAAATGTAATCTAACTAAAGTGTTATACAGCTGTAACATGACTTAGCAATGTTTATACCAGTGCTCTGACTGATGAAGGCAAGCATGCTGTACACCGCCTTTACCACCTCATCCATTTGTGTTGCCACTTTCAGGGAGCTATGGACTTGGATCCCAAGATCTCTCTGTATCCTAAGGATTCTGACATTTACTTTAACTTTGCTTTTGCATTTGACCTCCTAAAATACATCACCTCACAGTTGTCTGCATGAAATTTCATCTCCTATTTCTCCAACCAACTTTTCAACTGATCTATATCCTGCTGTGTCCTTTGATCCGCTTCCACACTATCCACAACTCCTCCAATTTTCATGTCATCTGCAAATTTACTAATCAGATCACCCATAGATCCAAGTCATTTATATACTTAAAGCAACGAACAGAGGTCCCAGATACTTGCGGAACACAAGAGACCTGTAGTCAGAAAAGCACCCATCCACAATATCCTCTGTCTTCTATGACAAAGCTAACTTTACATCCAGCTTACCAACTCCCTGTTGATCCCATGTGACTTAATCTTCTGGACCAGCCTGCAATGAGGGAAATTGTCGACTGCTTTAGTAAAATCCATGCAGATAACGTCCACTGCCTTACATCCCTTCCTCAGAAATCTAATCAAATTTGAGAGACAAGACCTTCCCCACACAAAACAATGCTGCTTATCCCTAATAAGCCCCTTCTTTTACATATGAGTTAAACCTGTTCCTAAGAATCTTCTCTAATAATTTCCCTACTACTGATGTAAGGCTCATCTGCCTATAATTTCCTTAATTATCCAGGGGTGGCATAGTGGCTCAGTGGTTGGTGCTGCTGCTTCATGATGCCAGGGACAAGGGTTCAATTCCAGCCTCAGGTAACTGTGTAGAGTTTCTCCCCTGTCTGTGTGAATTTCATATGGGTGCTCTTTCTTTCTGACACAGTCCAAAAATGTACAGGTTGGGTGGATTGGCTATGCTAAATGGCGCTGTAGCATCCAGGAATGCGCAAACTAGGTGGATTAACTGTGGTAAATGCAGGATTACAGGGACAGATTGGGGCTCTGGCCCTGGGTGGGATACTGTTTGGAGATTTGGTGTGGGCTGAATGGTCTCTTTCTGCACTATATGGAGAATCTATGGTTGTCTGGCCCTTCATAAACAAAGGAACAGCATTAGCTATTTTCCACTCTTCTGGGACGTTGCCCATGACTAAAGAGAAGACAAAGATCTCTGTCAAGACTCCAGCAGTCTCTCCACTTGCTTCTCTCCTTATGTTGGGACCTTAGGGATTTACCCACCTTAATATTTTTCAAGACACCCAACAGCACCACCCTCTTAAAAACAACAAGCCCTAGAATATCAATATACCCCACCCTAATCTTATCACCATCCATTTCCTTCTCCTTGGTGAATTAAGGTCCTCACCCACTTCTTCTGGCTCCACGCATAAATTCCCTCCTTTGTCCTTTGCAAGGGAAATGAAAAATTCACACTGACCCAGCCTAATCACATTACTTGTAGTGTTGAAAACTCTCTCCGGAATAGAAACTTCACCAGAGTAGCTCTCGAGAATTTAACCCTGGCCAAGACTGTGTTACTGATCACTCAGTTTGCTGCTAAACAGGACTTTGCTCATACATCTTTCGGAACTGTTTGCACCAAGGGAGCTGTACCATGGAACACACATCCAGGGGTTCCTGGCAGATTCCAACTGCACAGAGCAAATTAGAAAGAAGGCATAGGAAGATTCAATGAGATGTTAAGCTGGTGCCTGGTTAGATGAGGCATCTACAGCTGCTGGGAAGGAGGTGACTCTTCCAGATGAGAAGCATCAAATGGACTATGGATCTTCTTTATCTTAGCCCATTTTCTGATGTGTAACCCATAAGTAGTTCTGCAGTTCAATGAAATTTGTGACACTGAAATAATGCTGACCAATAGTGGCAAATGACTGAGAGTGCATTTAACTTCTCTTCCAATGTTTCAATCTCTAAAAGTCAATAATGCTCACTTTCCAATTATTAAGCATGAGGAAAAATAACATAAGTTGGAAAACGATGACTTCGACACAATCAGTTAAAATTTTAAATAGCAGAGACAGGCCACGTTGATGTTTAATCATTCACAAAAGTCTGCTGTTGCTTTGCTGTATCTCTTCCTGTCAACGTATCCTTCTATTCCTTTCTCCTTTGCACTAACTAGATTCGCCTGAAATACATCCATACCACTTGCCTCCCTGTGCAGTAGCGAGTTTCATAAAAGGATGAACAAATTATTTCTCTGAAGTAACTTGATTGCTAACCTTGAAAGGAACTATTTTCCCAATGGAGGTGATTAACTGGTGCTTCAGCCTTCTGTTATATTTTATTCCAGGTTACAGAGAAGGCTTTCTGTGGAAACGGGGACGTGATAATGGTCAGTTCTTGAGCAGGAAGTTCATTTTATCAGAACGAGAAGGCGTCCTGAAATATTTCAACAAACACGATGTAAGTAAACAGCTCCTCACCTGTGCTAAAATTCCTTGTCTGCCCACAAATCTAAACCTTGTGGCAATAGAATGGTGTATCTCATGTTAGGAAGCATGGCAGCAGGGACAAAATAAAACATGGAATAGAGGCATTGTGAGGATAAAATGGGCTCCAACCTCTTTCCTCCCTCAGTACCTGCCCCAATTCCTACTGTAACCTTTCCATCACCACCAAATCCAATTCTGTAGAACAATCTGCTTTATATTAGTTTGTAAGTTTAAAGATAACAGTTTTGAAAGGGTTTAGTACACAATTAGCAGCAGGAATTGACATTTCTGGAAGTAAATCATTCCTCCAGTAACGTTCAGAATCCATGAACATTATGACCATTGCCATGCATATATTTCAGGCTCACATCTGCTCTGAGTGTGGACTCGTTCTCTCAAGTTGACTCAAGTATCTTTATCTTTCTCCTATTATTTATCGTAAGTGGGTGACTCCACTTGCCCTTGGGAAGTGAGGGGTTCACCTTTTTCAGTCAGTGGTCCAACTGTACTATCATTTTCTGTAGCAGTTTCAGTGAAACTGAAGGACTTGCTCAGACATTTCAATGGGCCATAAAGAGTTGACCACATTGCTGTGTGCCTGGAGTCACATATTGGACAGAGTAAAGTTGCTCGATTTCCTTCACTATACGACATTTGTAAACGCAATGGGTCTTTGCATCAATCCATTAGTTACATATGTGTTACTTTTGCAAGCAGTTTAATTCCAAATGACTTCATTTACCAATAAACTCCCCCAGCTGTTATACTGGGATTTGAACGTGCACTTCCAGATTATCAGACATCTGGATTGCGACTGTACTGAAATAATGACAGTACTGTCAGAAGGGACCAATTGGATTCGGTGCTGCTGGACAGGTTACAATAGGAATTGCGGCAGGTACTGAGGGAGGAAAGGGGTTGGAGTCTGTTTTCTCCTCACAATACCCCTATTCCATTTTTTTTTTTGTCCCTGCTACCATGCTTCCTAACGTGAGATACACCATTCCATCGCCGCAAGGTTCATGCCAATCCTGTTGTAGGACTGGCTACAAAGAGACATGTGAGTGGTCCAAGATGTCTTGCTTTCTCGAGTCCAATTCATTTCCACCACTGATCGATGCTGACTGTGTAGAACTGTGGGCAAAAGCCACATCCTCCACTTCGTAGCACAGCCCAGGGCATATCAGCTTGTACTTTTGCAGCCACACATACAGCCCACACAAAGTTACAACCTGTAGTTCTTTCCGCACACCCCCTCAGTGCAGTATCATGATAACTGAAGGTTATCTTCATCATCCTGGTTTCTGTACATGAGGAAATTCTTGAGGCAATGTTTTGTTCAATTCAGGCTGTACACACGAGATGAGGACATCTGTATGTCACCACACAATAGCATGTCATTGGCAGGGTCTAAGAAACTGAGGGATTGACATTATCTTACAGCCAGAATACTAAGCTCAGGCTCCTCATGAGGTTCAGAAAGGTTCAAAAGCACAGGAGAATCTATTCTTTGCGTTGATTGGCAAAATGGTTCTGTAACTGAACCTAACCAATTGAGAGGAAAAGGTTAGAAGGAAAGACAACCATTTGTCTGTTGGGGTAACCCAACTAGAGAGGTTATTCAGGTCTAGCAATTAAATGTGCTGGATTATTATCAAATGATCTCTAACAGAGTAGTGGCTTCCTTCTGATGTATTTCATACAGAGACAGTAGAGGGCAATTTGTGAGAACACTTGCAGGTGCCATTTTTAAAACAGTTGATTGTTTTAAGCTAAGAGAGATGAAAACCACAAGCTATTGCAATAAGTAGTCTGTTTTTGTACTGTCCCTTGCAACCTGCTGTAGCAGCTTATTTGGAAATCAACCCTAAATAACCCTGCCTGTATCTGAGACTTGGAAGCTGTCCAAACACTTGCAAATGTTGCTACTTGAAGCACCCAGGACCAGTGAAAGAAAGTAGCACTCAATTAGTAATTGCCGCTTGGTACCATTCCCTGCCACTCTCCAGCTATCAACAGTGTTGACATTAGATTTGAAAAATCACAAAGCGTTGATGGCTAATGGGCGTGGACCCTGAACATAATTCTGTTGGTTTTGCCTCTGTACCCTTCTATTCCCAACACACACTTTTTCACCCAACCTGGCAAGGCAGAGGATTGAGTAAGAAAGCTGTTCAGAAAACAAAAGAAAGATCCTTTCCTAACCCCTAATGACATCTCAAAGTGCCTTTCAGCTGATGAAGTACCTCTTTGAAGAGACGTCATTGATTGATTTATTGTCAGGTATACCAAAATGCAGTGAAAAGCTTTGTTTGCGAGCGGTACAGGCAGATCACAGCAAGCGAAGGATGTACAGATCAAAAAGACTTAGATGCGTACAGGTTACATTGCAGGTTACATTATTTGAGGCTAGAGTCCATTCAACAGTCTGATTACAGCTGGAGAGAAGCTGTTCCTGAACCTGTTTGTGTGTTCTGCCTGACGGAAGAGGTTGTAGGAGATCATTACCGGGGTACGATGGGTCTTTGGCCGCCTTTCCGCGGCAGCGAGCCATGTAAATACAGTCCGTGGATGGCTGCCTTCCCTGATGGTCTGGGCTGTACGCACCACCTTCTGTAGTTTCTCATGTTCCCGGGCAGAGCAGTTGCCGTACCAGGCCGTTGTGTACACGGACAATGTGCTTTCAATGGTGCATCTGTGGAAGTTGGTGAGGGACCTGATGGACATGCCAAATTTCCTGAGCCATCTGAGGAATGAGAGGTATTTTTGTGTCTTCTTGTCTGTTGCATTTACGTCCTGGACATGTCGTCAGTTATCATCATTCTGAGGAACTTGATGCTGTTCGCTGCCTTAGCCTCAGGTCAATTGATGTAGATGGGGGTGTGTTCTCCTCCTTTCTTACTGAAATCAATGATCACTTCTTTAGTTTTGCCAATATTGAGAGACCAATTATTTTCATTGCACTAGGTTGCCAAGCCCTCTGTCTCCCTTCTGTATGTTGACTCGTTGTTATTGGATATCCATCCCACACGGTGGTGTCGTCAGCGAACTTGTACATGATGTTCTTTCAGAATTTGGCAACACAGTTGCAGGTGTGCAGGGGGTACAGGAGGGGACGGTGGACACAACCTCAACGGGGTGGGGAGGAGGATCCAGTGTTGAGTGCTCTTGTGGAGGGAGTGCAATTACCTATCCTCACTGTGGCCTATGGGTCAGAAAGCTGAGGATCTAGTTGCAGAAGGTTGAACTGAAACCAAGGTCAAGGAGTTTTGAGATCAGTCTGGAGGGGATAATGGTGTTGAAGGTGGAGCTGTAGTCAATGAGCAGGAGTCTGACAGAGATGTCTTTTTGTCCAGATGTTCCAGGGATGAGTGCAGGACTAGGGATATGGCATCCTCTGTGAATTTGTTTTGTTGATACGCAAACTGTAGGGGATTGAGGCAGGCTGGGAGATTATTGAAGTCAGAACTATTGGGCGGCAGTTGTAATGTTGGTCATTGCTGTAATGTAGAAATTCAGTGGAACATTCAGCCTGCACACAGCAAGATGCTATAAGCAGCAATGTGATTGTGACTTTATGATGTTGATTGAGGGATACATTTTAAACCTGGGCACAGATTAGAACTCACCGGCTTCTCTTCAAAATATCAAGGTGGGCAGATGTTCCAGAGGTGGGCTGGGGTGAGGACAAGGAGCAGAATTTTAAAATCTAACATTGCTTGACGAGGAAAATAAAAAAACTACAGACAGATATCAATAGAATGTCAATAGAAACAGAAGTAGTCCTGGAGATTAATGTCAGGTTGCAACACCGGAGGAAATTTTGGGATAGTAAACAGTTTGAAAAAAAAATATTGAAAGGTCTTTGAGCAAACCTCCCTGAATGGCCTGGAGTCTCCAGGATATTGCTGAGATCAAACTGCAGAGAAAAATTATTAGGGAACTTAAAGATATAATGATCAATGTATATCTTTAAGTTCCCTGATGATTTTTCTTTGTGATGGGGTTAGGGTTTTGGAGTTTTTTCTCAGCAATATCCTGGAGACTTCACGCCAATCAGGGAGGTTTGCTAGGAGACCTTTTGATGTTTTCTCTTGAACATATTAGTAATAAAGATTGGTGATCTGAGGATGAGAGCTGTTCGACTGTACTGAAGTGGAAGGAGGACTCTTTGCTAATATGCTAGGCGTAAGTGTAGCCAGGAGTTGGCAACTGTCCACCCTTCAGTTTGGCTCACCTTTTGCTTCCTCTGTTTCCCAGGCTAAAGATCCAAAAGCTGTTCTGAGGCTCGAACAAATCAACGCCACTTTTCAACCAACGAAAATCGGGAATCCTAATGGATTGCAAATTACATACTTAAAAGACAACAGTACAAGGAATATATTTGTTTATCACGAAGATGGAAAGGTGAGATTATGCAAACTAAAGTGACAGTTTTAAAATGGATGTGGAGTGTTAATGCATTAACAAAGCAGTTCGGGAAATAAGGTTGTGTGCATTTTATTTAAACTGTGGTCCTGCTTTTTATAAACAAATAGGTGTAGAGTATGCTCTGTCTGACTGATCACAGTAGACTGGCTGTTGGCGGTCTGTGGTCTTCTTTAGTCATGTTTTGAGTCTCAGTTCAGTGACGCACGAGCTGGTTTCTCTTGAACTGTTATTTTTTTTCATGGAGTTGCTGCCGTTTCAATTGCTGGTCTTGAGATATGGCAAAGAAGACGTGTGATTTACCATAGTTGGCAGCCAGGACATTTAAAACAGGCTGGTTTTTAATGGACTAGTATTGACGAAGTCAGTGCTGTTCTGAAGATGGGGTTGATCACTTCACCAAATTGTTAATACTGCTGGTGCCATTTTAAAAACGCAATACTGCCTCTGTACTCCACTTAAGTACCAGTCTGGGATCTGTGCTAAGTGGGACCTGAACACCCATGCTCTTTAAAATAACACCATGGGATATTTCACATCCACAGAGGTTTAGTATCTCACTACACAGAAAGACATCTCCAGCAGTGCCACACTCTCAGTCCTGCACTTGCAGTGTCAGCCTAGATTTTGTTCTCCAGTGCTGACGTGGGACTTTCTGAAAATGACCTCGGTTGTGAGTTACTGAGCCACGGATCTCACGTAATGAGCTACAAATTGCTGAACCGTGTAAGTTGTATGCAATTTAAAGTCCACATAACATTTTGTTACGGTCTATATGATCAAAACTCTTTGTCCTGTGTCTTTCTTGTACATGCACCTGACAAAATGACGATGCACCCAACACCTTCAACAAGTTCAGAGATAATGGGAACTGCAGATGCTGGAGAATTCCAAGATAATAAAATGTGAGGCTGGATGAACACAGCAGGCCAAGCAGCATCTCCTGAGATGCTGCTTGGCCTGCTGTGTTCATCCAGCCTCACATTTTATTACCTTCAACAAGTTAACCCACATTTAAACCAGGAACAAATGCAAAGTGCATCAAATTCAAAACACAATGCCTGTATTTATTTAAGGCTACAGTAATAGTTTAAACATAGGCTAATGGACATACCACATCAGTCAGTTTCTTGGCCAGCAGATATATGGAGTGGTTATTTTCTTGACCAAATTTACAGTGTCACTCACTTGCCTGACCAACAGTGGTTATTTTTAAAAGATGTTTACTAATTCTGTCTCCTTTATAAACAGGAAATAGTTGACTGGTTCAATGCAATCCGAGCAGCACGTTTCCATTACTTGCAAGTGGCATTCCCTGGAGCTAGTGATGCTGATGTGAGTCCTGTTAGACACTTAACTTCTTTACCAAGAGAATGGTTAGAACATGAAAATTGCTGCCAGAGATTGAGATGAAAAGCTGGGATGCCTTCCAGGGGAAGTGAAATAAACGTGTGAAAGACAATGAAGTTGAAAGATATGTTGACAGGGCTTGATTAAATGGTGTGAGAGGAGGCTTCTGTAGTCTCTGTCCCTCTATTGAAATCCTATATCGCTTTTATATTTTTCCTATCAAATGGACAACATTTCATTTTCCCCACATTGCTCTCCATCTGCCAGATTTCTGCCCACTCATTTAAACCTACTGATATACTTTGTGTCTTCCTGGCTACGTGTTTTTCCATCTATCTTTTACATTGGCAATAAGTTTGACTCAGTCCCTACAGCCACATTAACACTTAGACGGTAAATAGTTGAGGTCCCATTACTGATTCCTGTGGCTCTCCATTAGTTACAGTCTGCTACCCAAAGGTAATGTGATAACACAACTGTATTTCCTGTTAGCTATCCAGTCTTCAGTCCATGATCATGATAATGTATCATCCCCAGCTAGAGTTCTGTTTTAAGCTGTGTGCATGCACAGTCATTTCATGATTCCATGTGTGGTGATTAGCAGTGGCAAGCTGATCATAGCATTGACATCCGCTTCTGAAAGTCACTGCTGCACACAGACCTCCGAGGCCTGCATAGCTGCAAAAATGAGAGGGAATGCTGCCCTCAACTTCGTGAGCTGTTACCTTTTTGACAAGGGCCCTTATCGAATGTATTTAGAAATCTGAATGCAGTGTACCGACTGGTTCCTTTTTATCTACACTGGCTATTATAACCACAATCAACTTTAACGGATTTGTCAAAAATGATTTCATTTTCAAAAAGCACCATCTTGGGCTGAATGACCGATTTCTATGCTGTAAATCTGATGTCATTTACAATTAATTTAGTTTGGGAAAGTTGGATTATTTTTCTTCTTTACAATTTGCTGTTAAAACCATTTCTTCATCACCAGTTTACTTAGGGGGCGGAAAAAGGAATAAACTGAGAGCACAAATGCAGTGATTTTGCACAGGAATGTATCTCTCAATCTCCAGGAGTTCTCACTGTACCAGAAAGAACAGCAACTTTGAGTACAACTTAATGCTGCACTGACTGAAAATCGAGGGTGACCCAGGTATCACAGAGATCAATTAATCTTAACCTGCAAACTCTCCTCTAAGTCCCATGCCATCCTGACTTTGAAATATATCGTCCAATCCTTCATTTCCACTGGGTCAAAGACCTGGAATGCCCTATCCAACAGTTAGTATTGGAGTCCCAACAGCACAGGGTTCAAGGATGCAGCTCATCACCACCTTTTCAAAGGTAAGTCGGGATGGACAATAAACACCAACAACTTGGAATGAACTAAAAATAAGTTTTCCACTGATTTGATACAAAAGCTTCAGTGCAGTGGTGTCTGTCGGTATTACAAATTATTGCTGGGTGTAATAGGAGTCACAATATTCTGAGCCATTTAGCTGTTCAATCAGGCCACAGTTAGCCTGAGTTTTGGCTGATGAGGGAGTTAGCTAGAGTCAGGAGGTGAGTTACAAATTGCAGGATTCGTAGCCTCTCACCTGTTCTTGTAACCATTTATATGGTCAATGGTAACCCTAGGATGTTGGTAGTATGTGCAATGCAGTGATATTAATGCCACTGAATGTCGGTGGATGGTGGTTAGATTTCTCTCTTGTTAGTACCTGGCAGTAATATTAACTGCCATTTTTTTCAGCCATAGCCTGGATATTGCCCACAGTTGAGTAGAATGACAGCCTTGACATATTCTGCTGAAGGCAGATTATCAATATCCTAGATTTGTTGTTTGGTTGGAACCTCTTTGCCTTGCAACACAAAATCTTACATTAATGCTCTTCCTCTTCTGTGTCATCCATTGAAATCCCCCTTACTGTCTCCAATGAGTAACATCATGAGATGGGGATCAAGAGCTCCCCTACAGGATCTAGCAATGTCACCCAGCCCTTGGTTTGAACTGTGGGTGTAATTCTGCTAGTGTCCTGAGAAAATATTAACAGTAATACTTTTCCTTTTGTATCTCAGCTGGTACCAAAACTGACGAGAAATTACGGGAAAGAAGGGTACATGGAGAAGACTGGTCCAAAGGTCAGTAAGACTTCTGCATTTAATATTTTTTCAATAATTTATGTATCTTTCAGCCCTAAGAAAACTTTACTGTATGTAAACAAGCTGGATAATATTTATATATCAAATGCTCTGTTATCATCTCTCCATTGTTACAATCCTAGATGATGCTATTACTGGACTAGTTAGATCCCGCATTAAGACCTGGCTTGGTGGGTTGTAAGTTTTATTTTTGCAGTTTGGATACTGTGGTGGTCAGTCACTGAACAGATTCACAACAGATTGGCAATGTACTTTGAACACAAGAATGTAAACATTTATTACCAAAAAAAGGGGAAAAAAACTCTATTACAATTTCTAGTCAAATACCAGAAATAAAGATTAAACTCGATAATAACGTTACAACCACCTGAACCTCAGTGAAAGATGCCCTAATTTCTGCTTTAAAGTTTCTTGTTCAGTTTGCACAGCTACGATCCACTCCTTCTCAGGAAATGTAGTAATTCACTTGCTGTGACTCACTTAGTTGGTGACACTTCCTGAAATTCTTAAACAGGCTTCTAGCACAGCCCACATTTCTTAAGGTGGACTCATCAATCTTCTCCTCCAAAGCCGCCTCTCTCTTGAGTTTTTCTCCTACTGACTTTTAAACTGCTAAAGATTTCGCCAAACTGCTTTGGAGGTGGCTAAGCTGACAGCACCTTTTGCTGCCACAGACCTGCTGTCTCTGCTAGGAAGCTGCACACTCTCTGACCTGCAGGATGGTTGTCCCTTTAAAAAAGGAAATTAGTTCCTGGCTCTACAACAGCCCGATTATTTTTCAATTGTCTTTTACCTTTGTTTCCTAAAGCACTGAACTGTTCACATTGAGGTTTTCTGTTTAGAGGATCTTAGTTAAATACATGTAAACACATTTCTATGCAACCCTTTGCCATTTGGAACTCAAAAATAAAACTAAAGTTGTCTTTCTTTATACATATAATATAGAAATACCAAGCAGACTTGGAGCAATACATGGTTTTGAATTGAGATTCCAATTAATATCAAAATAGAATAAACCTTCGTCACGTCATGAAGTGAAATAAGGATCTCTTGTGTAGATCCCGAGTCAGTTAATCTAACTTCACCCATCCAGAATATCACATCATCTGATCTCATCTAAGGTTCTCCTCCATTGATTTCCTAGAAAGGCAGTGCAGAGGGTGAACTGCTCTTTACATGAGGAATGTCTCCCTTCCATGTTGTCCAAATATTCCTTTCACCAGTTTTAAACTCACACATTTCTTCCAGGCTCTTTACAGATGTGAAATTCTGTTCAAGATTAACCTCCCCCGGGCCACTCAGTGTTTGAATCCTCAGTTTGAACAGAAAGTGCTCAAAGTGCAACACAGTGAAGAGTGCAAGATGTACAGTCAGCTATACAAGATCGTCTTGTTGTGGGCCAGGGAGAGAAAGCATGAACCCTGTTGCTGCTTCTGCTTCTAAGCTTAATATTGCACACCCATGCCCTCAGGTTCGAACTCCACTAATGGCAACTTACTCAAAGCAACTGCTTACCTTTCCAAGATAATAAAATGTGAGGCTGGATGAACACAGCAGGCCAAGCAGCATCTCAGGAGCACAAAAGCTGACGTTTCGGGCCTAGACCCTTCATCAGAGAGCTCTCTTTATTATCTTGGAATCTCCAGCATCTGCAGTTCCCATTATCTCTGCTTACCTTTCCAACTGCTTTTCCAATTACAAGTGGGCCCAGAGACAAAAGTAGAAGTTTCTGGAAAAGCTCAGCAAGTGCAGTAGCATCTGTGGAGAGAAATCAGAGTTAACATTTCGGGTCCTCAGAACCAAGCCCAGATTCAGCGAATACAAGTGAGAACCAGCTTGTGATTGGAGGAACACCAGAGACGTGGTCTATCTGATTGGAGAAGCACCAGAGATGGGGCTTTTGATTGGAGGGCCCCCGGATTTGGGGGCTAAAGGAAGGGTCCCCAGTGTTTAGCATGAAGTGTGCCCCTGTCCTTGGCCTTGATCCTCTCACGTGGAGTCTTCACGTTTAATTGAAGATGATTTGCAGTGTCTTTCTTAACTGGAATGCATTTTGGGGTACAGGTGGTTAGAGGAGTTGGGTGACATGATGAAAACTCCATGAACACACCCAGCTCCCACTGGAAACCCTGTCCCTCAGCTACCTTCCTACCTACTACAAAAACTCAATTTAGTTTTTATTGAGTCCTTTGACCTTTAGATTAGCTTCATTTTATGTCTGTTCACAGTCTTTATATCGTGAGCATGGTTTTCTGGGTGTAGTCTGACCAGGACCCTGTACCATTAAGCAATCTATTTTCCTTTAAAGATGCTATATAAATTCAAGAACAAAACCAAAGTTTCTGGAAAAGCCCAGCAGGTCTGGCTGCATCTGTGAAGGAGAAAACAGTTAATGTTTTGGGTCTGGTGACCCTTCCTCAGAACTGCCGGTGGCTGGGAAAATGTCAGTTTGTATGCAGAAAATAGGGAGGTGGGTGGGGTAGGGAGTCAACAGTAGGAAAAAGGCCCAAAGAAAGAGAAATACAGTTGGACAAAGGAGTTGCTAACGATCAGGCTGGGGCTGATGTTTTCCCAGCCACCATCAGTTCTGAGGAATGGTCACCGGATGCTCCCAGACCTGCTGAGCTTTTCCAGCAGCTTTTGTTTCTGTTCCTCATTTACAGCATCTGCGGTTCTTTCGGTTTTCTGTATAAATTCAAGTTGGTGTTGTCTCAGTGATTTTTAGTGAAATGATAACTCAATTAAAATATGGCAACAATCCTTTCTACTTCACAAGAACAATTTGCATTTATTTAGCATCTCGCTGAATCCCCCACTATCAACATTCTTGGTCGCCATTGACCAGAAACTCAACTGGACCGCATAAACATCCTGCTCACAAGAGCAGGTCAGAGGCTAGGAATACTGTGGCAAATAACTCACTTCCCGACTCCCCAAAGCCTGTGCACCATCTATAACGTGCAAATCAGGGATATGATGGAATACTCCCTACTTGTCTGGATGGGTGCAGCTCCAATAACACTCAAGAAGCTTGACACCATCCCCAGGACAAAGCAAACTGCTGATTGGCATCACATCCACCACCTTCAACATTCACTCACTTTACCACTGACACGTAGCATGTACCATCTGCAAGATGTGCTGTGAAAACTCACCAACCTTCCTTCAAAAGCACCTTCCAGACCTATGAACCCTACCACCCAGAAGGAAAAAGGCAGCAGATGCAGTGGGAATGAGGTCTCCAAGTCTTATCTGGCTTGGAAATGTACTGCTGTTCCTTCAATATCGCTAGATTGAAACCACAGAACTCACTCCCTAAGGTTATTGTGGGCCTACCTACACCTGAAGAACTGCAGCAGTGAGGGAAGGCAGCTCACCACCTCTCTCCACGGCAACTAGGAGAGGATAATAAGCCAGTGATGCTTGTATCTCATGATTCTAATTTTTAAAATGTAGTGAAATGGCTGAAGCTGATTCCTGAGACCATTATCAGACTGAATTTTGTACTGAGCTGCATAAGGAGATGTTAGGTCCATGATTACAACACTACCCATCGTATATGTAGGAGGCTCACAGTCATAACATTCTTTAACAAACTCATTATTTTGTAAGAAAGGAAAGTATTTCTTCATGGGCCTAGAATCAGTCTTTTTGTTTCAAAAGAATTCCTCATTTCTGTTTTCACTAACTGTATCTTTTAAGAGGTTTCTAATTATGATATGGCAACTTCTCAGACAACCACCAGTTGTTTTGAGAAGAGGAAGTTAGCGTCTGTAAGCTTACCAACTAATTCAGTGGGCATCCAGCTCAACTATTGTCTCTTCCAGTCTGCTGTCTCCCCCTGCTGGTAGAATTAGTTGAAGCACCCAAATTCCCCAGCAGTTTCACGATTGCAGTCAGATCCGAACTCAGTTTCTAAAAGCAAATTCCGAGTCTGTGGTACAATCCCAAAATTTTGGACTCCCAACTTTGAATGAGCCCACTGCTATTCAGCAAGTCCCAGTTGGTTTTGCTTTTCTGTTTGTAAACCAGAGTCTTTCTCGAGTGGCATAGCTGTGGACAGTTTTCCACCATAGCAGCACCGCTGCTGCATTGTGGTTAAACCGTTCATTACTATTGTCTGCTTCCTTCACTATCAGTATCTTACTGTTGTTTTGCTAACCCTTCGAATGGTGAATATTCTCCAACCCTTCTGTGCTGCTAACATCTCCAAACAGCATGTGCAAAAGCAGAATAGGAGAAACCAGAACAGGCTTAACTCCTGACCACTTTCTGTAATCCATTCCTTATCTGGGAAAAATCTTCCAGGAAACTTTCTTAACCAGGCACAATCCTCACTTAGTGATTAAACATTTGCTACAAAAAAAAATTGTTCAATGGACAGCAGTAGATCTTAAAGCAGGCTGCTGAAAGACACAGCACAATATTATCAGCATTACTTCAGTGAACAGTCTCCTTTTGCTCAGCTGTCTGATTCGAGGTGTGTTGGTTTTAATAAGGTTGTTTGTTTGGTTTGTCTGATGAATCTCTTGATTTAAGAATTTTGAACATTAACCTGAAATTTTACTAATTTCCTAGAACCACATTTTGCTTGTCTCAGGCAAATTAGTACCTGTACCCAAGAGGAGGATAAGTGATTATAGAGAGACAACAGAGCCCACAAAACAAATATGGACAGCAGGAGTCTGCAAATTTTGGGATGGAGCAGTCAGGAGGTTTTTACCCTAGGTTCCTATGCACACCATTATCCACCACCCTGATTACAGATTCTCTCCACTGGTGCATAGTGGCTGTAGAGTTTACCCAGATTATTTTTTTTCTTTATTCTTTCATGGGATGTGGGCAGTCACTGGCAATTTGTTGCCTGTCCAAAATTGCCCTTTAATGGAGTGATTTGCTACAGCCCATTGAGTCTGTGGGTCTGGAATCACATGTAGGCCAGGCCAGGTAAGAATGGGAGATTTCCTTAAAGATGCGTTGCAAAAAATTGCTTGCAGCGCTTGAGCAACAGGTCCAAAACCACCTAGAGGGACAAGATCATGGTAGCACCTGCAGCTGTCTGTTTCCCCTCCAAGTTATATATTTTATATCTGTTGTTCCTTCTTTCACTGCTGCTGGCTCAATATACTGGAACTCCTTTTCTGTCAGTGCTGTGGGTCTATGCACCACATGGGCTGCAGCTATTCAAGAAAGTGGATCACCACCGCCATTTTCTCAAAAGTAATTAGGGATGGGCAATAAATGCTGGCCTTTCCAGCAAAAACTGTATCGCAAGAATGAATTTTGAAAACAAATCCAATTAGACAATACATGGAGACTTGACATGCCTGTAAAAGCAAGATCACAGATAGTGATCAGTTTGAATTTGTGTATTTGTAAAATAAATTGACCTGTTTATTTTTCATGACAATTTGTTCTGCTTGAAAGCTTTTCAGTCATTCCTTTTTCTGCTTCAAAACTTCCTGTGGAAGTGCAGACGTGCTCTTAAATGTTAAATGACTTGTTGCGATTGAAAAATGACATTATATATTTATCTCTCAGAACTAGCTTTCATCCTGTTTTTTTACATCCCTGCTTCTAAACTTGTTCTGTGTTTCCTCAGCAAACTGAAGGGTTTAAGAAACGATGGTTCACGTTAGATGACAGAAGGCTGATGTATTTCAAAGACCCACTGGTAGGCACAGGACACATGTATTCATTTATTACTTTCAGGAAATTGACGTTTCTTTTTCTTTAAAACTCAGTGTAATCTCTTACAGGAAAACTCTGGTACCAGATTCCTCTAATTCCATTTCTAGCAAAATTCATTTTTTAATTTATGAAATAAATATGAATTCTGTACCATGTTAAAAGAAGTGATAATTTTATCCATTTCAAATACAAACTGACTGTAAAGAAGGATAAGTATAATTTATAATTAAATTGCGTCTAAAATCAAAGCAATCTGTATGTACTCAATTACCTAGCATGCTTTGTCTTTGAGGGCCAATAACCACCAGTTGATGGTTAAGCAACAAGTACAAAATGGGAAATCCATGGGAAGAAATAGGTCTACCCCAGCAGCAATGAATTCTTGGCACTGAACATTCTTTTCTGTCCGAGAAAGTGGACAGGATGTACAATATGCTGCCAGTACACTGAGATCCACTTCTGCCACACCTGTTGTTCACTGCGACCTAGCTTGCTAACAAATTCACCTGAATGAATTTCATTGACCAAACTGCTACTTATAGATGTCGCAATGTGTATTTTTATAATTAAACTCAAAAAGGCAGCATCGGGGAGAATGGTCCCAGAATATTCTTCCAGTACGAGATTAAACACAGAGGTTTGTCTCTAAATGTGATGGAGTCTGTGTTGTTGCATTTTGATTTTGGCCACTTGCAGATAACAAAATGATTTGGCACCGTGTCTTATCACCTGTGTGCCAGGAAAACTCTTGGCCAGAATCTGAGCTGGTATTTGATTGCATGACATTGCTTCCATGTTCTGAATGCCCATCTGTAGAAACTGTTTGTTATGGATAACAAGTACCATTGAAGGAACCGTTCAGTAATTAAGTAATTGCATTGTACCACCATGGTTTAAAAAAAAGTGATCATCTACTTCAAAACTGTTCAGTGAACAGTTAATTCTTTGCAATGTGTGATAGTGAAGGATTACTATTTCCCTTTTCTGTCATTTTACATAGAACTATAGCAACTGGCATTTATTTAGCATCTTCAAAATAGAGCGACATCCCAAGGCATTTATGGTATCCAAAAATATCAGGGAATCAAGCCAGAGGAGGAGAGAAGTTTCAGGGTATGGGGACATTTTTGATTTGATTTTATTATTGTCACATGCACCTAGATACAGTAAAAGTTTTGTTTTGTGTGCAGTACAGGCAGATCATAACATAAAACATGCATTAGGGAAATAGCGCTAAGAGTATTATGTTATGGTTGCAGTGAAGGTGCAGAAAGAGTGAGATTGACGTTTCAGTTTAAAATTTGAGATATCCATTCAGAAGTCTGATAACAGCGGGGAAGAAACTGTTCATGAATCTCTTTGTATTTGTGTAAACATAGTGGGGTGAGGGAGGGTGTGGTTATAGTATTTGGAAGGATGAGAAGTGGGAGGGAAGCTTGACACAACATCAGGCCGAAGACACAATCGGTAGAGACGAGGGTGTGGGATTGTGAAAGAGAGCCAGAGGGCTGGAGGTGGGAGACAGACATGAGGATTAGATGAGCTATCATTATATTTTATGATCCATATCTTATCCATGTTCTTATCAAAATAAAAATCTTATAATATTGGTCTTTGACATTTCATTTGAATTCCAGGTTTGACATTTCTCTTGAACTTCAGCTGCCACAGCTTTTTTGCTGGAAGAGAGTCACATTTCATGTGACACAGAACTCTCTGATTTCACTGATAAATAACCTGGCTCTAATTTAAAGAAGGAAAGGGACGAAGAGTCAGGAAATATTCCCACTGATTCTGGGAACAGCTGTGGAAAGGATTAGGGTCAGCAACATTGTTAATGTATCCCACCACCCAGCCCTAGATAAAATGCCCACTGCCACATACTGTTTAGGTTCAAACATGATGAGAAAGAAAGATTTGTATTTATAGTACAGCTTTTGCACCGCTAGGATGTCCCAAAGCACATTACAACCAATGACACAAAGACACAGATGAAGTGCAATGGCTAATTTATACATAAAAAGATCCCACAACCCAATGACCAGATAATCTTTTCCAATGATGTTTCTTGAAGGATAAATAAGGTCACAACTCTGGGGATAACTCATTGGTTTAGTTTAATGTCTTATTTGATAGATAGCACCTCCAACAGTGTAGCATTCATTTAGTATCTCCCTGCACATGGCAACTCCGATCTTTATGTTTATGGTCCTGGATAGGCACTTGAACCCAGGCACTCAGGCCTGCGAACTCAGGCTGGTGCACTACCCGTTGCACCTTGAAAACAAGTGTGGGATTGTACCCCAGCAAGAATGGTCCAATCTTTCAAAATAGATCACTTCCACAGGCCTCCCTGAAGCAGAGCAATGTTAATGAGAGAAGATAAAACATTCCCGTTCTCTCATTGCAGGATGCCTTCGCTCGGGGTGAAGTGTTCATCGGGAGTAAGGAAAATAGTTATAGTGTTTTAGACGGTCTTCCTCCATCAACCCAAGGGAATCACTGGCAATATGGAATTACCATAGTAACCCCTGACAGGAAGTTCTTGTTTGCATGTGAGACTGAGAGTGAACGTCGCATTTGGATGGAAGCCTTTCAGAAGGTTATTGACAGAGCAATGTTGCCCCAAGAGTATGCAGGTAAGGAACTGTCTTTGTGCAAAATCTTCTTCATATAGACAGCGAGTCTGTGGAGCAATCAACAACAACCTATGCCTATATCACAAGTTTACCATAACAGAAAGTCTTCACCTTCACAGGTGTTACCACATAAAGTTTGGCATTGAGCTATGTGAGGAGATATTAGGAGGACCTAGATCTGGTCTAAGATGTAGCCTTTAAGTAGACTGTCAAAGAAGGAAGACAGAGTTGGCAAGGTTTAGCGAATGAATTCCAGAGCCTAGACTCCAGACAGCTAAAGCCACAATCAGTAGGGGTGAAGCAATTAAATTTAGGGTAACACTGCAGATATCTCATACACTTGTTGGATGGAAGATGGTCACAGTGAAAGAGAGAGGAATATCCATGGAGAGATTTGAAAACAAAGGTAAGAATTTTCAAAATTGGAGGCATTGCCTGACCAGGAGCTGATATAGTTCAGCAAACACAAAGGTGAAGGGTGAAATATACTCAAAATTGTGAATGCTGTCAGGCTTCATACCAAAACTAGGACTCACTATCTTTCAATGCACATGATGTTGTTATTAAATTTGATTTGTCCTCTCTCCCTTTGTGTAGCTCTGGAACAAGGATATCATAAAAAGTGACATAATAAAGACTAATGATAAAACAATGCTGATTTTCAGCTGTGATGCATATTTCTGTGTATACACTACTGGCAATCTGCTTTGGAATAATTCATTCAATTACTTGAGCATCAGTCTATGTCACATACTTTGGCACAGATGCTTCATGCATGGAAATAAAATTTTTCCAGAAAATCTATTTCTTTTGAAGAATGGTTAAAACCCATGCAAATTTCAACTGCATCTGTCTTGAAGCCATTAATCTGTTTATTTTGTTTCTCTCTTTTTAGCATCTGAAGCATTTTGCAGTTTTGGAATTTGATTTCTCTTTTAATGCATTTGTCCTCCAGCAACAGGTCAGCAAAATTTGATAAGTACCTGCTGGAGACTGCAATCATGATATCCCACAACGGAATATGTTAGCACCTTCCCCTTTCCCCATTTCCTGCATTTGTTTGAAATATTTTCTTCAAACTGTAAACAAGCTGATATATGTAGGGGGAAGAAATCTCATTCATCAAAATACTAATTCCCCTTTAGGTTTTTCATATATATGATTTCATACAACAAATATGCTTCACTTAATTTGCAAGGAATAAAACTCAACTGTTGACTAAATAATCTGCGTAGACGTGCTCTACTGAGCTAATGGATTTAGCAGACAGACTGAGACAAAGAGAACAGTCCAATTAATTCATCAGTCTGTCGCAAACGTCACCCATGACAGCTTAATTGTGCCTCCATCATTGTGAAAATTAATCACCCACCCTCCATTCCATCATACTCTTTCCCTTCCCTTGATTTCCTTGTTTTTTTTCACCTGTTTAAAACATGTTCAATCTAACATCTTTCAGTTCTGACCAAAAGTTATGGACCTGGAGCATCAGCTGAATCCCTCTCCATAGATACCAGAATTTTCTGCTTTTAGGACAGGGTACTATATATTTTTTTTGAAATACTAAGTTTCTTTGTTGTCGAAAGATATATTTTCAACAAAAATGACGACCTTCATTTTGTCTTATTTTCCAGTGGAAGCACATTTTAAACACAAGCCATAGAAGATCCTTGGTTTCGGAGGCTGTGGGCACACTAGGATTTCATCTGCTCATCACTGTTCTTTTTCAAATATGGATTGTTTGGTGTTTGTGCAGCAGTCTGTTTCCCTTTCCTCCATCCGTATGCCCTCAAAACTCACTCCCTCCCTCCCCAATGACTACCACAACACGGGTGGGGAGGTGGTATACAAGCACCTGAAGAAAATTAAACTGTAGCGAGGAAAGTGAAGTTGAAAGTGAAATGCATGTTACGAAATTGTAAAATCAAGAGCATGAATTTCACTTCAGCATTTGGGATGACTGTCAAAACGCACGGTTCATTACACACAACACTGCATGAGTATTTCTATTTGTTAGTATTTAATCACAGAATGTTTCCACTGCAGTCGGACACTATAAATACAATGATGTGAAAGGCTTAAGTTTTTTTAAAAAATTCAGTCTCATGTATCCATCTGTAATTGTCCATTGCTGGTCATGTGCCAATTCTCTGTGCGTCAACTTTGTTCTTACAGTCTTCAAGCAACTGTATTTATATATACAAAGTAAAACTTAAATTTAACTGTACAGACTTTAATGATCAGTGATTCTACATGATAAACTTTCTCAAAGGGGCGGCAGTGGCCTAGTAGTATTATCGCTGGACTGTTAATCCAGAGATCCAGATTTTGTTCTGGGGACCAGGGTTTGAATCCTGCCAAGGCAGATGGTGGAATTTGATTTCAATAAATATCTGGAATTAAGAGTTAACGATGACCATGAATCCATTGTCGAGTGTTGGAAAAAGCCCATCTGGTTCACTAATGTCCTTTAGGGAAGGAAACTGCCATCCTTACCTGGTCTGGTCTACATGTGACTCCAGACCCACAGCAATGTGGTTGACTCATCATTGCCCTCTGAGCAATTTAGGGATGGGCAATGAATGCTGCCTTAGCCAGCGACGTCCTCAATGAATTAAAAAAAATGTCCATAAAGACTTCTAGTTTTAGTTGCAATTGTGATGACTTACCTCAAACTTGAAATTGTTTTTTATTTCTTGTGTTTATATTTTCTGTGGATTGCCAAACAAAAAATACAAATATAGGTGTCAGTAAAGCTGAAATTACCGTCAGTACCTAGGCTCACAATGGTCCTGCTGTCTTCTGAACAAAATGTACAGCTTGAATTAAATTGTGTATGATGCTGTTTTCAGAGGGGTGTGTTCTCGGAGATGTGTTCTCTATTTAAAGAAAATAATAATTAGCTTTTCTGTACTGCTCAGCTTAAGGTTAAATTTTAGTGATATGTTGTGTTCTGTGATGTTTGTACCAGATAATAGTGTAATATAAGATTACCATGGTAAACAATGTAAAAAGCCTTCACATTGCAACAATTCTTCCTAAATTGTATCCACAGCTTTTTAATATGCATATTTTAAAAAACTGACGTAAAAAGATCTGAAATTTATTTTGCAAAGTTGTGAATTAATTCCTCCGATTAAACCACCAACCCTATCAATCAATTTTCATTCACCAGTGTGCAGTACCTTGGTTACAGTAACATTAATATCACACTAAATGCATTCTTTAAAGGTGTACCTCAACAATGGGACCAATAATCTTTTCTCAGATGTAATCTCAACCCAACTATTAAGCATCCCGAAAGTATCTCAAATAATAGCATCCAAAACATTGTTAGAGATTCTATGTATAGCAAGCTTATTACATATGGAATTTATGGAGACTAAACATGGTTGTGTGATGGATTTTTCCTAACAAAATGTCAGTGATTATATGCTGTTATGATGTGGTTGTTCCACTCTTCAAAGGGAAAGAATATTGACATGGAGATTCTACTATAATAGTTTGATAATCCACTTTTCCAAATTATGTCAACTGACATGGAATGAAACTGGGAAGCAAGCGAGATGACAACATGCTTCAGCAAACCAACACATCAAGTGAACGGATTTGAGATGAGCCTCAGCAGACTTTTTAAAGCAAGAAGTGAATTAAGTGAAGGAAAAAAGTCTATATTATATTCTTTATTCCAAACACGGAGGAAGTTTTTAGAATTTAATTTATATATCGCTGTGTGCAATTTGCACTGTTTCAATCTCCTTGTTTTTGTTCACTTGTACCTCCCTGCATAATTCAATAAATTCACAGCCAGTATTTCAAAATAGATTGTAGCTGAAGAATCATACATTGGAAGTAACACAATACCTACATTTTCTTTGTTCCTTCTCTTGTACTTATTGGGATTTTTAAAATTGGTCCATACGATCACTTACATATGGCTTTTGGAAATGTAAAATATTATGCTGCTAACAATTAAAATGAAGTACGCACTGGTTGCTAAAGAATAGCAGAACTAATTTACTTCGTAATTTTTAAGGTATCAGGCAATATACTTGAATAAGAATGTTATCAAAAAAGTGGATAACAAAAAATAAAGACCCTGATGGTTATGAGGAAGAGTAAAATGAAACATTCATGTCCATTCCATTTGTGTTGTTTTAATATGGTGTGCATTTGATTATGGAAATTATTCATAATGTACAGTGGAGAATATGGTGCTGAAATGAATTACTTAAAGTTATCATGGTGTCCCAGATCAGACTTTGTATTTTGATTACTTTCAATTAAAAGGTCTTGATTGTGTTGCACAAATGAGGCAATATGATTTGTCGTAATTGTCTGTTATTCTTTCAGAATGATTTAAACAATTCCTTTTGGTACAGAGTCTTTAAGTGCAAGGACACTGCAGTAAAAACCGAAGTCTTTTTGTTAGCTGCCTCAAAATATGCAACAGCAAATGACAAATACCAGCACTTTTCAGGATCTAATTGTCTCACGAGCTCTCTAAATGAAACTATTGAAAATTAAGGGCTCAGATTCCCTAAAAACTATATCAAGACTGTTCAAATGCATTGTATAGCTGAGTAATTTGGGAAATGACCATTGGTAAATTCAATACAGTTGGAAGGACAAGTGATTTTCAGCTTCTGATTTCTAGAACCTTTCATTTTTTTTGGCGTAGTCAGTCCTCACATGTTGGTCAGTCTGTTGTAATCTAATGCTGAAATTGATGGCTAGTCACTTAGTCAACAACTGTTATCATGTGATGAGCATGATAATAAAAGGTAGACTAAGGTGGCCATTGGTCGGTCTTCTAGTAATTCCTACATGGGTCAAAATGATGTGGGTTCAAGTTCAGGTACTGAGAGGTGAAAAAACAATGTGCCCAAACTTGCCACTATTTCAGTTTCTTCTAAGTAAGACATTGTTGTTGCATGGGCCTTGTGGTGCCCGCATCAAATTCAGAATTTAAAAGAAATCATTGTTCATCTAGAGTTACGCTGTGCATGTGACTGCTGAGCATGCCCATTCACCATTTATTGAAAAGTAATCAAATGTGAGTGAGATACTCAGAGTTTGAATTGACCAGGTGGGATGCTGTGAAGATACAAATCGTCAGTGGTTCTATAAATACTTAATGTTCCAATGGCCCTGATGGGCTACATCCTAGAGTTCTGAGGGAGGTGGCTGAGGAAATAGTGGAGGCTTTGGTCGTGATCTTTCGAAAGTCACTGGAGTCAGGGAAAGTCCCAGATGATTGGAAAATTGCTGTTGTAACCCCCTTGTTTAACAAATGATCAAGGCAAAAGATGGAAAATTATAGGCCGATTAGCCTAACTTTGGTAATTGGTAAAATTCTAGAATCCATTATCAAGGATGAGATTTCTAAATTCCTGGAAGTGCAGGGTCAGATTAGAACAAGTCAGCATGGATTTAGTAAGGGGACGTTGTGCCTGACAAACCTGTTAGAATTCTTTGAAGAGGTAACAAGTATGTTAGACCAGGGAAACCCAGTAGATGTCTATCTAGACTTCCAAAAGGCCTTTGATACGGTGCCTCACAGGAGGCTGCTGAGCAAGGTGAGGGCCCATGGTGTTCAAGGTGAGCTACTGGCTTGGATTGAGGATTGACTGTCTGACAGAAGGCAGAGAGTTGGGATAAAAGGCTCTTTTTCGGAATGGCAACCAGTGACGAGTGGTATCCCGCAGGGTTCAGTGTTGGGGCCGCAGCTGTTCACCTTATACATTAATGACTTGGATGAAGGGACTGGGGGCATTCTGGCAAAGTTTGCTGATGATACAAAGATAGGTGGACAGGCAGGTAGTACTGAAGAGGTGGGGAAACTGTAGAAAGATTTAGACAGTTTAGGAGAGTGGTCCAGGAAATGGCTGATGAAATTCAATATGAGTAAATGTGAGGTTTTGCACTTTGGAAGAAAGAATACAGGCATGGACTATTTTCTAAATGGTGAGAAAATTCGCAAAGCAGAAGTACAAAGGGATCTGGGAGTGTTGGTCCAGGATTTTCTAAAGGTTAACTTGCAGGTAGAGTCGCAATTAAGAAAGCAAATGTAATGTTGTCGTTTATCTCAAGAGGGTTGGAATATAAAAGCAGCAATGTGCTTGTGAGGCTTTATAAAGCTCTAGTTAGGCCCCATTTAGGATACTGTGTCCATTTTTGGGCCCCACACCTCAGGAAGGACATACTAGCCCTGAAGCATGTCCAGCGGAGATTCACACGGATGATCCCTGGAATGGTAGGTTTAACGTATGATGAACGGCTAAGGATCCTGGGATTGTACTCATTAGAGTTTAGAAGGTTGAGGGGAGATCTAATAGAAACTTACAAGATAATGTATGGTTTAGAAGGTGTGGATGCTTGGAAGTTGTTTCCGTTAGGTGGGGAGACTAGGACCCGTGGGTACAGCCTTAAAATTAGAGGGGGTAAATATAAAACTGAAATGAGACAACATTTCTTCAGCCAGAGAGTGGTGGGCTTATGGAATTCATTGCCATGGAGTGCAGTGGAGGCCAGGACATTGGATGCCTTCAAGGCAGAGATCGACAAATTCTTGATCTCAGAAGGAATCAAGGGCTGCAGGGAAGTGGAGTTGAATTGCCCATCAGCCATGATTTAAATGGTGGAGTGGACTTGATGGGCCGAATGGCCTTACTTCCACTACTATGTCTTATGGTCTTAATGAGCATGTGACTCCATTTACAACTGAAAGAATGGGACTTGAAGAGTAGTGTTTTCACTTCACTCCTTGAGACAACTTTGGTGGCAGTCTACAGGGATGTTAGTGTGGAGCAAGATAGTGATATTTGGTTATTCATTCATCTCTAGCAAGTATAGAACATTTGTCCTTACAAAAGTATTATCTCTAAAATGAGGTACAAAGATTAACCAGCTATCTTGGGGTCCCAATTAACTGGACTAGGAGTTATTCTAACTACGTAGACAAGTCAAGCCACAGCATTCAAGTAACAAAGCAGTGAGAGAGGGGAAAAAAAACCTATAAATTGCATCTCTTTTTAAGACTGACCTCATTATCTCCATCCAGAATTTATTCCCCCCTCCTCTCCTGAAAGGAGCACAAACCTTTTGTGATCCTTAGTTCAATCAATTACTGTAAAATCTCACTTGGTCCATTAATGTACTTCAGAGAAGTAAAACTGCTATCCTTGCCCGGGTTTGGTCTACATTAGATCGCAGGCCAATGCAATTTAATTGATTATTAACTGCTCTTGAGGGCAATTAGGGATGGGTAACAAATACTACATTTACCAGGAATACACAAATCATGAAATAATAAAAGGGAAGGTAATGAAGTTGAAGTACAAATTATCAGCATGAAATTAATTTTATTATGTAATCCACCTCTAGTTAGAAACTAAGGCACACCTCAAGCAAAATATCAAACCATCTGAAGAAAATGATGAAGATCTCTGATGGTTTGCCTTTCACTATGTCAATATTTCCTCTCCAGGCAAATATTTAACAACTGAGCAAAATAAAATATATGTCCTGCACACCATGCGGTCAGAATCCAGTCACAATTATAAACTAGCACACATTTTCATGAAATGAGCAGCATGCAATTTTCTCAATAATTTTTAAACTTACTTATTCATAATTTGTAAGTAAGTTACAATTGAAAATTAAAAGTAAGTTTTTTTTGTAATGCAATTTAGTTCAATTTGCTGTAACAGATTTGAATACATTTGTTAAACTGTGTTGTATAATTAAACCCCCTTCTACCATCCTCAAACAGCTCCATCCACTATTTTTCCTCCCTATCATTGATCTGATTTCTGGTTCACTCCCTTTCTCCCACACCAACTCAAGAACCATATACCATGTATTACAGAGTGGAAAGCTGTGAAAATCTAATATGACTGGGGGATTATTTTAATTAATGCCATGGGCTAAGGTCAGCAGTGTTATGATGATTAAGTTAAGGGATATGGCAGGTTACAGATAAGATAGCAATAAAGATAATGATAATAAGGCAATGCCTGGAGGTGACCGTGTAAACAACAGTAAGCCAGTATACAGACTAGAGTTTACAAAAATTGTTTTAAAGAAGTGAATTAAAGGCTCTTGTATATGAATGCTATTCATAACAAAACAGATCAGTTGTTTAAATTTGTGACCTGACAGCCATTACAGAGATGTGGTTACAAGAAAAGCTAGTATTTGAATTTCTAAAGGTACGCTACATTCAAAATGGATACAAGCTGGCAGAAAAGTGTGAAGTCGCTCTGTCAATTAAAAAGGGCACTGGTACTATAGGAAGAGATGACCTTAGTTCTAAAGCTCAGGATACAAAATTAGTTTGAGTGGAATTAAGTAACAGTAAAACATATGAATTAGGAGCAGACATAAGTCATTAAGCCCTTTCAGCTTTCCCTTCCATTCAATAAGATCTTGGTTGATCTGTTTGGGTTCTGATTTCCACATTCCCAACTACCTCTGCTAACCCCGATGCCCCTGCCCAATAGGAATCTATCTACCTCTGCCTTAAAAATATTCAGTAACCCTGCCTCCACTGCCTCTGAGGCAGAGTTCTGAATCACACAACCTCTGAGAGAAAAAAATTTCCTCCTCTCTCCTAAAACTGTGACCCCGAATCTTAAAAGCATCACCTAGTTCTGGACTTACCAACAAAATGAAACATAATTAATTTCCACGTGCACCTTCTGAAGGCCAGTCACAATCCTATAAACTGCAATCAAATCACTCCTCACTCTTATAAACTTCAATTAAAACAAGCCTAGGTTGTCCAATATTTTCTCATGAGTAAACTCTCATTCCAGGTATTAACTACTCCTCATCTGAATCACCTCCAAAGCATTTATATCCATCCCTAATTAAAGAGACCAAAACAGTGCAAAGTATTCAAAATGTGGATTCACTAATGTCCTGGATAACTGAAGTATAATCTCCCTAGTTTTATATTCAATATGTCTTGCAATAAACAATAATGTCCCATTAGTCTTTTTAATACTAAGTTGAATGCATACCCTTTGTAACTCATGAACGAGAACTCCTAGATCCTTCTGCATCTCAGAATTCTTCAGTCATTCACTATTTAATTAATAATCCTTTTTCATTCTTTCCATTTTCATATACTCCTGTCTGCCAGATTTTTGCCCACTCACTTAATAAGGACGTACATCAAAAAGATGTCCTAGTATAACATACTTTCCTCTCTATATTTGTCATCTGCAACTTTAATCACTATTTCTTGTTCACCTCATCTAAATCTTTGATATCGTGTAAAAATTTGAGGGCCCAATCAAAACAGAGCTATTTGTAAGCTACAAAACTCTGGTGCGGCTGCACTTGGAGTATTGCGTACAGTTCTGGTCAATGCATTATAATAAGGATGTGGAAGCTTTGGAAAGGGTGCAGAGGAGATTTACTAGGATGTTGCCTGGTATGGAGGGAAGGTCTTACGAGGAAAGGCTGAGGGACTTGAGGCTGTTTTCATTAGAGAGAAGAAGGTTGAGAGATGACTTAATTGAAACGTATAAAATAATCAGAGGGTTACATAGGGCGGAAAGGGAGAGCCTTTTTCCAAGGATGGTGATGGCGAGCACAAGGGGGCATAGCTTTAAATTGAGGGGTGAAAGATGTAGGACAGATGTCAGAGGTAGTTTCTTTACTCAGAGAGTAGTCATTGGATAAGCATATGGACGTACAAGGAATAGTGTAGGTTAGATGGGCTTCAGATCAGTATGACAGGTCAGCACAACATTGAGGGCCGAAGGGCCTGTACTGTGCTGTTATGTTCTATGTTCTTTGTTCTATGTTCTAAAACAGCAGTTTCCAAATTTCAAAGGGTAGACCCAACATCTGTGGTTAGCTGAAGAATAAATGTATTGGACTTATGGAAATACCATATAATTGAGCAAAAATGAGTGGCAAAGTGAACGATTGGTCAGAATATAGAGGGTGACCGAAAATGACTGGAAGGTTAGTCAGGAAAAAAAACATGGAATATGGGAGGAAACTTGGTAGAAAGGTAAAAATGGCTCACAAGAATTTCAACCGATATTTAAAAAGGAAAGGAATAGGTAAGTTCAATATTGGTCCTCAACTGAGAATGTGGAGTTAATAGATAATGATGAAATGGCACATTAAAAGTTCCAATATTTTACTTGTGGCTTCACGGTAGAGGATACCAAATACATCCCAGTAATATCCGTAATTCAGAAAGGGGAGGTGAGCAAGAAATTTGACATAATTAACATCACTGGGGGAATGGTATTGATCAAGGTGATGGATCTGCAGGCTGGTAAGTCCTCAAATCCAGTTGGTTTTTAACCTTTGGTCTTACAAGTGGTGGTTAAGAAGGGAGCAGATGCCTTGGTGTTGATTTTTCAAATTCAATAGATTCTGGATTATACCAGGCTGAAAATTAACAAATAAATAACAGGAAACTATAGGCCAATTATCATGGTATATCATGAATATGCTGTTAGTTTGATTGTTAGGGAGATTATACGTGGACACTTAGAAATAGCCAAGGTAATTGGGAAAGACAGCATAGTTGTGTGAAATTTTGTTTAACGAATTTACTGAATTTCTTTGAAGGAAGTGTTGTGGATAAGGGAGAGGCTGTAGACTTTCAGAAGGCGTTCAGCAAGGTACCACATTAAGGGTTACTGTACCATATATGAGTTTACAATGTAAGAATTAAACCACTAGCATAAAAAGAAAATTGGCTGGCTGTTAGAAAATAATATGCATAAATGAGTTTTTTTTTGATTCCTAGAGTGGTCTCAATTTTCTATAATTTAAAGCAAAGACTTACATCCGGGGTGTGAAAGCATCGTAGCTTAATTTCTAGATGATACAACGGCAGGTAGGAATGTGTGTTAAGAAAAGGACATGGAAATTTCAGATATTACTTAAATAGAGATGGTTCCCGAATTCGGAGGTGCACAGAGATCAGGGTGTTCTAGTGCATTAGTTATAAATGTCAGTACTTAGGTACAGCAATTAATAAATAAAGCTAATGGAATGCTACCCTTCAATATCAGATAAACTGAACATTAAAGTAAGGAAGTTATGCTTCAGTTATATAGGCAATTGACCAGATCACATTTTGAACAGTGTGTACAGTTTTGGTCCTTGAATATATTGTGGGTGGTTCAGTGCAGGCTTACTAGACTGATACCCAGAATGACCAGGTCATCATATGAGTAGAGGATGGACTGGCTTGCTTCCACTGGAAAGAGTGTGCTAATGACCGCAAAGGAGACACGTAGATGGAAAAAAGGAGCCAATTATCATTATGCATAGCAAAAAATGTGTACGTGTTGGGGGTGGTGGGGGAGGAGAGGTAATCAAAATGGAAGACCATATCCATTCTCTGAAGTTATCAAAGCCCATGTTGAATCCTGGAGCAGAGATGATTGACCACCAACAAGCACAACCATTTTCCCATGTCCAAGGTATGACTCCAACCGCCAGAGCTTTTGCCCTGATACCCATTGATTCCAGTTTTGCTAGGGCTCCTTGATGCTGCACAGTTGCTGTCACTTTAACCTTGCTTTTGGAACTCAGATCTTTTGTCCATGTCTGAACTAAAGTTCAAGAGCTGAGTAGACATGGCAGAACCCAAACTGGGCATCGCTGTGTAGGTGCTACTCAACAGCATTATTGATTACACCTTCCATCATTTTACTGATGATTAAGAGTAGACTGATGGGGTTGTAACTGACCAGGTTGGATTTGTCCTGCATTTTGTGTGCAGCACATACCTAGGCAATTATTCCCATTATCAGGTAGATGCTAGTATTGTTACAGTACTGGAAGAGGCAAGTCTTGGAGTACAAGTCTTCAGCACTGTCGTCAAATGTTATCGGGGCCTGTAGCCTTTGCACTACCCAGTCTTCAACTATTTCTTCATACATGCAGTGAATCAACTTGAAGACTGGTATCTGATACTAGACAAGCATATGGATGTACACGGAATAGTGTAGGTTAGATGGGCTTCAGATTGGTAGGAAAGGTCGGCACAACATCGAGGGCTGAAGGGCCTGTACTGTGCTGTAATGTTCTATATGATGTGGGGAACCATTGGAGGAAGCCAAGATGCATCATCTACTTGGCACTTCTCACTTAAGATTGCTGAGAAAGCTTCACCCTTATCTTTTGAACTGATGTGTTGGGCTCTTCCATCATTTAGAATGGGAATACTTGTAGAGCCTCTTCCTTCCATCAGTTGTTTAATTGGCCACCATTATTAGTGACTAGATCTGGCAGGACTGCAGAGCTTTGATTTGATCTGCTGGTTGTGAGATTGTTTAGCTCTGTCTACCACTTGTTGCCTATATTGTTTGGCATGCAAGTTGTCCTTTTTTTTAGCTTCACACCTCATTTTAGGCATGCCTGTTGATATTCCTGGCATGCCATCCTACACTCTCCATTGTACCAAATGTGCTGGCTTGATGGTAATGGTTGAGTGGGGGCTATGCCAAGCCATGAGGTTACAAATTATGCTGGAGTACAATTCTGCTGCTGTTGATGGTCCACAGTACCTAATGGATGCCCAGTCCAAAGTTGCCACATCTGTTTTAAGTCTGTCCCACTTAGCATGGTGATAGTGCCACAAATACAATGAAGAATACTCTCAATGTGAAGGCAGGACTTCACTCATACTGTCTTGACAGATACATCTGCAGCTGGCAGATTGGTAAGAATGTGATTGAGTATGCCAGCAGTTAACTTCAAAGAGGAACATACTAAAAACGATCCAGAAATAATGAAGAATCTAGGGACTTGTTGAACTATAAGCCCAACCTCAACCTGAGAGCACATTGCAGGTGATATTCGTTGGTGTGGCTGGCTGCAATTGACAGTACATCAGGATGGTACAGCAAGTGGTTGGTCTGTAGCCCAAAGGCTGCTGCATCTTCCAGTTTAGAGCAAAATCAAGGCTAGTCGATGATTTAATAAAGAGATAAATATAAAGTCCAAGCTGTACAGTCTGTCACAAACCCTGCAGTCCAATTTGTGCAGGCCGAGTAGATATCCGAAATTAATCTAGTCCCATTTGCCAGCATTTAGACCATATCTCCCTAAACCCTTGTATTCATACACCCATCCAGATGCCTTTTAAATCTTGTAACTGTACCAGACTCCCCACTTCTTCTGGCAGCTCATTCCATTTACACACCAACCTCTGTGTGAAAAAGTTGCCCCTTTAAATCTTTCCTCTTTCACCTTAGATCTATGCCCTCTAGTTTGAGTCCCCTACCCTGGGGGAAAAGACCTTGGTTACTGATCCTGTCCATGTCCCTCATGATTTTATAAACTTCTAGAAGGTAACCCCTCAGCCTCCGATGCTCCAGGGAAAATAGCTCCAGCCCCTCCCTGTGGCACAAACTCTCCAACCATGACAACATCCTTGTAAATTTCTGAACCCTCTCAAGTTTCACAATATTGTTCCTATAGCAAGGAGAAAAGAACGGAATGTCGTACTCCAAAAGTGACCTAGCCAATGTCCTGCACAGCTGCAATGTGACTTCCCAACTCCTAGACTCAATGCACTGACCAATAAAGGCAAGTATACCAAACACCTTCTTCATGACCCTATCTAGTTGTGACTTCACTTTCAAGGAACTATGAACCTGCACTCAAAGGTGTCTCTGTTCAGCAATGTTCTCCAGGACTTTACCATTAAGTGTATACGTCATGCCCTGATTTGCCTTTCCAAAATGCAGCACCTCACATTTATCTAAATTAAAATCCATCTGCCACTCCTCAGCCCACTGGCCCATCTGATCAAGATCCCTTTGTAATCCGAGGTAACCTTCTTCACTGTCCATTACACCGCCAATTTTGATGTCAACTGAAAATTTATGAACCATATCTCCTTTACTCACATCCAAATCATTTATATAAATGATAAAATGCAGTAGACACACCACCAATCCTTGTGTCATACTGCCGGACACAGGCTTTCAGACTGAAAAGCAATCCTCCAACACCATCCGTCATCTCCTGCCTTCATGCCAGTTCTGTATCCAAATGGCTAGTTCTCCCTGTATTCTTATAATATGCAAAAAAAACAACTCGATAAATTGCAAAATCATGCAGGTTCAGTTGAAAAATTGCATTAAAAGCATTTCTATATGTTGAAGGCGTGTGCAAACGTGTGTCTACCATATATATCCCCATAAAAGTCAATCGTGTAAAAGGTGACCCCAATGTATGGCCTTAAAAAAGTCACTATTCACATGCTTGTGAGAACAAAAATATATTGATCCTGGCTCTTCACTGATCAAAGCCCAAACATTTCAGAACCAAAGTAATGTTAATGAATCTACTTAATTGCAAGCATACAGATATATTGAAAGTGCACTGGCAAATAAATGATTAAAACATTTACAGATTTAAGTATTGTTTTTATTTAAATTATGAAAGTGATCAGATTATTAGTGATTAGATTATTATTAATATAAATTCTTTAGTGTTGTTAGCTTTTGTTTTATTCCATTGTCTATTTTGGATTTTACTTTGGCTAAAACCAATAATATCTCAATGCTTCAAATACATTATCTGTCCACCCCACGACTTTTGGCCTAAAAATGTGGTCTCAAAAATTTGACTTTTACACGAGTATATATGGTATATGGAAAACAAATGCTAATCTCCTCTATGGAATCTTTGCAGAAAAAAATCTAAGTGTGATGACAGTGCTGGCGAAGAACAGCCTTTTAATAAGAACATAGTGGAAACATCAGACAGGAGCTGCTTCTGTGGAAGCTAGCTAGACTGGACCTGCATGCCTCTAACATATTAATTCTACGCTGATCATACATTTTAACAAAGCCCTTTTCTTTAGGCAGTTTGAAAAATATGATTTGTGAGATGGTTAATTTAAATAAAAGCAAAGTGCAACAATCTTGACAATATTATACATTCTTACTTTATGTACAATATACCATGGAGAGCCCTATGATTTGAACATCAATATCCTATGTGAATACTTAACCGCAATTGAGTTTTCTCGTGTTTAAACAAAAAGTAAACATTCCACCTTGAGGCAGTTCCGACTTTGTATCAAACAAAGAGTCTAATTATTTTTCTTTAATGATAAATACAAACATTAAAAAAGCAACAGTGCAACCCTTCTGCACAAAAATATCACTAAAGGAAGGAATCAATTCTGCTGTTTAAATTGCTGCCAGTTAATCCCTTTAGGATTTAACGTTTCTGAACATTTCATATACATGAATTACAGATAGTGCCTGGTGAAAAAATGCTCAATATGGTTATCAGATCTATCAAGCATAATGTACAATTATTCTTAAATTTTGTATGTTACTAGCTCCAATCTAATCAGGTACTTGAATTTCACAAGACAAATCAAGTTCCTGTTTAAGGAGCATCTTGTGCAACATTTCTTAAACATGTTTTAGCACTTGAAACGTCAATGTTTAAAGTCAGTTTCTTGCATGCAAACGTGAAACATGCAGAACCTGTCCAAATATATTTACAGTATTTTGTAGCAGCTGTATGAATTTACTTAGAATATAATTTACCACCTCAAATAAAGTCAAGGTGACAACAATCTTCTTTAATGTTGTTTATTGGTTCAGAAATAATTAAGCCCATTTTTGTGCATGATCCTTTGTTATCTGTGCGCAAAAGCTACACCAGTTGTGTAGGTTAAATCAAGTGCTGCTGATCCCTACAGCTTTTCTTTTGTTCCTATTGACAACCACTCTGCTGTGTTAAACAAGAGCTAGTTTTAGCAATTTGAGATGTCTCAATTCTTCTTGGCAGAATTTGCTTAGTGATTTTACATCATAGCATGTGTAGTGCCAATGTACCAGTGTTTGAGTACAAAGCTGTAAAGTATTTAAATCTTATGTAAAATAATCTAGAAAGACAAAAAACTTTACAATCAGTCAACACACAGCCAATTGGAACCAGTTCTTTAAATCATGAAATATCTACTGAACATAAATAATACAGCATTTCCAATAGAGACAGTAATAGGAAATTATTTGTTGCACGTCCTTCGGTAGAAAGGGAAAGAGAGCCCTTTGCAGATGCTCAGCTGTGAAACTGTCATATAAAATGTCCCATGGTATAGCTGTTTCTATTTCTCGTATAAGCAGATCATTCATTAGACACCTCAGTGGAATATTGTCTCTAGACCTTAAGATCAGAAAGTTAATTTTCTTCTTAGTCAAGGTCAATGGGATTGACATCTTCTGGTCCTTCTCCATCCACTTCATCTTCCTCTCCCGTACCCATCAGACTGTTCAAAAGGTTACCTGCCAAGGGAATTTAAAGACTATAAAAAATTCAGTACACTGTAGAGAAAATATAATGCTTTTGTCTCGACTTTGGTAGCAGTCATTTCCCTTTGGATGATGACCAAAACTGTATAAAACTGCATAAAATTCTGACGGTTCAGAGGTTATATTATTCGAAGTGTCTATAATCTGTTGAAAATCTTACATCTGCATTTCTGGCATCAATATTTTTCATTGTAAATTTTCATCTCCGAAAATTATTATAGGAGCTGCCTGGTGGAATTTGCCATTTTATTATCATGCCCTCCCACCGATGATGATAATGTAACAAACTGTTGCAGTCACAACTCTTCTAGATGGCAAAGAATGAGAGGCTGAATATTCCAGGGCCGAGGTATCTTGCCAAAACTAATCTTCCAAGGGCTGCAATCTGTGTTGCTTCTTTGAGCTGAATGAGATTGTATTAGTGACGTACTCGGGGCTGTAGAGGTGATGGCCCCCAGATTGGGCATCAGTTTTTGTAGGCAGGCTTTTATCGCTCACAAAAGGTTAAGTGCCCCAACAGCAGCTTATCAGCTGCCTAGCTGCCACACAGTGTGGTCAGGGTTACCCCAAATGATTGGGGTGAGCCTACCTCTAGTTTTCTAGTTCTTCAATAGAGCCATTGCTGCCCTGACAAAATCCAGACTGTAATTGTGTGTCCTTAAAGAACAAGCTTTTGCAATCTCAGGCAGATTAATTAGGAAGGGACGCAAAACATTTGCAATGGGAGGGGAATCCTTTTCTAGATTGTTAAAATGTATTTCTTGGTAGAATCACAAACCATACTTAATCAGTTCAATAGAGGTTGCACTGTCAATCTCTTTACTGGGACCAATGGAATAGCTGGAAGTCTATTCAACATGGTTAAATTCATCTTAGAAAACATGTAGAATCTATGATGAAACTATCTATAATCGGTGATGACCACACCCTTCTCTTTAATTCCCAGAATTGATTACCATGTAAGATTTGCTTTCAAATTAAATCTTATATCTCTGAGGCGCTATATAAGACTGATTATTCAAAAGTGGGCTAATGTAGTACTGTCTTGGTGTCCCTACCTCTAGGCCAGGAGACCCAAGTTCAATCCTGCCTCTTCCAGGGATGTATTATAACATATCAGAATAGGCGGATTTAAAAAAAACACCATGGAAGACTACTGTCATGCAGTGCCATTGGTTCTCACCTCTGAGCCAGGCAACCCGAATTGAAATCCTATCTACTCTGGAAGTGTTTAATAATGTTATTAAATAGGTTGATTAATAATATCTAACAATGCCAGAGTAACTTCTTAACCCAATCAGCAGAATTCTAACTGGCTATTAGTATCTTATTCCTTAAAGCTTTTTGAAATCTTAGGCTTTTATTATTCCAACTGACCCTGTTTAGAGGGTCACAATGCAACTACTAGCCATCCAATCAAACATGGTATATGTTTTGGACGGCACGGTGACACAGCGATTAGCACTGCTGCCTCAGTGCCAGGGAGTCGCCTTTGATTCTAGCCTTGGGTGGAGTTTGCACATCCTCCCAGCTTCTGCATGGGTTTCTGCCACGTACCCCAGTTTCCTCCCACAGCCCAAAGGTGTGCAGGCTAGGTGGATTAACCATGGTAAATGCAGTATTACAGAGTTAGGGTGATGGCTGGGTTTGAGTGGGACAGTCTTCTGAGGGTCAGGAGAATTTAATTGCCTGAATGTCTCTATCCACTTTGTAGGGATTCTATATTGGAAGGCTCATTCAGAAGGTCAGGAGGAATGGGATACAGGGGAACTTAGCTGCTTGGATACAGAATTGGCTGGCCAACAGAAGACAGCGAGTGGTAGTAGAAGGAAAATATTCTGCCTGGAAGTCAGTGGTGAGTGGGGTTCCACAGGGCTCTGTCCTTGGGCCTCTACTGTTTGTAATTTTTATTAATGACTTGGACGAGGGAATTGAAGGATGGGTCAGCAAGTTTGCAGACGACACAAAGGTCGGAGGTGTCGTTGACAGTGTAGAGGGCTGTTGTAGGCTGCAGCGGGACATTGACAGGATGCAGAGATGGGCTGAGAGGTGGCAGATGGAGTTCAACCTGGATAAATGCGAGGTGATGCATTTTGGAAGGTCGAATTTGAAAGCTGAGTACAGGATTAAGGATAGGATTCTTGGCAGCGTGGAGGAACAGAGGGATCTTGGTGTGCAGTTACATAGATCCCTTAAAATGGCCACCCAAGTGGACAGGGTTGTTAAGAAAGCATATGGTGTTTTGGCTTTCATTAACAGGGGGATTGAGTTTAAGAGTCGTGAGATCTTGTTGCAGCTCTATAAAACTTTGGTTAGACCGCACTTGGAATACTGCGTCCAGTTCTGGGCGCCCTATTATAGGAAAGATGTGGATGCTTTGGAGAGGGTTCAGAGGAGGTTTACCAGGATGCTGCCTGGACTGGAGGGCTTATCTTATGAAGAGAGGTTGACTGAGCTCGGTCTCTTTTCATTGGAGAAAAGGAGGAGGAGAGGTGACCTAATTGAGGTATACAAGATAATGAGAGGCATGGATAGAGTTGATAGCCAGAGACTATTTCCCAGGGCAGAAATGGCTAGCACGAGGGGTCATAGTTTTAAGCTGGTTGGTGGAAAGTATAGAGGAGATGTCAGAGGCAGGTTCTTTACGCAGAGAGTTGTGAGAGCATGGAATGCGTTGCCAGCAGCAGTTGTGGAAGCAAGGTCATTGGGGTCATTTAAGAGACTGCTGGACATGCATATGGTCACAGAAATTTGAGGGTGCATACATGAGGATCAATGGTCGGCACAACATTGTGGGCTGAAGGGCCTGTTCTGTGCTGTACTGTTCTATGTTCTATGTTCTATATTTCTGTAAGAATATACTTCAGACATCTTTCTGTGTTTAAAGAATGGAACATAACCTAGCTTAATCTTTAATCCATCAAAAAATATTTGATTCTGTCAGGTAGTCATTATTTAAGAGCTTTAAGTACTTAAAGTCTTAAAGTCCCTTGGAACCTTACCAATATTCTTAGTTTATTTTGAAGATCATACACTGAAACACTATTTAAAATTCAAAAGTCTTGCTAAAGGGTTATACTCAATGGAAGTACCCTTTTTCTAACAGAATCAGATTCCCCAAGATATATTCTAGTACTAATGTAGTTTTGATAATAAGTGTTGCATTAGCTGAATATTTTCAGTGGCTAGTTAACAATCACATAAATCTTTTCTGCCCTTTTTTTAATCAAAGATCAGAGCATTACATCAGACCAATTAATTCAATCTAAATCTTTTTCAATAACAGAGCAAAAATGACTACTTTCGTGGTACCAGTTATTTGCCAATATATCTCTGAATTCAGTCTAATGAAATGTCATGAATAACCAGTAGGCAGCTTTCCTCTTCCACCTGTGAAACAGAACTTCACTTATCAGCATTCTTCAATAGCCATTTGACTGAGGGAGGAAGTGTTGAGCAATGATGTCTCATCACACTTTCACATATTTTTGCTTTGTGCTAATACTAGCAAACTCATCTACCTATCACAAACTGAATCAAAAGTCAGTCATTTTGTTTCCGTTGCAATACAAAATTATTCCATGTCTCTTCAATCTTACTCCTTGCTGTTGTTTTCTCCCAACAGAAGTAATCCCTTACCAACAATGTCAGCCCTCTCCTATCTACCTAACTTTTATTTAAAAATTATTCTTCAGAATCTTAGATCAATATCACATCAATGTTTCACTTGTAGACATGTGACAGTTAAACGAGTGACAATAATGTTCACATAGTACAGGGTAACTCAAACCTGCAGTCTATTCAAAAACTTTCTTGCATTAAAGTAAAAGCATCATCTTTAATCAAACTCATTATATTTATGTTTTTGCCTAACCTGAAAATCATTTACATTGTGTTCTAATTCCATCACATCTCCATCTAGATCAAATTCAAATTAATTGATTTTCTGAGATAAAAAAGGGTATGAGAAAGCAGAAGTAATAAACAAAATGACATCAAAAATGCTGATTTGTTTAACTGTTATACCAAACAAATATCACCAATTTTTCAGCTTTAGAACACTTCTATTGTTGGCAATTCGTTCTTCACACTTTCCGAAGTCTGTGTATAAATTTCCACATTAGTATTGATGTGAAGGAACTTGAACTTTGAAATGACATTCATTTGTCAAGCAACACTTGAAAGAGAGGCAAAGCTTTGTTAATAGAGATGGTCATACATCAGTCTTGTTTAGTATTGTACAATGTGTATACTTAAAGCAGTGTCAGAACTGGTACAAAGCAGTTAGCTGGTCCTCCAAAATCTCTTTCAATCCAAATAACCTCAGTTTGGCAGAGATTCTCCTCTCCATGCTTTTGAACATTTAGATTTGATGGATGCAATTTTTCCCAAGCTGGTCCATTACAGGTGAAAGATAAACCATGCATAATTCTTACATTTATTAATCATTCAAGTTTTGTCATAGTGCACTGACCAGACCCATTCCATGATTATCCACTCCTGCCTTGCTAACCTCCCAACAAAACAACAGCAGACTCTGTGCAATGTGAGAAAGCTATAAGAACACTATACTTTTTCTTTATTTACTGATGAAGTGGTATATTTTTGAAGCAAAAACACTTGACAGATGCTGTGTTACACTTGGCAGCCAGAAGAGATACATCGTGCTGGTCACACTGGTAAAGTCCATGGATGTTTTTCAAAAATTTGTCCATGGGATGTGAGCAGTACTGGCTGGTCAGCATTTAGAATCCATTCCTACTTTCCCTGGAACTGTGTAACTTGATAGGCCATTTCAGGGGGTAGTCAAGAGTCATATTGCTGTGGGTCTGGATTTAGGCCAGACCATGTAAAGAGAGATGTCTTTCCTTAAAAGATGTTAGTGAAACAGATGGGTTTTTAACAATTGACCTACCATTGGGTAAGCTTCTAATTACAGTTTTTGGTTAAGTTTTCATCCCACTACCAGTTCTATCCCTTTTTCTGAGACATTGTCCCATGTTGAATCAGCTGGTTTAAAACTTCATAGGTGGCAAAGATTGTTGACTTCCACTGCAGTGACATCATTCATGATACCTGTTTTAAACCATCTACTAATAAAATCCTTTTCCAAGCATTCACCCCCTCTACACTTCACTATTCCAATGCTTGGCTGGCTGTTCCTCTCATCCTCCACCCTTCAGAAACAAGAGCTCACTCAAAGCTCTGATGTCTGCATCCCATCTTGCATTTAGTTTCATTTAACATTCATTTCTGTGCTTGTCTCTTATACTGGCTCCAGTCCTACAATTCTCTTAAATTCCCCACCTCTGGCCTCTAATGCACCCCAAAAATTAATCTGTCTTTCCACTGGTGGTATGTTTTCAGCTGTCTAGGTTCCAAGCTCTGGTATTCACTCCCCAATCTCTGTATGGCATCAAGGGTATTCCAACATAGGAATAATGCAGACAACAAAACAAAAAAATGAAAGCCTGACTTATGGCACTGAGGATAAATTGGTAGGATTATTTATTCTTGAGAAGTGACGATTCAACAGAAACACAACTTCTTCATTTAATATTTTTAAGTCAATAATTAGTTGAACCTGATCATTTCAAGATACACTTTTTAGATGGTAGAGAGTAAGTCAGGCATTTTCTTCATCAGGGCTGCTGCCAATGGACTCAATAGTTCAATTCCTCTATCACAGTATCTGCAGCGTATACTACACGTAGGTTGCAATGTTGCGTGTCACCAATGTTACATCAAGAGTACTTCTCTTTGCAAGGATCTCAATTATTCAGAAACGTTTTTGGGAACACTATCACCTATTTTCATGTTTCTCCTGGAACTATTCACAATCTTGATTTGAAGTTGAACTAGCAGTGTTTGTTCACTCTTGCTACATTAATATTTCTGAGCTAATATGCTTGCAGAAACATTATCATCACAAGACAGCACCAAGTTAAGGCCCATTATCATGTGCTCGGTGCAATTAGGATGGGCAATAAATATGGACATTACAGCATCACCCACATCTCAAGAACCCTAAGACCAAGGACCAGAATAAGGCCATCCAGCCCATCAAGTCTGCTCTACCATTTGATCACAGATGATATATGTTTCTCAATCCCATTCTCTTGCCTTCTCCCTGTACTAATCAAGAGCCTTTTTATCTCTGTCTTAAATACATTCAATGACTTGGCCTCCACAGCCCTGTACTGCAATGAGTTCCACAAATTCAATACCTTCTGGCTGAAAAAAAAATCACCCCATCAGTTCTAAGAACAAAAAAATCAGTTTTAAAAATTACATGAGACTACAATAAGTTACAGCTGATCAAAATTGTTTAAGTTCACTCCAGATTTGGGCATTCATAGGCTCTTCAATCTCAAACACAGGAACAACTGTTGTCCTTTCAGCCCCTTGAGCTTGTTCCACCATTCAATTGGATCATGGCTGAACTTTACCTGAACCTCATTTATCTTTATTAACAAAAAATCTATTGATGTCAGCCTTAAAAATTTCGAATGACTCAATATCCACAGCCCTAACAGAGATTTTCAGTTTATGCATGGAATAAAAATGCTTCCTAATTTAAACTGTAAATGGTCCAGTTCTCATTTTAATCCTGCATTTTGTTGTTTAGACTGGCTACCTGAAAAAAGATCATTCTGTCAACTTTTAAAATGATTAAAGGAATTTGATAAAGTCTTGATTAGATCATCATTTGAACTATTACATTCAAAGGAATAAAAACCTAATTGGATGGAACTGTTAACTCAAACTTTTTATGATCCTCAGGGCACAGTGCCATACAATGACTGATACAAAAAGAAAAATAAATCACACTGGTACTGAGATTAAACTTCTGGGAACAGATGACAGCTCAACTCCATCTAACCTGTTGGTGTTTGTTGTTAAGAGTTTCCCTGAAATGCAAATAGACAGTAATTGTCTTAAACCTTGATGAGCACAAAAATCAGAAATTATATCTTCGGAACAAGTTATAATTTTAGGCGGAGTACCCCTATTGACAGGCATCCAGATATGATTTGTTTCCTAAATTTCTCTGTCTACATTTTAGTAGCCACAATGTGGACGTGCTGCTGTTGTACTGGGATGACAAATTCTGAAGTCACACAACACCAGGTTGTAGCCCAATAGGTTTATTTGTAATCACAAGCATTCAGAGCGCTGCTCCTTTGTCAATTGAAGCGGCTTCATGAGGACTTCACCTGACGAAGGAACAGCACTCCGAAAGTTTGTGATTTCAAATAAACCTGTTGGACAATAATATGGTGTTGTGTGACTTCCTACATTTTAGTAACTAAAGTAGTAGTTGTCCATACAAATATTGAAAATAATTGAGCTAAACACTGCATAAGGAAATGTTGGGCTCCATGCTTAACTTACCTAATAAGCCCCCATATGAGGATGTCTGTCTTGGTGCAACTCCGAAGAAGATCTGACCTATTCGATCGAGATACTAGAATTAAAAATATTACAAAATTAAAAATTTAAGACATAATCTGATGAACACCAAGGAAAGAAAACAAAAACCATGAAGCAATCAAGAACAATTCAGACAGATGAGCTTCTCTTAAATGAACCCACACTCAAGTCTATTATAGTAATGCTCTCTCAATGGTTAAAGTAACATCCTTATTAACACAAATACAATTTTCATGTACACATTTTGATTTCCCACACATCTCTGTATGGAACTCTGGACAATAAAAATAATTGAATTAGATTAGGAAAATAAAAAACAATGCATTTTAAAAGTTCTATGCTTTGCTATATTGGAAATAATCTTCAAAACAAAATGGTTATAGATAACCTAACTTAACAACATTATCATTTAGCAGGTTGAATTGACATTTCAGCCAGTGTTTACTGGCAGCTAATTTTCATTGGATTGCGTTCCAGGAGGGTCATCAACATGTTGAGTTTGTAAGAATACAAAGAAAGTTGCATAATGTATTGCTGCAACAAAAGGTCAGTGAAAGGCAGACATCAGTTTTTTGGGGCAGTGATTTTTTTTTATTGTAATGAAATTAACCCACCCTTAGGACTCCCTGGATGTTATACCTCTCTCATCCATAATAATTAAAACTTAATGTGCAACTATGTTTAAAGCTTTTCACATCCATTCTGTGTCTCAATGGCATTTTTAATTTCTGCCCAGCAGTTTTTAAACTTCAGTTAATTCACCACAATCTCTCTTTGCGTCCCCCTCACCAACACATTTTCCATAACTCATTGGAAGACTCAATGTAATATATTGTCGTTGCTTCAATTGCGTCCACATTTCCTCATGACTGAATGGTTGAGTATGGCAAGATGATTACAAAGTTACTTTAGTTAGCCATAACAAAATAAAGGTCAAGTGGTGTAAATTAGTCTTGTGCAACCTTAGTTTCAACTGCCCTTGATTTATTTACTCAAAATAACATCACGAAAAAAATTAGTCAGTTTATCAACTTATATGCACAGAAGCTTAGACCGTAAGGCAAATAGTGGAAAAATGAATCACTTCAGGAAAATGTTTTATTAACGTCACTGCAAGTTGTAACAAATCAATAAAATAAATTTAACATAGTTAACTCATGAGTGACTTTATCTATCAATTGCTCAACTGTAGAGAAAGACTTTCACCTTGACCAATGTGCGAGAAAATTTTAAAAACAATGCACAGAAACCTTCCCAATGGTGTTCTTACCGTTAGTCTTGGCCACAATACTGAATTAGCAGAATGACAGCACTAGAGCAGTGATTTCAGGCTAAAAGGAGTTTCTACGAGATACACACTGAAAATTCCCATGTATCAATTTGCTCTAGTTGTATTAAAACTTACTTACCACCATATAGTCCTCATTCAAATAGTGTGACTCCTCCATACGCAAATGGGTATTTGCTTCCCTTTGCTGCCTGAAATGTGTGAAATGGGAGAGAAAGGAAATAAGGGCTTCCTAATCCTCTTCATTGTGCCTTTCCCTACATTGATATTGTGGTCCAACTTTCAATTTTATCAGCTCTGGGATTTCAAATAACTTGCAACGGCAAGTGGATTTCAGCCTGTCGTATCTATGCCAACTCTTCAAAAATGCTATTCATTTTTACTTGTCTGCTTTCTTCAGCGCTACAAAATGTTCCCTTTTCAGACGTACGTCCAATTTCACTTGAAAGTTACTGATGAATCCACTGCCGCTGCCCTTTCAGGAGGCACATTCCAGATCATGACTTGCTGTGTAAAAATGTTTGTGAAGACCTTTGCGCTACAGGGTAAGCTAACAACTTTCTTCAGTTGTTTCTCTGCGACCAAACATAAATACATAAATTCATACTGGAAGTAAATTCTCCACAAAATGGTAGGGTGAACTGGGGAAAGACCAGAAACAAATAAGCTCTTGCACGTCAGGCTAGATGAGTATTGGCCTGTAATTACTGGAGGCAGCAAAATGAAAAACACCAAATCACAAAAGAAATCTGTTTTTTGATCTTTCCTCATGCCTAACAAAATGCAATAGCTAATAGATTTAAATGGATTCCAGTTCAATTTTGTTCTGCCCATATATCTTCGCCATCACTTTTGGAAATTCCAGAACAACAAAGGGTGTCCATCACATACCCTTAATTTTGGCCTTTGCATTATGAAATTAAATGCTAATCATGGCAAACATTTTTGAAGGGTGAGCCCACGTGTCCCTCTATTAATTACCTGCATGTTACTACTAATACATTATGAAAAATGGCATTAATATTAATGAAAATTTATTGCAAATGATGAGAATTAAAAAGGATGCATAAATGTAACTGACCTTGAGATTTCAAAAACAGAAACTTATGAACTTGTCATCCACTATGCAGTGATTTAGAAAGACTCCTTGCTCTACATTGCATTATATTAGTTTGGAAATTCTAAAATAATGCTGCATTTCTGGAGAGAGAAAGGATGGAGGGATATCCTGACAGTACAGCAGTAGTTGAGTAAGGTAGAGTTTCTTTGATAAAGAGATCATGATAAATTATCAGGTGCTTCTATAAAAGCACATTGCGCCACCTAAAATAAAACGCTGCACGGCTGCAAGAAAATCACATGATACATGGCAATAATTTCACTAAAGGACAAAAAAGCTACCGGTATGAGGAGGATCAGGGATGCCTGATTTTCTCTTTTCTCATCAAGCATTACATAGGTGAACTTCCATTTGTGAGGGGATGAGACCTGAGTAGGACATAAGAACATCAGTCCCAAAAGTACTCAAACCACATGCAAGCAAGCAAACTGTCCAATAACTGCCCTTGAATTTGTGGTGAACTCAGCAACACACTGTAGTCCTTACAATGGTGAATACTTCCATTCTGGTGTCATAAATGACATTAAATCGATGGTGGTGGGTGGTGAAGAGAAGTAGGAATATATTTTATGAATATCTGAAACTGATCATTTACTTGATGATGCACAAAACTATTTCCTCACTATCCTTCTTCTCAAAACAACACTTTCTAAAGTGACTCTGCCGAATGGTTTATAAGGTTGCAGGTGCAAGTTTTCTTAAAGTTGTGAATAGCTCAGATTGATTTAAATTTTCCTATTTCCATCCTGAAACTTAACAAGAGAACAATTTAAAATGTGAATCTTGGATCCACCCCACTTGAATAAATACAGCAGGAGAACAGTAACTCACCTCAATGTACATTGGATCTCTTTTTAAAGATGGTTGATACTGTTCACATAACACTGTAAAAACGGTTAACTTCCCCCTTCAGCGAAACAAAAACACAACAATTATGGCACTGAACAAGTTTTAGCATTTTAAAGCACCGATAATTTTCATAGCAAAACAAAACTTACCCTTCAACAGCAAGTAATAAGAACCAAATAAAGTTTAACAAGGGCTGTATAAACGGAGGCCCCTTTTCTATGGAGGGATGCTTCTCTGTGTAAGTTGTGAAGACCAGCGATGCAGTGTTTTTATTTTTTAAGCAGAGAAACCTGAAAAAAATTAAGAATGCTCAGAAATGACAATTTTATTCATCTGTGATAACTTTGTAACAAATGTAAAGAAAACTACAAATGTATAACACACAGACTCAGACAACATATCATTTTATGCAATGTCAGTGGTGGCTCAGTTGATGGTCTGGAACCAAGCACAAACATCAAGACAGAAACTCCAGAGACATACTCTGGGAAAGCTACAATGTTAGAAGTACCATCCTTCAAATGAGATGCTAAAGCACAGCCTCTTCAAGCCCCTCAGGTAGATGCAAAAGATCCCATGACATTATTAAGAGGAGCAGGGTGGTTAACCCCAGTATCCAGGCCAATCTACACCTCAAAAACAGAATATCTGATTATCATGTTGTTGGTTATAGGAACAAGATGGCTATCTATATTAAAACAGTGAATACATTTCAATGTTCAATTTCATTGCAAAGCAGAAGTGCTATTGAAATACAATTCTTTCCTTCTTCTAATATTTGATTTGACTGCATACTACAAAAAGCAAAAGATTTCTAACTTCTTAAATGGCTGAGAAAAATTACAACCCTACTCATAAATGTAAAGATAACACTTGGTTTGATTAGGGATATCTATGGATGTGTAAAGGTTATTTTCTTTCTATAACTGAAAAAAATTGTACATTCCAAACTCTAAGAATATTAACTCTATAAACAGATGGATGAGTGTTCTGAATAAAAAAGTCAAATTTATACTCTGGAATTAAGTAAAGCCATCCCACCAGCACACTATTAGGGTTATAAACAAATTTGAAACTTTGATTGAAGCGGAGAATAACTTCCATATGTTCATTTGAAAGTGGCAAGTAAAAAAATCTAGAAGTCACATTAGTTCATGGTTCTGAAACAGTAGCTCATTGAAACTCCACTGACTGGCATCATGTGTTAAACAAGAGAAGAGTGTACTCAAAGTAACGTAGGTCTCTGCCACGCTGTATTTGTTCAACGTTAATACAATTGCATAACTTTTCCATGATGTTTTTCACGGTCAGGTTAATGCTTTGTAATAATCAAAGATAAAAATGAAAATACTTTTACTAAAAGCTTCGAACTCACTGAGGAGGCTTCAGGCCAATCTATATCCAAAAAAAAAATCAGCTCTGAAAATACTCTTCACAATTTGGTGGTTGTGAAAAATTGCAACACAGCAGTTAAAGCAATTCACAACATTCTAAAACAATCAACAACATCTGAAAAAAAACAAACCAAACCAAAGAAGAAAGAAAAATAGAAAACAAAACAAAAAATCAATTCATCCTGTTTGCCAACGTTAACAAATGTTTTTAAAAAATTCCAAGAACTGACCTTAACCAAAATCTAATCAGTTATTCCTGAGGACACACCTAAACATGAAGCAAATTTCATTCAAACTCATCCAAAGAAACAAAGAAACCTACAGCACAGGAACAGGCCCTTCGGCCCTCCAAGCCTGCGCCGATCAAGATCCACTGTCTAACCTGTCATCTATTTTCTAACGGTCTGTGTCCATTTGCTCCCTGCCTATCCATCTGTCCAAATACATCTTAAAAGACACTAACGTGTCTGCGTCTACCACCTCCGCTGGCAACGCGTTCCAGGCGCCCACCACCCTCTGTGTAAAGAACTTTCCACGCATATCTCCCTTAAACTTTCCTCCTCTCACTTTGAACTCATGACCCCTAGTAATTGAGTCCCCCACTCTGGGAAAAAGCATTTTGCTATCCACCCTGTCTATACCCCTCATGATTTTGTAGACCTCAATCAGGTCCCCCCTCAATCTCTGTCTTTCTATTGAAAATAATCCTAATCTACTCAACCTCTCTTCATAGCTAGCACTCTCCATACCAGGCAACATCCTGGTGAACCTCCTCTGCACCCTCTCCAAAGCATCCACATCCTTTTGGTAATGTGGCGACCAGAACTGTACACAGTACTCCAAATGTGGCCGAACCAAAGTCCTACACAACTGCAACATGACCTGCCAACTCTTGTACTCAATACACCGCCCAATGAAGGAAAGCATGCCATATGCGCCTTCTTGACCACCCTATTGACCTGTGTTGTCACCTTCAGGGAACAATGGACCTGAACACCCAGATCTCTCTGTTCATCAATTTTCCCTAGGACTTTTCCATTTACTGCATAGTTCGCCCTTGAATTTGATCTTCCAAAATGCATCACCTCGCATTTGCCCGGATTGAACTACATCTGCCATTTATCTGCCCAACTCTCCAGTCTATCTATATTCTGCTGTATCCATTTGCTTTGAGATATACTGTCTACAGGCAAACAGGGGCAAAAAAAAAAAACACCTATCCACCCTCACCGGCCAAACTTATAATTACAAAAACATGGTCATGATTTAACGTGCAGCAGACCAGGCACCTCTATCTCCAAACAAATGAAAAAACATTAGGAATGCAGAAATCACAAAGCAAATATTTGTCAAAACTGTTCAGAACACAACTCTATGACTCAGTTGTATCAGAGATAATGGGAACTGCAGATGCTGGAGAATCCAAGATAACAAAGTGTGAAGTTGGATGAACACAGCAGGCCAAGCAGAATCTCAGGAGCACAAAAGCTGACATTTCGGGCCTAGACCCTTCATCAGAGAGGGGGATGGGGAGAGGGTTCTGGAATAAATAGGGAGAGAGGGGGAGGCGGACCGAAGATGGAGAGAAAAGAAGATAGGTAGACAGGAGAGTATAGGTGGGGAGGTGGGGAGGGGATAGGTCAGTCCAGGGAAGACGGACGGGTCAAGGTGGTGGGATGAGTTTGTAGGTAGGAAATGGAGGTGCGGCTTGAGGTGGGAGGAAGGGATGGGTGAGAGGAAGAACAGGTTAGGAAGGCGGAGACAGGCTGGGCTGGTTTTGGGATGCAGTGGGGGGAGGGGGCATGCTGGGCTGGTTTTGTGATGCAGTGGGGGGGTGGGGACGAACTGTGCTGGTTTTGGGATGCGGTGGCGGAAGGGGAGATTTTGAAGCTTGTGAAGTCCACGTTGATACCATTAGGCTGCAGGGTTCCCAAGCGGAATATGAGTTGCTGTTCTTGCAACCTTCAGGTGGCATCATTGTGGCACTGCAGGAGGCCCATGATGGACATGTCGTGTTTATTGCAAACCGAGCGGAGGTGTTCTGCAAAGCAGTTCCCAAGCCTCCGCTTGGTTTCCCCAATGTAGAGGAAGCCACACCGGGTACAATGGATACAGTATACCACATTGGCGGGTGTGCAAGTGAACCTCTGCTTAATATGGAAAGTCATCTTGGGGCCTGGGATGGGGGTGAGGGAGGAGGTGTGGGGGCAAGTGTAGCACTTTCTGCGGTTGCAGGGGAAGATGCCGGGTGTGGTGGGATTGGAGGGAGTGTGGAGTGAACAAGGGAGTCACGGAGAGAGTGGTCTCTCCGAAAGGCAGACAAGGGTGGGGATGGAAAAATGTCTTGGGTGGTGGGGTCGGATTGTAGATGGCGGAAGTGTCGGAGGATGCTGCGTTGTATCCGGAGGTTGGTGGGGTGGTATGTGAGAACGAGGGGGATCCTCTGGGGGCGGTTGTGGCGGGGTCGGGGCGTGAGGGATGTGTTGCGGGAAATGTGGGAGACGCAGTCAAGGGTGTTCTCGACCACTGCGGGGGAAAGTTGCGGTCCTTGAAGAACTTGGACATCTGGGATGTGCGGGAGTGGAATGCCTCATCCTGGGAGCAGGTGCGGTGGAGAAATTGGGAATAGGGGATGGAATTTTTGCAGGAGGAGGTGTATTCTAGGTAGCTGTGGGAGTCGGTGAGCTTGAAATGGACATCAGTTTCTAGCTGGTTACCTGAGATGGAGACTGAGAGGTCCAGGAAGGTGAGGGATGTGTTGGAGATGGCCCAGGTGAACTGAAGGTTGGGGTGGAAGGTATTGGTAAAGTGGATGAACTGTTCGAGCTCCTCTGGGGAGCAAGAGGCGGCGCTGATACAGTAATCAATGTAACGGAGGAAGAGGTGGGGTTTGGGGCCTGTGTAGGTGCGGAAGAGGGACTGTTCCACGTAACCTACAAAGAGGCAGGCATAGCTTGGGCCCATGCGGGTACCCATGGCCACCCATTTTGTCTGTAGGAAGTGGGAGGAATCGAAAGAGAATTTGTTGGGTGAGGACGAGTTCGGCTGGGCGGATGAGGGTGTCAGTGGATGGGGATTGGTTGGGCCCGCGGGACAGGAAAAAGCGGAGCGCCTTGAGGCTATCTGCTTGAGGAATACAGGTGTGTAGGGACTGGATGTCCATGGTGAAAATGAGGTGTTGGGAGCCAGGGAATTGGAAGTTCTGGAGGAGGTGGAGGCTGTGGGTGGTGTCACAGATGTAGGTAGGGAGTTCCTGGACCAAAGGGGAGAAAATGGAGTCCAGATAGGTGGAGATGAGTTCGGTGGGGCAGGAACAGGGTGAGACAATGGGTCGACCAGGGCAGGCAGGTTTGTGGATTTTGGGAAGGAGATAGAAATGGGCCGTGTGGGGTTGGGGAACATTAAGGTTGGAGGCTGTAGGTGGGAGGTTCCCTGAGGTGATGAGGTCATGGATGGTACTGGAGACGATGGTTTGGTGCTCAGGGGTGGGGTCATGATCAAGGGGGCGGTAGGAGGAGGTGTCCGAGAGTGGGCGTCAGGCCTCAGCGATGTAGAGGTCAGTGCACCATACTACCACTGCGCCTCCCTTGTCTGCGGGTTTGATGGTGAGGTTGGGGTTGGAGTGGAGGGCTGCCCGTTCTGCAGGGGAGAGGTTGGAGTGGGTGAGAGGGGGGACCACCGCATCCCAAAACCAGCACAGTTCGTCCCCTCCCCCCATTGCATCACACAACCAGCCCAGCTCGTCTCCTCCCCCCTCTGCATCCCAAAACCAGCCCAGCCTGTCTCCACCTTCCTAACCTGTTCTTCCTCTCACCCATCCCTTCCTCCCACCTCAAGCCGCACCTCCATTTCCTACCTACTAACCTCATCCCACCTCCTTGACCTGTCCGTATTCCCTGGACTGACCTATCCCCTCCCTACCTCCCCACCTATACTCTCCTCTCCATCTATCTTCTTTTCTCTCTATCTTCGGTCCGCCTCCCCCTCGCTCCCTATTTATTCCAGTTCGCTCCCCCCATCCCCCTCTGATGAAGGGTCTAGGCCCGAAACGTCAGGTTTTGTGCTCCTGAGATGCTGCTTGGCGTGCTGTGTTCATCCAGCTTCACACTTTGTTATCTATGACTTAGTTGTTGTGAGAAAAGAAATATCAATGGAAGTAAGTTTCTCTTCACATTTTCGGACAAACAGGTTAAATAGCCTCTCTTTGCATTGCATTCATAGTTCTATCATTATTGACTATTTACGCTCAAAATAAATACTCAAGCATAATTAACTACGTGCATCTGAAAACAGCATTGAAAAGCTTTCCTCCATTTTTTTTGGTCCTCTCTTGAACATGTCAACTCTCACATGGATACTGCTCAAATGGCACCAACCAAAATGGAATCAAATTACTTTTTGATCCAAAGGCTTTAATTTAAAACACAAACAGAGTGGTTTACTGTTTTATTGTAGAAGCAGCTCAGTGCTCTTTATTGCTTTGCTATTTTATAAACTGTGTAGGTGAAAACGCAAGTATAAGTATAAACAGTTGCAGCATGTTTACTTTTCTATACATTTCTTTCCAAATAGTTAGCTTCAATTTAAACAAGGTCAAAAGAACGGCAGATGCTGTAATTCCAGGACAAAAACAAAAGTTGCTGGAAAAGCTCAGCTGGTCTGCTGCATCTGTGAAGAAAAATCAGAGTTAACATTTCAGGTCCGGTGACCCTTCCTCAAAACAGTTCAAAGGAAGATCACCAAACCTGAAATGTTAACTTTGATTTTTCTTCACAGATGCTGCCAGACCTGCTGAGTTTTTTCAACAACTTGTTTTTGTTTGTGATTAAAACAAGGCTACTTGAGCAAAGATTTTCAAATGGATTATAACAAGAAACGTATTTCTAGAAATACCATTAGAAGACTTTTGTTTTGCTGAAGACAACATGCTGATGAAGCTTTTCATTTTGCACTCATCAGGACATCAAGCTTCAAAAGAAATAACAATTCATACTGCATCAGAAAATGGGTGTTGTTTGGTTGACAGGTGGACTGATTGATCAAGGTGCGGCCATGGAAGCTTCCACAAGGAACAACCATCATCCGTGCTTTTGCTTAAATTCTTTTCTGAATTTAAAAGAGACTCAGTGGATTCATCTGTCTAAACATGTTTAGGAATGCCTTTTTAAAACTCCAACAAAACACTCAATTTCGAAAGTAAACGAAGGTCATTGAAAACATCATGCTCCGTGTCTACATGCCTTTTTGTTTGTTGCTTTTATACTTCCAAGTGCCCAGTAAAAAAACTAGAGAAGTTAGTCCAATTATGGAGTACAGTAAACTACTTCTTGCTTCAATCTTTCTTTTGTTAAAAGATAAAAAAACTTTGCAATTGGCAAGCACTACTACAAATGGTCTTGACGAATAGTCAACTCTCAACAGAAACCTAGATGCATCATATTAAGCTTATATTAGTTAATAATATAAATACAATATTATAATATACAATAAATCCAACTATCTGGAAGCATTATTATAGTACAAGGAGCGCGCATTGGTCTTGTTTACCAAATACTTACTGTAAGACTGCCTGTGCAACAAACATGTCCACTTCATTCCGGTAACCCTTTGACGCAGAGTATTCTACTAACATATTTGCACAACCCTCCCCATCTGCTGAATGAAGGAAGTGATACCGAGATTCACTATAGTTTTGCTCTGGAAAGAGATGCAAAATCATTGTATGTAAAGCAGTGAAACGGAACATAATTTACCAGTATTGACAACATGAACTGAATGCCCTTCTTCTGTGTCATTAATTTTCTAAGCTTCTATTAGAAGGATGTTTGGCTGATTCTCTAAGCATACAATGAATTAAAAATCTGGTCAAATTACTAAATACATCAATTCAGCAAAACATGGTAGTGTATTTTGCCAATGAAAGGGATAGCAGCCAATTTTATCACTGCATTGGTAGTCAACATATACTTTTGAAATGAATCTAACAGAAGCAGTTCTAGAAATGTCAAAATTCTAATCAACTGTTTTTCCTTTCAGTACACAACGACAAGCTTTGGAAGCAAAACAGAAATATATATTGTAATGAAACCTAGACAGCCAAACCAAATCAGACTTGCTGCCTCTGTATTCATAATATACTAAAATTACAACCTTCAAATTTCCTCAAAATTGACTTCAATGTTTCCCAACCAGATTTTCGAATAACCAATCCCCGACACTACAAACATTCAATTCCATACACTGGTTTGTACCTTAAATCAAAAAACTTAGCAATTTATTAACAATACAGCAATTTTAACAGGGTATATTCAACCATAAAGTAATCTAATTGGTCTTTGTTCTTAGCCCCATTCACAAAGACAGACAGACAAACAAGCAGTATTAAGGGTCACTAACAGAAAATATCGGAACTGGCCAGATAACTTATGTAGTTTTCACAATGCATCGTTCCATGGGCACAGAGAATGGTTTCTTTGTGAATTTCTTAACATGGTGATCATGGTCACTTTTGTAGTTCGCTGAGATAAAGCCAGTAATACTTATAACTTTTTTTTTTATTCTCTGAGCTTCCAAGAGGTGATAAGAGAAGTTAGACAGGGAGCTTTCAAATCTTCATGCTGTAGTATCAACAGCCAGATTCCTTTTTCCAGTAAACATGGTCCAAAATCCCACTCAAACTCTGACCACTTCCTGACAGACAGTCCATCTCCATCTTCCCCATAAGGTCCCAGCTACCATTTAACATCTGCTGTCTACATGAGCACAAGGTTTTTGCCCAATTTTCTGGAACTAATTTCCACCTACTGACTTCGTTAATAGTCAACTTCTACTGTCTGTTTAAACGTAATGCTCTTCCTCAGTGACTAAGTGTCTATAGAATCCCTTCAGGAACCTACTTTCAATTAACTTCCATACCAGGCCTCATTAATAAATAAAAAGTTGTTTGGTCTGTTTTCATTTTAACAGTGTGTTACCGACAGTTCAAAAACCATCTTTAGCTCACAGTTCCCAGTTCATAGCTCCAAACCAAAATTCATAAAATAATAAAATAAAAATACTGAATTATCAGCCAGGGCTCTAACAATACAATGACTACTTTTTGTGAAGGGTGATGCATATAGACTTTAGCATGCTCTTCCTTAAAGCAGTAAAATGACTACTGAACTTATCATCCAGTACTTCAGGCCAATCAGGTTATAATTTTGAAACCTAGCTTCACATTGGCTTGGAGGTGTATAAGACATCGGAGTGGAAGTAAGGCCATTCGGCCCATCGAGTCCATTCTGTCATTTAAATCATGGCTGATGGGCATTTCAACTCCACTTCCCTGCACTCTCCCCGTAGCCCTTGATTCCTTCTGAGATCAGGAATTTGTCGATCTCTGCCTTGAAGGCATCTAACATCCGGCCTCCACTGCACTCCGTGGCAATGAACTCCACAAGCCCACTACACTCTGGCTGAAGAAATGTCTCCTCATTTCCGTTTTAAATTTACCCCCGCTAATTTTAAGGCTGTGCCCACGGGTCCTAGTCTCCCCATCTAACGGAAACAACTTCCCAGCGACAACCCTTTCTAAGCCATATATTATCTGTAAGTTTCTATTAGATCTCCCCATAACCTTCTAAACTGTAATGAATACAATAATCCAAGGATCCTTAGCCGTTCATCGTACGTTAAACCTATCATTCCAGGGATCATCCGTGTGAATCTCCGCTGGACACGCTCCAGGGCCAGTATGTCCTTCCTGAGGTGTGGGGCCCAAAATTGGACACAGTATTCTAAATGGGGCCTAACTAGAGCTTTATAAAGTCTCAGAAGCACGTCACTGCTTTTATATTCCAACTCTCTTTAGATAAACGACAACATTACATTCGCTTTCTTAATCACAGACTCTATCCGCAAGTTAACATTTAGAGAATCCTGGACCAACACTCCCAAATCCCTTTGTACTTCTGCTTTACGAATTTTCTCACCATTTAGAAAATAGTCCATGCCTGTATTCTTTTATCCAAAGTGCAAGACCTCACATTTGCTCACGTTGAATTTCATCAGCCATTTCCTGGACCACTCTCCTAAACTGTCTAAATCTTTCTGCAGCCTCCCTACCTCCTCAGTACTACCTGCCTGTCCACCTAACTTCGTATCATCAGCAAACTTCGCCAGATCGCCCCCAGTCCCTTCATCCAGATCATTCATACATAAAGTGAACAGCTGTGGCCCCAACACTGAACCCTGCAGGACACCACTCGTCACCGGTTGCCATTCCGAAAAAGAGGCTTTTATCCCAACTCTCTGCCTTCTGTCAGACAGCCAATCCTCAATCAAAGCCAGTAGCTCACCTTTAACACCAGGGGCCCTCACCTCGCTCAGCAGCCTCCTGAGAGGCACCCTATCAAAGGCATTTTGGAAGTCTTGATAGATAACATCCACTGGGTTTCCCTGGTCTAACATACTTGTTACCTCTTCAAAGAATTCTAACAGGTTTGTCAGGCACGACCTCCCCTTACTAAATCCATGCTGACTTGTTCTAATCTGACCCTGCACTTCCAGGAATTTAGAGATCTCATTCTTAACAATAGATTCTCGAATTTTACCAACAACCGAGGTTAGGCTAATCGGCTTATAATTTTCCATCTTTTGCCTTGATCCTTTCTTAAACAAGGGGGTTACTACAGCAATTTTCCAATCATCTGGGACTTTCTCAGACTCCAGTGACATTTGAAAAGACCACAACCAAGGCCTCCGCTATGTCCTCAGCCACCTCCCTCAGAACTCTAGGATGTAGCCCATGTATGCTTTTGCTATAAAGTGCAAGCAATATATGACAGCTGTGTTCAGGTTGTCCAGTGTTTGGGCATCAGATAACAATGTGACATGAGTTATACAATCCCCTTAAACAACTGCAGATCATTATGAAAGCGGACAACTGCGACTGGAATATTGACTTTTGGCTATCGTGGTCATTACCTTTCCATAGTGTCACTGCCAACAATTGGTGTAACTTTGGGTGTCCGAGTTTTGCTGAACCTCCACTAGACCACTTCAGTGCTCTGGATACAAATGCTGCTCTCTCAGGAGAGTTTGGATCCATTAGACTGAAAAGTTTACCGAGATTTTCTGAAAAATATGAAATGTTGACACATTTTGTAGCCATTTTACAAAATTCAGCAGGGTGTCTGGTATTGTATCACATCAAAAGTATTACTTAAGACAAAATACCTGAACAAATAAATCATCAACCTCTGAAGGAAGAAAGGTGGTTATGCATGTAATCTAAAATGTGACAATCTAAACCCATTCAAAAACTAACAGGTTGCACTGTGGAAATGAAGATACAGACATGTTTCCAACTTCAACAAAAGTTTGGTAACACATTCATTATCCCATGTAAAGCATGGGAATAAACAATTCAAAGACTTTGGAAAATGGCAATTTAAAGTGTTTCTACAGTCAAATTAAGCTGTATTATACCAATCCTGCTATTCAGTTGGAGAAAATAACAAAAACTATGAGATGTTGGTGTTTTAAAATACATTATTTATTTTATATCTGGTAGGCAAATAGGGTAGTTATCCAGAGATCTTAAAATTCCAACTGGAGCGTACACTCAAGGGCATTAACTCCATATAATTCAAAAAAAATTAGGGAAGCACAAGAATAATAAAGTACTAACAGTAAGGGATTTTTAACTCCCCTAAAATTAACCGGTATAGTTTTAGTGTGCGAGGTAGAAAGGAAACAAAATACTTAAATTGTGTTCAGGAGAACATTTTTAGCCAGTGTGCAGAAAGACAAAAAAAGAGAGGGAGCAGTTTTGGACATAACATTTGGAAATCAGCCCTGTAAGTTAGAAAGTACATCAACCAGGAAGCATTTCAGAGAAAGTGACCATAAATCAGTTAGGGTACAGGATGGAGATGGGAAGAAATAAGAATGGGCTGGGAATAGAAGTTCTAAACTGGGAAAAAGGCTACTTTTACTAAAATAAGATACAATTTGTTGCAAGTAGACTGGGAGCAAATACTTCCAGATAAAGCAGTGGAAAGCATTCAGGAGGAAATAACAGGAAACAGGGCAAATATGTTCCCATAAAGATGAAGAAGGCTGAAACCAGAGAACCCTGGGTATCGAGGAACATGAAGGTTAGGGTTAAGAGACATTCTTACAGCAGATACCGAAGGCTTGATAGGACACAGACTCTAAAGGAGTACAAAGTGCAAAGGGGAACTTAAAAAGAAAAACTGTAAACAAATGGAATGTATGAGAAAGCATTCGAGGGTAGAATAAAGAAAATTCCAAAGAGTTTTAAAAAATATATAAAGAGCTAAAGAATAAAGGAAGAGGGAGTAGGGCCCATCAGGGGGCCAGAAAGGTAAACAGTGTGGGCCTTGAAACATCACAATCTTCAATGAATACTTTGCATTGGAATCACAGTGAAAAAATGGGCTGACAAGACACTAACAGCAGGTTAGAGATCTGTGAAATTCAAAGAAAGTAACAGAAGGTGTGTGAGGTACAAGCGGGCTTAAAGGTGGCTTATGCAGGCAGGTGCAGGTTTGTTGTTGACGAGAAGTAAAGAGATATCAGAGGCCCTGGCAGTGATCTTCAAATAGTCTCTAGCCTCAAGTGTGGTCCCAAAGGACTGTAAGATTTCTAAAATTGCCCCATTGTTAGAAACTGGAGCAAGGCACAACTAGGAAATTACAGGCCAGTCAGTCTAACCTTGGTAGTGGTGAAGTTGTTAGAAAGAGTTGTGAGGAACACTCAGAGAGACAAGGATTAATTAGGGAAAGCCAGCATAGATTTGTTAAAGAAGGTAGCGTTTGACAAATGTGACCGAACTATTTGAGGAAGTAACTAGAACTGTTGATGAGGGTAATGCATTTGATTGGTTGTACATGAACTTCAGCAAGGTTCCTCATGGTTGACTGGTTAACAAAGCAAAACCACATACCAAGTAGCACAACAGATTCAAAATTACCTGAATGGCTGGAAGCAAAGGATAAGGTACAGGGATGCTTCTGTGACTGAATGTACATGCTCAGTGGGGCTCCACAGAGCTCAGTGGTGGGCCTCTTCTTGTTTGTCATGTACACTGTGTGGAGTTTGCACATTCTCCCCGTGTCTGTGTGGGTTTCTTCCGGGTGCTCTGGTTTCCTCCCACAGTCCAAAGGTGTGCAGGCTAGGTGGATTGGCCATGCTAAATTGCCCGTAGTATTCAGGGGTGTGTGGGTTATAGGGGGATGGGTCTGGGTGGGATGCTTCAAGGGGCGGTGTGGACTTGTTGGGCCAAAGGGCCTGTTTTCACAACGTAGGGAATCTACTCTAATCTAATCTACACTAATGATTTGGACTTAAATGTAGATGTATGATCAAGAAGTTTGTCATTAAGAAAATTAGTAAGATGGCATATTGTGACGACAGCCATAAAATGCAGAAAGATATGAATGGACTGATCAACCAGGCAGACAAACAGCAAATGGATTTCAGTCCGAAAAAGTGAGATAACTCACTTGGAAGGCTGACAAAGCAAGGGTTCATACATGAGTAGTTAGACCTTGGAAAGATCAGGGGTACTTGCGGTGCACATTCACAGATCTCTGAAGGAAGCAGGGCAGGACATAGGATCTCTTTCTGTGCCGAATGATTCTTCGGTCCAACCAGTCCATGCCAACCATAATCCCAAACCTAACTAGTCCCACCTGCCAGTGATTAACCCATAGTTGCCCCGATGTCTTTTCAAAATCTGTCTCCTCGCCCCCGGCTTGAAATCACTCACCCTTGGGAAAAGACACTCGTCATTCACTTATCCACACCGCCTCATGATTGTATAAACCTCTATACGGTCACCCCTCAACCTCCTATGCTCCAGTGAAAAACATGCTGGCTGAGACGGTTAAGATGACATGTGGAATGCTTGTCCTTATTGGTCAAGACATCAAATATAAGAGAAAAGAGATTTTGCTGGAATTGATTTAGGCCACAACTAGAGTATGGCTTTCAGTTTCAGTCACCACATTATATGAATGATGTGACTGCACTAGAGACAGTGCAGAAGAGTTTTACCAGGATACTGCCTGGAATGGAACATCTGAGCTATGAGGAAAAATTGGTTAAGTTGCTGTTTTTCTTCTTTGGAGCAGAGAAGGTTGAAAGGTATAGAAGATTGAGGGGACACAGACAGCATGGATGGGAAGGTATTTTTTTCCCCATTGGCAGAGGGGTCAATAACCAATGGGCATAGACTTAAGTTAAGAGCTAGAAGGCTAAGAGGAGAGTTAAGATTTTTTTCGCTAATGAATGGTGGGAGTCTAAAACTCACTGTCTGAAAGGGTGGTTGTGTCAGAAGCTCTCAAATATTCAGCAGTAGTTAGATATTGGCTGCATTGCTGTAGCCTCCAGGCAATGGACCAAAAGTTGAAAAATAGAATTATTGTAGTCAGACTTTTGTTGACAAGATTTGCATAAATTATAACAATTATTCATTCCCATCCATTGCCTTTGGGTGCAAAAATAAAACAAAGATGGCTAAGCAATCGCTCACAAAAGAAATTAAGGAATAGTATTAGATCTAATGATGGCCAGAAACAGCAACAGACCTGAGGGGTGCGAGCAATTTACAATTCAGCAAAAGTGGATTAAAAAACAAATGATCAGAGGGAAAACAGACTATGAGTGTAAACTTGCAGTTGACAAAAACTGAAAGCAAAAGCTTCCATAAACATGTGAAAACCAGAAAATGAATGAAGACAAAAGTAGGTGGCTCAGTCAGAAGTAAGAGAAACTTAAAAGTGGAACAAAGAAATGACAGAAGAATTGAACACATATTTTGGCTCTGTCTTCACAAAGGAGGACAAATAATTTCCCAGATTTGTTTCAGATCCAAGGGTTTAGTGGTAGGATTGGAAGATAATCTATATTAGCAGAAAAATGATGTGAGAGAAATTAATGGGTTTAAAGACTGACAAAATTTATGCATCTCAAAAAACTAAAGGAAGTGATTTGGAAACATTTAGTGCATTAGTGGTCATCTTCTGAAATTCCAAAGATATTAGCATAGTTTCTGTAAATTGGAGGGTGGATAATGAACCCCATTTTTTGAAAAAAAATGGAGCGAGAAAAAAACAGAATTACAGATCAGTTAGCCTAATAATAGAATATAGGGAAAATGCTAGAGTCTATTATAAAAGATGCAGTTAAAAAAAAGTGCTTAACTAATCTATTGGAGCTTTTTTGAAGATTTTCCCAGTAGATGAGACAAGGGAGAACCACAGGATGTGGTGCATTTGGAATTTGAGAAGGCTGTTGATAAGATTCTATACAAAAAGCTAGTGGATAAAGTTAAAACACATGATTAGGGATAATATCCTGGCATGCATTGAGAACTGGTTGACAGAACTGAAACACAGTGGGAACAAAGAGGTCCCTTTCAGGGTGATAAGGGGTTAACTAGTGGTGTACCACAGGGATCAGTATTTTGGGTCCTAGCTATTCAGGTCCCAGTTATTCATGACTTTGACAGAGGAACCAAAATAACATATTCAAGTTTGCTGAAGATGGGACAGAATTGTGAGGAGGATTCAGAGAGTCCTCAAGGTAATCGAGATAAGTTGATCATGTGAACATGGCAGATGTAATATAACATGGATAAACGAGGTTATACACTTTGGTGTCAAAACAGAAATACAGAGTAATATTTAAATGGTAATAAAGTGTGAAGCTGGATGAACACAGCAGGCCAAGCAGCATCTCAGGAGCACAAAAGCTGACGTTTTGGGCCTAGGCCCTTCATCAGAGAGCTCCTGAGATGCTGCCTGGCCTGCTGTGTTCATCCAGCTTCACACTTTATTATCTTGGATTCTCCAGCATCTGCAGTTCCCATTATCACTGACACAATATTTAAATGGTGACAGATTTAGAAACATACAAAGGGATCTGGGTGTCCTTGTACATCAGTTAATGAAAATAATGGCAAATGCAGTTAGCAATTAGAAAGGCAAATGGTATGTTGGCCTTCATTGCAAGACGATAAGCATCCAGGGCCTTGTTGAGACAACAACTGAAGTATCATGAGCAGTTTTGGTCTGCCTCAGGCAGGACGTAGTTATCAAGGTTCACGGAGGTGACACTGGGGATGGCAGAATTGGCGTATGAGGAGAAATTTGTTCAATTGGACCTATATTCACTACAGTTTAGCAGAATGTGAGGAAATTTGATTGAAACAAAATTTTAACAGGCCTAGACAGACTGGATTCAAGAGGGATACTTCCCATATTGAGGAGTCTAGAACCAAGAGTCGCAGTCTTAGCTCACTGGGTTGAATAGAGGAAACGTTTCTTCAATGAGGGTGGTCAAACTTCCTAATTCCCTACCAGAGAAGCCTGTGGAAACAGGGTCATGGAGTTTATTCATGAAAGAAACCGGGAAAGAAAAAGTATGGCATTGGGATTGAGGGTCAGTATTGATCAGATTGAATTGTGGAGAAGGCTTAAGGGGCTAAATTGTGTACCTCTACTCCGAGTTCCTAGGATAGGCCAAATGGCTTCCTTCTGTACTATAAAGGTCTACATGAATGAGTCAAAAGTCATCCTTTGTGTGAATCGTGAGACTAGATTTACTAACAAATGTTGCTTGGCATGTAATAAAAAGGTGTGGAATGGCCTGTCTGGAGGATTGTTAACTTGACATTGGTTTAAAATAGTCGGGGGTCACTATTATTTTAGTTGTAATTAGCCCAGCCAGATAAACAGTTCCTTCAGAATATCATTGCTACTTCATTTAATCATACCATGAAGTTCTGAAATTAAAAAAAAACCTGTTCTGAAACTGTTCACCGCTTGAGTAATCAGATAATAATGAAAAAAATGAAATTATCAAATTTAAGCATCATAATTATGTCTTATTAAAGGCAACAGTATTAAAGGCTGAAGTCTACGAGGAATCAATGGGATGTTGTCACTTGTTAGTACATCGAAGTGATGTTTGAATAATGGAGTCTGCTTGTATCAGTTACTTTGATCCAAAATTGCTTGCCACGGATGAATTATAAGCACCAAAATATATTTAAACACAAGTAAAATTCACATGGTATATCAATGGCTTCCATAGAAAGGTATACTTAGTCTAATTAACTGATGTATCGCATCTAAACTGCTCCTTATCAAACTCAATAAACTATCAAAAACTGCTACAAGTCATCAAGTGTCTACAATAGGTAAATATGAAAACAAATCTCCCAAAATCAACACACTACAGATATGAACCTTGATAGATACCAACAAACCTGCAAACAGAATCAAACACAAAAATAAAACAGGTTGGTACAATGGGTATTGGCCAATTTGACTGTTGTTTGGTTCTCTATTAAAACCACGCATCTTGCTTTGAAACAGAACAAAGACACCAAGTTGAAGTATCAGAAATAGTCAGTCTCCTATAAAAATCATTAATAGCAGCAGATAACAAAACTACAGCACAGCATACAATGCCCAGTATAAAGGGCAGAAACATGCCACACAGCTACAATCCATGGTAGCAATCCTTTCATATTTATCATATACGTTCAGATTACTCTCAAAATAAATAAGCTTGCAGGTTGAACTTTGTGGGAAAAAAAGGAAAGAAAAATAAATAATTATACCTCAACAACAAATAGCAAGTCATAGAGTTATAGAACACGGAAAGAAATCCTTTGGTCCAACCAGTTCTTGCCGAACATAATCCCAAACTAAACCACTTCCACCTGCCTTCTTCTGGCCCATATCTCCCCAAATCTTCGCTATTCATGTACTTATGCAAATGTCTTTTAAACACTGTAACTGTCCACAGAGCTTTCAAATCCACATGCTAACCACCCTGTGCAAAAAAAAAACTTCCCCTCGTGCCTTTTTTAAAAACTTCTCATCTCACCTTAAAAATATATCCCCTAGTCTTGAAATCTCCCATCCTAAGGATTGGACACCTACCATGAACGCTACCTATACCCCTCATAATTTTATAAACCTCTAACATCACCTCTCAACCTCCTATGCTCCAGAGAAAGAAGTCTCAGCCTTTCTTTATAACTCAAACCTTCCATATCCAGTAACATCCTGGTAAATCTCTTCTGAACCCTTTCCGGGTTAATAATATCCTTCCTACGAATGAGCTGATCACAGTTCTCCAGAAAAAGTCTCACCAATGTCCTGTACCACCCTAACATGACTTCCTAACTCCTATACTAAGAACTGAGCAATGAAGGCAAACGTGCTAAACGTCTTTTTAACTTCCCTGTCTACATGCGGCAGAAACTTTAAACAATTAAGCACCTGAACCTCTAAGTCCTTCTGTTCTACAACAATGCTCGAGGCCCTACCTTTAACTGTACAAGTTCTGTTCCTGTTTGTTATACCAAGATGCAATACCTTGCATTTATCCAGATTGAACTCCATCTGCCATTTTTCAGTCCATGGACCCATTTGATCAAGATCCCTTTGTAATCTTAGGAACCCCTCTTCACTGTCTACTATGCCACAAATTATGGCATACTCTGCAACCTTACTAACCATGCCTTCTATATTCTTATCCAAATTGCTTATATAAATGACATGCAAAAGAGGACCCAGAAGCAATCCCTGTGGAACACATTGGTGACAGGCTTCCAGTCTAAAAAGCAACCCTCCAACACCACTCCCTGTTTCCTGCCATTTTTTCCAAATCTGAAGTTTCCTACTATATCCTTTAGGTGCTTTTCTGGTACTTTCTGAACAAAAACAAAAAAGTGTCAAAATCTCTGTCTCCAGTTTTCACAGAAAGTTTGTTAACAGAGGTGGAACCGCACTGTTTATCCCAAACTTGCTCTAACTGAAATCCACTTTCTATCACATGTCTGAAGAACCTCAAGTTCAGTTATCCTTCCTGACTCTGTACAGCATTATCTCAGCCTGAAAAGGTGCCTGTAAACAAGTTCAGTTTAGGTCAATAACTTAACCTTGGATCTTCTTGATATATATACTTCAGCAACATACATCACGGGACTGACTAACTGTGAAACTAGCAAGACATTTCCATTATGCATTAATAATATCTCTGCACTTGAATTATTACTTGTGATCATATCAGTCTCTCCTCATACAATCATGCTCATTTCCTCACCCAAACTGCTAAGCAATTAGTAACTCGCCCAAAGCTGAACTTCAAAAATAAATAACTCATTGTAAAGATTGCACACCGAATTAATTGGCAGAAATGTTCGAAGTGCAGAAAAGGGAGCATGTTGACAATTCACGTACCTAAGAGTTCATCTGCAACCTTTGCTTCAGACTTTTCCAAGGACTCTAAAACTAGCATAGATAAATCAGCAGCACTGTTTAGCTGTTTCAAAAAGAGAGAGCAAATTAATAGCTGGACAGAAAACTTTCATGTGCAGAAAGTAAACACCAATGGACAACTGAACGAATATCTGGTATCTACAGGAATATTCACTTACGATGTTCGCAGTGTTCAGCATCATTTTTAACTGTCAGATGCCAAAGCATTTTGTAACAACACACAGCCAACATGGACAACATTCAAACTTAGCTGCTAAGTGGCAAGAGATATTCACTGTATACAATTTTCAGGTAATAATCATTACCAACGAAAGAGAATCTAAACATCTCCTCTTGACATTCCACATCCTGGAAATTACCATTGACCAGAAACTTAACTGGACCAGACACACAGATACTGTGGCCACAAATGCAGGTCAAGGACTGAGAATTCTGCAGCAACGATCCCACTCACAGACTCTCCCAAGCCAATTCATCAGTTGCAAGACATGTCAGGATTGCGATGGAATATTCTCCACTTACCTGGATGAGCTCAACTCCAACAGCAGTCCAAGTTCAACACCACCCAAGACAAATTAGCCCTCTTGTTTGGTACACCATCCACTGTCTCTACCAACAGTGTATACCACCTACAAGGTGCAGTGCAGTAACTCACCAAAGTTTCTCTAACAGCACCTTCCAAACCTGCAGCTTTCATCAACTATAAGGTTAAGGGAGTAGACAGATGACAATACCACTATCAGCACAGTTTCTATCAAATTAATTATCTGACTTGAAAATGTATTGCCATACTTTCGCTGTCTGTAAATCAAAATCCTGGAACTCCTTAACCTAACAGTTCACGGACAGAGCAGTTCGAGGCTGTACACGAAACAACTGCTCAAGAATAATTAAAAATGGATAATAAATGCTGATATTGCCAGTAACATCCACAGTTCAAGAATGAATAAAAAATATTAGAAGTCATGGGTAAAGTAATCTCCTGGGTAACTTATTACATATCCTATGCATTAAGGTGACTCAACATAATTGAATACTTTTGGTCTTTTGCAAAGTTTAAAACAAAGCATGGGACAAAATGAAGAGCAAATAAAGTGCTTACATTTATAAAGCATCTCAGGACGAACTAATAATTTTCAACCAAAAGAAGAGAATATTGGCATAATATTTTATGAACTGTCAAAACAGGTAGATTGCAAATTGTGTAATTTTTAATGTTACCTGACTGTAACTGAAGAACAGCAACGCTCCAGAATACACAAGTTCTCTAGCTTCAGCATGTTTACTTTGTGACATATACCTGGAAAAAAGGCAAGCATAATTTTGACTCCGTGTCATCCAAATATTAGCATGCTACTTAAATTCAGAGATAGCTATAAAACTCCACCAACATTTTCCTAGATCACCTCCAATAATGCTGGCACATTTACTATCTAAAAGAGTTCTTGCAAATATTTAACAATGTAAAATATGTTTTATGTTACAGTCATTATTCTCAAAATCAGATCACAAAGCTTTCTGAACTATGTGAAATGTAATCACCAGAGAAACATATTTTAAAGAACACGGACCAGTGTTTATTATGCGGCTCAATGGAGTAAGTCACTGAGTTTGAGGAAACTTTACGTGAAAAACCTCATCAGAAATGCTTCACAAGACTACAGCAGTTTTACAAGATAAAAGAAAATAAAGGTCTTTAGGAAATCGAGCCCCCACAATATGGCATTTCAAAGCAAGGGCCCTCCTAAAACTTCACACTAATAAAGTGGGATGGGAACTTGTTAGTGATGTCAGGAAATACAATACATCAGAAGCAAATATTCTTAAGATATCACAATTTGAAATGGAATTAAAGAAAGTTTCACTGTGCATGGCACTGAAAAAAACTATCCCAGCAGGAAACAAATATCAAATAGCTACTGAAATTTATCTTCCAATTACATGTGATAGCAGGACTGTTGACAGAAATGATAAACTTCTGAGCTTTTTAAACCATTTTTAAAGGACACCATGACTTGGATCACACTTCCATTTGTTAAAGTAAATGCACCATATGTGACATACCACATTGAGCAAAAGTCTGAAATCAGCAATAAGGTATAGAGCATTTTTTCACTTGTGGACATTAGTTGTCTGCATTGTGCAATCTGACACCAATGAATCAAAGTAACATGCATTTCACACTAACACAATACACACACCACTCGTTCAAGTGTGCATTATTTTTCATTATTACCTTTAACAACAATGCTGGTTGGCTGTATTGCTGACTGTATTAATGTGAAATCTTTAAATTTGATAAAAATAAATAATAACAGTTTTACTGATGGTCTCTGTTGTGTCAAAAAGCACTTCATAATTACTGAACTATAACGGCATATGGCATTGAGTCCCGAGTCCCTGGATTGAAACTACCAAACTATGACACTGCTCTTGTTTAATGTGGCGTATCAACTGGTGAATATTTGGACAAAATAAATATGGATGATGGGACCTCCATTTTCTGCTGGCTTTAGGTCTTCTCTAATCTTGTTACGCAGGAGATCGAAAATAAAAATATCAGAAATTTTGAACTTTCTTAAGTTTTTATATGCCAAGAAAAGGTGGCCATATTATTTTACATCTACAAGAAGCTAAAATTGCATATTAGAGGAGTCAGATAGTACTATGACTTAAAATATCATTCTTTCATGTGCAAAGTTTAAGATTTTGATGCCTAGAGTGGAAAATAGTTGGAACTGCAAAGTCGAGATGAGGTCGAACAGTACCGAAAAGGGAGCTCTAGCCTGAAAGATTATATGTGTAACATTCACACTGGATGCAAAAAATGTCTTCATTCTCCCCCAACGCGGAGTTATTAAAATAACAAAGATACAAGACATCTGTAAGAAACAGGAAATGCTGGAAACACTTAAAATGCCAGGCACAGCATCTGAGAAGTGAACCAAGAGGAGGATTGCCCATTGATAAGTGGACAGCAGGTGGTCTGGGCTCCTAGGAATGATTTGCCATTTCCTTCCACCAGATCTCATTTACATCTTTTACTTTGCCAATTTGTCTCTTCATGCCTCCTTTCATCTCACACAATTCAGTTCAGCAAGTTTGCCATTTCCTGTTCTCCATGAATTACTTCACAACATGTTTTCTTTTACTGTGTAACTTTCTTAAAAGATGAGTATTAGCATGAACCAAAACAAAGTTGCTGGAAATGCTCAGCAGGTCTGGCAGCATCTGTGAAGGAGAAAACAGAGTTAACGTTTCAGGCCCGGTGACTCTTCAGAACTGAACCAGACCCGAAACATTAACTCTGTTTTCTCCTTCACAGATGCTGCCAGGCCTGCTGAGCTTTTCCAGCAATTTTGTTTTTGTTCCTGATTTACAGCATCCACAGTTCTTTTGCTTCTTATCTGCATGACTTCCTTATTCTGAAAAAGATATTGCCTTAAATACTAAAGTTGTTGTCCTCCACGGAAGCTGCACCTGAAATGTTGAGTATAACTGATATCTTTTATATTGATAGCCAATGGAAGATTATGGTAGAGCTGCAGGTAACTAATGGGAAAAATGCAAGAGAGAGAGCAGAATCATTTTTAGGGCAGATACAGTGATCATGAACAATGATGCCTGCCAGAAAGACAGAGGAACAGAGGTGCAGCCCAAATAAGGAGTCATCTATTTGAGCAAAGTGGAGTTTGGCAGAAATCCAAGAGTGCTAAAGCTGTGAATAAATTCCTCATCCCAATCATATTTTGTTAAAATCTTTCTTTTTCAGATTTATTTGAAGAAATCTAAGCCTCTGAAGAGATATAGTCATGAGTTAAAATCAGAGGCAAGAAAAATACAAAGAACAAAAATTAGACATTATTTCATTGGCAATTTATAGAAAAGGTTAATTGCATCTGTACAAAATGGATCGAAACAGGGGAATTAAAGATTTGGCAAGAACCATAATTAAGGAAATAAATGATCCCCTAATAAGTTTAAATTACATTTTTACTATTTGAATCACAGATTTTAACCCAGTTTTCTACACAGTTTTAAGAATATACATTTTTTTGTAATTTTAAGAATTAGTATCATAAAACCATTATTGATGTATTTGTAACCCAATTTTAAAATCTTCAGTAAAATGATTTTCCTGTCACAAATACTCCTAATCTCCATATTTTTGTAGGTACTTTTCATAGTTATTGTGAACCACAAAACAACGTAAGCACTGCGTACCAGTTTATGACAAAGTAGAAAACTCCGAACACTACTCAGCAATTATACACATTATTTGATTTCTTTTTTCAAGTTTAAGGTACTGAGAAAATAATGATTCGGTGGCCAGTGCAACCCAGCCTCACCGCAATGAAGTAGATCTGAGATAAAGAAATACAAAGTCTTCCTGATCAAGTAATGTGTGGGAGGGAAGATTGAGTCTCCACCTGCAATGATATCTAAACACCACCAGAGTAATTGAATTGCATTACTGTTTGGAACACTGAGTTGTTTATTGCTTGCCACAAAAATAATGTGTTCCTTCAGTTTTGAGACCCAGCAATTTCCAGCCCTCCTACGTACTGCATGAACTATTTAGTCATTAAACCAATTATTGTATAACTTAATGACATAAATCTTTCAAGCCAAAAATATTTGATCACACATGGATAAATCATCTAGACTGAAAGGTCAACAATTGACTTGTTCAACTTGTGAACTGCTAACCATACACAACTTTGTATAAATGGGCACAACTGCAACCAGATGTGATATTTTGCATTTCTTCCCTAAAAAGAGAAAGTTATCACTGTCCTAATGCACTATAGGGCTGCTCTCTCATTAGAGAGATGACAAGCGGTGGTTTGACCCCAGGGTCACCATGCCTCTGGGGAAGAGAAAGGTTGAGAAGGTAGGTCCTTCACAGTAAGCTCAGCTGGCGCAGAAACTGAACTCAGTGTTAGTAGTATCTTGCAAAGCAAACTAGTTGATCAGTCAGCTGAGCTAACCAACCCTTTTTCTTTGATTATACACTCATAAGTAACTTTCATGGTTCCTATTGATGATTCTTCACGACAATTAAGTTAAAAATATTACACAGATCTGAAAATATCTCCAACACTCCCTGTCACATGCTCCACTTCAGAAAACTGACTATCCTCCCTTGCAACTGCATCACAACAGGTTCTGAAGCCTCGTCACTATGGCAACCACAATCATTATTTAGACAGAATATTGCACTTTTAAAATCCCACCACCAATCACAGTGAAACAGTAATGCAGATCCAAACTAGTACTAACCAGTTGGCTGATTTTATGATAAATACCAAGTTCATTAATACAGCCAAGATTTCATCCTTGTCAAATAAATCCAACGACTTTTTTTAAATTCACATGCAGTTCAGTGATCCTCTCCTTATCTGTGAGTACATGCATTTGGGTTCGTACCACACCCAACCAAAGGATGTTGCAGAAATATTGATAAAGGGTGTGGATACAGGGGATCCCCAATTTACTAACATCTGACTTACAAACAAGCATACTTACGGATGACGGTCCGTTTAGGGGTGCAATTTTAATAATCCAACATATGAACATTTCCTGTACTCACAAACAGCTATTTTATACTGTCCTGGACAGTGTTTCAACCTGCATCCTAATAGGCTTTCGTGTGGACTCCGGAACAGAACCCATTCACAGCCCCGAGACTGCTATACTCAAAGCAGAGAACATAGTCACATTCAGTCGCTTAAATAATTACTTTTAAAATAGGAACCACCAGAAATTCAGATCAACCTGTACATTTTTATCAATTATTGTTTGCTGAATTTTAACCCAATTTGATGGGCAACTTCTGGTTTAGTTATTCACATAATTTAGAACTATCACAGAACACTCAAAATTGCTGATGAGTATGGAGTTTATCTTCCCAGGGCTTTAGCTTTTAATAAAAAAAGTCTCTCTTCAGGGCACGGTCACTCGTGATCCCATGATCTAATCAGTACAGCACTGCAGTCCAGTTACACAGAAAGCAATTAGTGAAAACTGTAGCAACTTCTAAGGCAAAGTTTACAGTTTAAATAATGGAAAAAGGAAATGTTTACATAAAAACAGTGCAACACCTGGTATGTGGCTGATTGTTTATTATTTTTAGATACAAAATTCTGTCACTTAAGATCAACCAAGTGTTTACAATTTGTACACTTTAAGATTATTTTAAATACTGCTACACAAATAAAATATACATAGGCTTTTAACTTCAAGTTGGGTCTTCACTTAATAACACACAATTTAATGCTCTCCTATTAAGTACCTTTTTCTTACAATTCATTCATGGGATGAGGACATTGCCAGCTAGGCCAACTTTTATTGCAGATCTCTATTCTTAAGAATCAACCACACTGCTGTAGGTGTAGAGTCACATGCAGGACAAGGTAAGGATGGCAGTTTCCTTCCCTAAAGGACATTTGTGAACCAGATGGACTTTCCCCCGACAACTGACAATGGTTTCATGGTCACTATTTGTCTCTTAATCTCAGATTTTGTTTATTGAATTCAAATTCCACCATCTACCATGGCAGATTTTGAACCCAGATCCCTAGAATATTACTTGCATCTAATAATAGTCTTGTAACTATACCACTAGGCCATATATATTTATGTACTGCACTATAAAAATAAACTAATTAATATCTTGAGGTACACTGGTGATGTCCCTATTTCTGGGCTAGAGGTCCAGGTTCAAGTCCCACTTGCCACACAGGTGGTCATATCAGATCAGGTTGATTAAAAAACACTTCAAAAAGAACAATTCCAAATAGATAAATACAACATTTTGCAACACACATTTTGAGCCAAAATCACAAGGTTCAAATCAAAAACAAGTTGCAGTTCATCTAGTGAAACTATTATCACATTGTTTCACAGGAAGAGTGTTGCAAAGAGCCATAACAATACACACTGAAAAACTTTTTGGGACTGACATAAATTCATCCCAAAACACAAAAGCCATAACGGTCAATTTATAACTAATTAGGGATTGGCTTCTAAATTTTAGAAGCATACTGTTGTTAAACACTAACACTTAGTGTCATTTACTGACAGGTAACATAGTTACACTGCACCTTTAACTTGGCTTCTCATGAATAATTCTCAAGAATAATAGATGACGATTCCAGCATTCCATTTTTAACTGTAAAACAATTCCCATTCATTGCAGGTTTAAAAGAACAGATTTTTTTCCCATCTGAAACTGAAATTTACAGTTAACACATAGAAAGATTTGTCGCCAAAACCTTTGAGATGAACCTCAAACTTAACAGTCAGTGTCACTTTGGATCCAATCCAGTGAGACAGAAATAGAGATGCTGCTTGGCCTGCTGTGTTCATCCAGCCTCACATTTTATTATCTGAGACAGAAATAGAAGCAGCTTTCTTTTCTAAAAGAAAATCAACCTGCTCAGACATGCTATGACACTGCTCTGTGCCTAATGGGACTTTAACGTGGCTCTTCTGACCCTGAGATTGGCATATTACCACTGTGCCACAAGACCCGGATAAGCCATCTTTATGGGCAGAGTTTATTACCTACTAGTCTTATAATTCCATCCACACACAAGTCCTCTTTGCCTCCCTTTATATCTACCCAGTCAAGGTATTAATCAATGGACTCTAAATACCTTCTTCATGACTTACTTTAACAGATCCACATCTCTTTAAATAAAACTTTTGCAGACATTTAATCCTTGCTCAGAACTAATGTGAACTGAACATAATTGGCTTTCCATACACCATATTGCACACATATTCAAACAGTAGCATTTTTAAAAATATATGCCACTAAACAGTATCAACCTTCCATCATCCCCTTCCCTTCTTTAAACAACAAGTAATGATAACACTTTAAGCAAAAAACAACCAAACAAAATTTAATTTTAATTTTCTTAAAGTCCTGATAATTCGTCATACCACCAGGCATCCCTTCTAAATGATCTCCAAACATTTCTTTAAACAGTACCTTTGTCAAACAGTATGACAACTGGAAGCTTACATTAATCTATTTTGAAAATCTTTCTATTTCAGCAACATCCTTTATCAAATGAAGATTACCCTAAAGAAAATGGCTATCCACAAAACCTTCATATCAGTAAACTTTTTTTCAGATTGTCCCCTTCTGTGAGGTTTTCTTTGGAATATTAGATACATAGACCCCTGTTTCTATAGTTTCCACTAGTGTTAATATTTCAGCAGTTAAGGTACTTTGAACTATCTTTTTAGTTTCTTGGTTTCCTAAACAATGGACAACAATTATTATTCTTTCTCACCATCTGGAAGATTGGCGAGTGATGGATCACAAAAAAAGACTAGTTTCATATCTTCTGGGTTACCCAAGGCTGGAAACCTGAGGATAAATTTTTCTAATTTATTTCTGTAACGTTTTATGTGGTCTCAAGGGTTACTCAATGGTATTACATTTCATCCCAGTACTCAGGTCTTCATAGTGTCACTAGCATCAGGCATTCTGAGTGTACCATCGGTTTATCTTTTCAGCCATACATCTTAATCAATTTGTTTCTTCCCTGAATGCAAAACAACTTCTCTGACCTGATCAGGATGCGATTAACATTTTCTAAGGAAGACTGTTGATCCAAATTCACTCCTGAATTACTCCGTTAGTATCTAAGTCCTACATAGGAGGACCTGAAAGTCTGAGATCCAATTTAAATTCCCTTTTTATTTTATCTATCACATTTCAGTCAAATTCTGACGAGGCTGGCTGTCTCCTATCTGTATTTAAGTGTATGTATTAAATTCTTTGCAGTTTTCTAACTCTTTCGTTTCCCCAGCATCCTTTTGAGCCCTAATTTGTTTGTAGCCACTAACATATTTTAATCATAAAGGCTTCTATTTCTCAAATATTGAAATCCTGATCTATTGTCCTTGTTCTTGTCAAACTAATGGCCTCCACTTGCTCTTCTTTCTCATTCTGGACAACCGCTAAAAGATATTTTAGGATAATGTGAAGTTCCTTTTTGCAAAAAAAAGTAACTCAGTGATAATCATAGCTCTTTAACACACAAATAACAGAACATAATATAAACCAAATCATATAACGATACATTGTTATGAAATTTGAATGCAAATCACTTTTTGCTGTAGAATATGAAAAGCAATGTGCTATCTTGCTTTGTTGCAAAGTGAAATCAAAACTGCATGTTCAACTGGCGCTATTAGGGTGTCTGAACTAAAAGGAATAAAGGCTGAGAGATACTAGAATGAATCCCTATTAAAAGCTGCAAATAAAACAAATGAAGTCAACAGAGCCCCAAATTAATCAACTTGAGACAAATTTTCGGTGTTTCTGGTTTCAGAGAAGGGAGGTTGTAATTTATTGGCATACAAAGCGGTGTTGAATAGTGCTGCCTTGAATGACAAATTTGTTAACTTATTCCCAACCTTTTTTTTGCACCAAAAAGAGGCCTTGATAAAAACTGTGAGAGCAGCTTCTGAACAGCAGCTGAAATTAAATAAGGAATCAATGGATCGGGTTCTCTGATTTCAGCTTGAGACAACAAACTTTAGCCCTCAGTTTTGCATCTCTGTCCAGCAGGATGGAATCTAAGCTCTATTGAAAGGAACGGTCGAGAATGGGAACGTGAATGAGCCAAGAGGTGTTTCGGATAAGACAGCAAGGCCAACACTCAGGTTCATTGCTGCATCCCTGGAAGTACAGCTGGGTGCAGTCAGAACAGGAGAGTCAGTCATTTCCTTTGGAGGATAATGAGGAAGAAAGCAATGACTATCATCAAAAAAGATGTGGTTGGAGTTAGCTTAGAAGCAGGAAGTTCACATCCTGATTTTGGGTGCAATGCAGCAGATGGCTTAACAGGTCAGCTAAAGGGGAAATATTTAAATAAAAGCAAAGTACTGTGGATGCTGGAAATCTGTTTGTTTATGAAAGTGAAAATGTTTGCTAATTTCCCTGTTTCCTGTGGTTTAAGCAGCTACACCTAACACAAGCCAACCTCCACTATGTCTCACAAAGTGTACTCCGTCATATAACTCCTCACAAACAACTTTCTGTGTCCACCCTTTACTTCCTATGCACTTTGTCCCTTCCCTCATCTATTCACTGTAGTGATTTAACCCAGTCTCGTACTTATTTGCCCACTTATTACCCTTCCTGAAACCACATTTGTTGAATGTTTCATCTTTATTCAGTAAAATGCTTTTTTTCCCCCCCACAACTTGTGACAAAGAGTGTAAAATGTAGGGGCAAAGGACAGGAGTTGAGGTTTGTTAACAGAGTCATTTCCCAGATTCCGAGGAGGAGTCATGGAGGTAAGTATGACATCCACATCTCTCTCAATCAGAAACAGCGGAGGTAGATACATTCTTGTTAATGCCAGTGGAGGTGGTAGACGCAGACACGTTAGTGTCTTTTAAGATATATTTGGACAGATACATGGATCGGCAGGGAGCAAATGGACACAGACCGTTAGAAAATAGATGACAGGTTAGACAGAGGATCTTGATCGGTGCAGGCTTGGAGGGCCGAAGGGCCTGTTCCTGCGCTGTAGGTTTCTTTGTTTTGTTTCTCCCAAGAGTAGAATTCCTTTTGAAAGTGTGAGATCCTTCCAAGGGCTATTTTCACTTTCAGGTCCACATTCAGAACTCACACTGCATTTTCTGGCCTTCCACATCTTTAACTAATTTTGCCAATCTAAGAATCTTACCTTTTATCCTTCACATTGCACATTTAGTCAACATTTGGATTTGCCAATGGCTTTTCTCAATCTCCCTATATATGGTGGCATTTTTCCTGTCACTCCCCCTTTCTGGCAGCTGTGCTGTCTCAGTACCAACTTTCAGTTGTGACTTCTGGGGCAAACAGCCTTGTTCTGCATTGGCTTGTCACTTTTATCATATTCAGTCAGCCCTTCATCTGCGTATACTCTGGTTCTCACAAGTGTCTGGTGCGGGTATTAAATGCATTGGTGTCTCATCATTTTCTGGCTTCTTCAGTTTCTGTAACTGTGCCTCATCAATGCCCACTAACCTTAAGGAATGCAACCCACAGTTTGGATGTTAGGTTATTCAAGTTCTCAGTAAAAATGGAGGCAACTGTCCTCTTCCAATGCTGGCAGATGATAGCTCATGACAGAAGGAGTTTTTGAATTTCTTCCAAAAAAATTGTGGACTGTAGCCAATTGCATAGAGTTGTTCAGATGGACTGCCCTTGCAGGGCAGTTAATTTAGAACTTCAGTGTTCCATTGGAGATATTGTAAAGCATCTCATCTATAACCACACGATAACTTCCACAAACTCCTGTCCTTGCCCATTTCTCTACTACTTGACCACTGTACAGTTAGCTAAGTTGGCTGGATGACTGATTCGCAATGCAGAGTGGCACCAACAGATTTTACTCCCATACCAGCTGAGGTTACCACTAAAGTCCCACTTTCTCAAACTTATCCTGTGCCTGAGGCTTACCTTACACCAGCAAACATTTCTCTCTGGACAACAACCTATGCTCCATTAGCTCGATGGCGACTTTACCTTATTACTACTATCTCTTTATTATATATGACTAGATTGACGAAATCTTTTGTCATGCCTATGAAGCACAAGATGAACCCTATTTTCCCTTATTACATACCTTTAAATGCTTTTCAACTGCTTTGCCAAAATAACTTGCTCAAGGGAGACTCGTGATAGTGCCATGAGAACGTCCTATATGTTTTACACAAATAACTTAGTTAGCTTCTTTTGCATCATTTAGGAACATCACCGCCATCTATATGTTCACCTCCAAGCCACTCATCATTGTATAGTGGAAATATATCATTGGAATTCCTTCAGAGAAGTTGGATCAAAATCCTGAAATTGTCTCCCTAACCACTGTAGGTCAACTGACAGTACATGAACTTCAGTAGTTCAACAGTCAGTTCACCACCAAATTCTCAAGGGCAACTTGGGGCAAGCAATAAATGCTAGCCCAGCCAGTGATGCCCACATACCATGAATGAATTTTTTGTGTTAATGGATAGGAAAATTGCTATTGTGGTTAAGATAATTAATCTTTTTCTCCCCCCATTAAAAGTCAATCCAAATGCTGACCATACCTGCTTAATGTTTTGATTAGAGAAGCTAAGCCTTGATAAAATAATACAACAATGCCCGGTTTGTGTAAATTGTAAATACACTGACTTCTCTCAAGTGACTGGCTTGTTACGTTCCATTTCCAGTTTCATTTCAGCCTGACAGTTTCCTTTACTGCAAGTGTATTTCATTTGCCGCTACTTCTATGCTTATAAGGTGGTTTACCTCAACTATTTTACAGGAAGTCATTACTCTTTTTAGTGATTTCAGCACATTCTGCTTCATCTTTGGGGAAGACAGAGAATTTTCAAATGCATTAATTCTACTTCATCTTTATTATTTAATTGATCTACTCCATAAACTCTTGCCTAACACAGAGCAATTGCATGAGCTTGCAACTAAAACCTTCATTTCTGTGCTGAAGCCTCTTATATCTAGTAAAATTTCCTCTGTCTGATCAGTTTCATCCTCTTTTGCCAAGCGTCCTATATTATGTAATTTTGAAAACCCTGTTATTTCATTCAGGACAATTCATTGCATAATGGTTTCTCAAGTTGTACCTAAACAACTGTCAGTCATATCCCAGGCATTCCTAGGGTTCACTCTTTTGTTACAGTTTCCTAACTTATGTGTTTAACTATAGCCAGACGTAGCACTAACCCCATTCCTTTTAATTATAATTCTCCTTTTGTACCAATGCTTTCAGCCTGTGTCTGGGCAGTCTGGCTTCACCACTACCATTGAATTTCCATTCTATTTGAATAAGGCGACCGCTGGAAACAAATGCTTTTCGGGACTGTTTTTTTTTTAAGGCCTCCAACATCTATTCGTGAAGCATGCACGTTTCTGAAAATTTAAATCCAGAAAATTGTTGGGCATCTTAGCACTGCCCAACAATTTAAAGACAAGTACTGAATTCAGGAATTTCAAAATAGGATTTTTTTCAATCTTGCATATGAGCTGTTAAATTCCTTTCCATATTCTGCTACAAAATATGTGTCCTGCTTTCTAAATGAATCAAAGTCTGGTTATGATTTATGCATTTAATAGGTGGTGTCTGTGTTTTGGTCATAAATTTCAAAAGAATTTCTGAATCATTTTCAGTACCCATCTGTTAAGCGTCTAGCTCTGAGAAAAATTAATATCTGACCTTTCCAAGGTGCTGAGGCCATGTTTTACCTTTTTTCAGGTAAGACATAACTGATGCTCATACGTCCACTTCAGTTTTATTTGATTATAAACTTAAGCTCCTCATAACATTTGTGGGAAGTAATATCCTGACACTTTGTATTTGGTTTCAGCCATCCTTCTCCAAAGTAATTCCATCTATAATAATTTGTCTGAAAAGGACTCAGTTTCTAATGTTCACTTTTACACAATCATCCTCTGCTACCAATGTCAATCTGGGTCGAAGCCAGTCATGACAGAACTCAAGATTGCCTTCATATAGTATAACAACTTACAGACTTAGTTTGTTTTTGTATATTGTTTAAACAACCTGCTCAGAGATTTTATTACATACCTCTGGAACAGGTAGGGCTTGAAACAGTGTCTCCTGGCTCAGAGGTAGGGACTAAACCTCGATGTACTGTAACAATTACCTAACTTAATCTTTTTTATTTTCTAATAGATGCACTCTGAGAGTTTGTCATACACTTCTAGAGAAGCTGGAACTTGAACCTGGGTTTCCAGGCTCAGAGGGAGGGACACTACCAATGCACCACAAGAACCCTTTAACTGCCAATCTTATATATTTTTCAATGAACCTGTTCAGGGATGTTATGACACATCTCTGGAGCGTGTGGGACAAGGTCCATGTAGAGACTCTACCACTGCGTCACAAGAGCCCTAATAACTTAAAGAATCTTACAGCTCCTTCCATACACCACTGTTATCAATTCCCCCTTAACAGTTACCCAGTCAATTAATTAATCCATGAAACTCATTCACCTGCTTACGTACATGCTATTTTAACGCAGTGGTAAATAATTAAGCTTAACCATGATTGCGTCGGTGCATTTGCTGCTATTCCTTCACATGGTGTGAAGCTGTGCCCAGTCAGGTGAAATTTTAATGGAAATGGAATGCTAAACTCTACATTCTGTACATTATTTCCCTCCAAAGTGTGAGAGGGGTGGGGGGTGGAATGAGATGTAGGGGGTGTGTGTTGTGTGTCTCCGAATAGAGATTGTTATGATTTGGAAATTATTTTATAGGGTACATGTAGAAAATAATGCTTCCATTTCTGATTAGAGGCCAAAACTGGGGGCCATAAATAGGAGACAGACATTAATAAATTTAATACAAAACTTAAAACAGAATTTAAAGAACAATAATATGGAATTTACTACAATTTATAGCAGGATAGCTAATGTGTATAGATGAAATGGGGAAGAAGAAAGAAATAAAAGGATGCACTGATGGAGTGCAAAGATCTTGGGGTAGGAGGCACATTACAGCAAAATTATATCATAAACAATTTTCTAAAGAGAAAAGAAAATGATGTGATTCTAAGTCCACTTTGAAAGCCAGAACAGAATCTGTCTAGATCATTATCTCAGGCCGTGCATTCCGTGTTTGCGTAAGTAAGCTTATCCTCATGTTGCTTTGGTTCTTTTGTCACTGATTGCTTCTGGTTTTTGACACTTCTGCCAACAGGGACAGTTCTATCTACTCATGACCTTGAACCTACTGTAACAACTTTTAACCTTGTCTTCTCCAAGAAGAATAATCTCAGCTTCTTTAGCTTACGCAACTAATTGAAGGCCTGGAAGCAGTCTTGAAAATCTTTTCAGCAGCCTCTCTAATGTCTTCATATGTTTTTTAAAATGTAATGCATCAAACTCGGCACAATTCTCCAGTCTAGGCCAAACCAGTGTTTTGCAAAAGGTTCACCATACCTTCCTTGCTTTTGTACTACAAGCTTCTATTCAAAGCCCAGAGGTACCTATGTGCCTAACTGGTTTTTTCCCTTAAATTTTCATTCTTTTTGGAATGTCAGCTTGAATCAAATGAATCAAAACATTGACTGAAATATGGCCTGTTACTTTTCTGTCTTAAATTAAAATTAAACTTTTTGGAGATTAAATTCCTTTCATTTTGTCATTGAAATAGTATCCCAAGGAACGGCCTGTGGCTCACAGGATTAAACAACAGAGGACAAGGCCGGTCCGACTAGTCTGTTGTCATCTCTTGAACTGGCTTAATTTCAGCTCTCTGACATTTCATTCTACTCCACTGGGTGTCATCCCATTATCAAACAACTACTGACCCCATCTCTTCTCGAAGCAGTAGAAGAAAATTGCCAACCTCATTGCTCCCGAAACCCATTTGGCATTTCTACCTCATTCCTCATCCACAAATGCAATTGTTTTGGCAGATCCATCATTTCAGCGTCTCTTTGCTTTGTGGAACCGATTTCTTCTTATTGCAACTCTATCTTTCCCACTCATTGTCCAGTCTCTCAAACTTATCATTAAATCTGCTCAACATACCATGGATGATTTAAATCCCTTTACCCAACAATTCCTCTCCAGTTTGTTTTGCAGGTTTCTTAATGGCATATCCTCAATTTCTTGCTCTTCGGTTCTTATTTGGATCTCTCCAGAATTGCATGAGAATTCTCCTCAACCTCACTTTCCTCATAAATTTTAAAATTAAATGCATCATCTTCCATTTCACTAGCTCAAGCATGATATCGCCATCAAACGCACAAGGTGCCCATCCACCCTTTCTGCTAGCTTAATAGATAATCGCCTCCACCAGAACCTGGTACACTTTCCAATCACCCCCTCTCCTTCCAACAACACATATCCATGTGAGGAAAGGAGAAACAAAAGCTTTCCTTTTTCCTTCTCATTATCCAGTATTCCAATGCCAGTCGTAACTTACTTATTTCTTTCAATTTAGTACACTATATTATCTGCCCACAATGTGGTGCCCTCTACACTGAGTGGGTGACCACTTTGCAGAACACCACCATCAGTGCGCAAATGTGATCGCTAAGCTTCCAATTACATTGTCAGTTCTCCACCCATTCACACTGACAGATATGTCCTTGGCCTCCAATATTATTCCGATGACGGTCAACTAAAACATGAGGAAAAACATCTCACCTTCTGATTAGAAACTTTTAATTCTAATTTTTTGGAATCAACACTAAGTTTCGTAATTTCACTTCACAATTTCTGACCCCAGTTGTTTTCAAATAGCGGTGATGGCAACATAATAACAGAAAAAGTGCCAGAAAAATATTCAGCAAGTCATATGAATTAGTGGTGAGAGAAAGAGTTAACAATACAGGCCTGTGAACTAACATCAGAATATTCTGAATGAAGTGTTCTGGTGAAAGGTCAACAGGTACACTAATATCCTTCTCTTTTGTTTGGGTGCTGGATGACCAATTGAATATTGGCAAAATTTTCTGATTTTATTTTGAGTTTTTAGAATTGATATTTTTTGTTTTTGTATAAAAACTGATGGTCATGTTGATACGCCATTTACATATCCACTGAACTAGGCTTTGGTCCTTCAGTCATACCAGCTGCAATCTCCTTTGACTTTGCACTGTTGCATCCTTTTGTCACTTAGTCACCCTTTCACTCTTGCTGTACCTACCTAAAACACAAAACAATTCTAAAAACTTTTCCAGTTCTAATGCAAGGCTATCAACATTTACTTTTTCTCTCCTTGGATGTGCCTGACCTGAATATATACATCATTTTCTCTCTTTATTTCCAGGATCCACAGAACTTCCAAGCTGTGACGATTATTTTTCCCACTTACGCTTCTGGGCTAATCGTTTGTTCCGTCACTTATCAGCTCTTTTTACATTGCACTGTATTGCTACTGGACATCTTCTGAATTGCAGTTTTTGTTTTCCATCCAACCAACCAACCTCCATAAATTCCTCGAAAGTCTGCACTCTTGCTGCTCAGCCTCCCACCAACGCCCCCGCGTCAATTCAGAATGCTATCAGTCTCTTGATCGATAGGACAGTTAACCAATCACGCGGTTCGCGTCACAATGGCTGGTCGACAATCAGCGACCAATCGACTGGGGAAGAGGCCGGAGCATAGGCGGATCCGCAGCCTTTGCCAGCAGGTTAGGTTGAGTGGGGCTCGCGGAAAAAGAATGATCTGGAAGGTGCCGACGCTCGAGGAGAGGGATCGGGCAGGAGGAGGAGAACGGAGGATTCGCCCGGCGGAGCCGCGTACACCGTCTCTCTCTCCCAAACGTGGCCATGTTCCTCCCCGTCTCCACACCGACAAACTCACCGGAAGAAGAGCGTCCGGTACATCTGGTGCGCCTCATAGTAATCGCCCTTCTCGACACTCGCCCGGAGCTTGCTCTCGACCCGCTGGACTCCGCCCCGGTTCCTGCAGCACTTGGGCACCTCGCCGTCCGCCATTGCTATCCGCAGCCAAAGGTCAAAGGGCGAGCGGCTTATGCGCGGCGCGCCGACGTCACGACTACGGCGTCCTTCGCCGCTCAAAGAACGCGGGCTCCAGTCATCTTCAAAATCACAGCGGAGGTCGGGTTGAAAGAGGCGGTGCTGCAGCCGCTGGAAATCTAACACGTCTAGAATATAGGGAATCCAAGACATCAAAATGTGAGGCTGGATGAACACAGCAGGCCAAGCAGCATCTCAGGAGCACAAAAAGCTGACGTTTCGGGCCTAGACTCTTCATCAGAGAGGGGGATGGGGTGAGGGTTCTGGTTTTTCCAGAACCCTCTCTGATGAAGGGTCTAGGCCCGAAACGTCAGCTTTTGTGCTCCTGAGATGCTGCTTGGCCTGTTGTGTTCATCCAGCCTCACATTTTATTATCTAGGAATTCTCCAGCATCTGCAGTTCCCATTATCACTGCTCCAGCTCCACGATGTGCTGCCGCCTTGAAGGGGGCTGGGGGAAACTGTTAACGTTGTTCCAGCCAGCGGAGCAAGCTAGAAGCAAGGTGTGTATAAATCCTAAATCTCTTCCTTCTCTAGTAGACACCTGGGTCTTCTCATCTTAACACTATTGAGTTAAGCTAGAGCGGATCCAAGTTTTTAAAGACCCTCAACTTTTTTTTTTCGCCCTTCGTGGAGGGGAGTAGGTATAAAGGGCTGTATCTGTGGTAAAAGAAATATGACGCACTGATTTTTTAAAAAAATTTATTTCATTTGTGTAATGTGGGCATCGCTGGCTAGCTAGCATTTTTCTTCGAACCCATCCCCAGTTACTTGTGTCACAGAGAGGGTAAAGATTCGTGAGCGTTGTTATTGCTGAGGCAAATAATATTGACTTTGGCAGACTTAATGAACTCTTAAAACATAATAGGAACTGCCCCAACATTACTGAAAACTCTTGCTCTTTGAGACTTGCTTTAAAAGAACCCTGCTGTTTTCTCAACACCTTAAAAACACTACTCTAGGAAGGTCTCTATTCTCTTAAGTGTCAATACCTTTGGAACCACGTGCAGTTAATAATGTACAGGGTTAAGGAATTTTGCACCAGACAAGTCTTAAACGTAGAACTGTCTTTGATGCAAGCCAACCAGACTGTAGCTTTCAAGCTGATTGCAGGTCAAGAGATTTTAGAATTAGAATAAAGATTAATTGTGGCATGCAAGGACAGAGTATAGGCACCCACTCAGAGGGCTGTGGTGGAGTTGGTTAGGTTTTGCCCCTCAGGTTGGTACTCACATCTACAGAGCAAAGCTTACACAAGGAACAAATGTTTGGGCTAACAATCACAGGGAAGGCTCACTTCAGGAGTGGTGACCCAAATTTATGTGGGAAGGAAAGCTGCTTAGGATAGGTATTTTCTGATCAATCTGATTAGAGATGCTATTACACACCTCTGGAACATGTGGGACTTTACCTCTGAGCCAGAGGCCCAGGTTCGAGGCATCACCACTGCTTGTTAAGAGGCCCGAGTGCCTCAAGATAGTGCTCTGGACCTAATGATCTGCAGCTGCTGGGGACATTCACCAACAAATGCACCTTATTCAGCACCATTTGCAACTCAAAATACTGAAATATTCCATGTCCAAATGCAACAAGATCTGGATAATATCCAGGCGAGTGTGACCAAAATTTTTGCACCATATAAACGGCAGGCAATGATCATCTCCAAAAAAGAGAATCTAACCTCATCCTCTGACATTCAATCAAGTTATGATCACTAAATCTCCCATGATCAACATCCTTGGTGATCAGAAACTGAACTGGAAAATCATAAATTTGTGGCAATGAAGGCAGAAGAGGCTAGGAATTCTGCAATGAGTAATCCATCACCTGACTCCCCAAAGCCCATCCATCCACAAGGCACAAATAAGGAGTTTGCTGGAATGCTCTTTACTTGCCTAGATGATTGCAGCTACAACAACAATGAAGGTACATGACATTAAAGCCAAGAAGCTTACTTGATTGGCACCATACCCACAAGCATCCAGTCCCTTCATCACTGACCCTCAATATCAGTAGTGTATACCATCTACCAAGCTGTAGTGCAGAAATTCAACCAAGAACCTTCAAACCACCTTTCAAATCCATGACTGCTTCTTTCTAGAAGATCAAGGGCAGCAGATAGACCTGACAGGTTCTCTCCAAGGAGACTAAAAATGGTCAATAAAAGCTAGCCAGCCAACAATGCCCACATCTCATGACCAAACTGTTAAAAATCACAATAAATGCGAATTAGATTCTAAAAAGTGAAAGACTAAGTCATATCCCTTCCATGATCAAGATTCAACCAGATGTAAATGAGTTTCAAACAATTAAAGTTTGATGAACAAAACTAGCCATGAGAAGAGATTGTGAGGTACTGTTATATTTCAATGTAATTTCATTTCAGGAGAAAAAGATCAATCAGAATCTTTTATATTCTACCTTAAGTCTTATGCAAGTACTTTCAAAATAAATTCTGTAAAAATTTTGTTTTTTGTTTCTTGATAATCTGCAAGAGAAACCCCCAGTACACTGAAGAAATCAATACAACTGTCTACTGGGAATCCCCCAGTTAAGAGTGCAGTCATGTCACCATTCAAATGGTGATAAAGACCAGATTACTGCCAGAGATTGCCAAACCTGGGATGCTGATTTCATTGTCAATGTGCTAGGTGCTAATGTTTTGTTGACAACCACAGACATCGAGCTACATTCTTACAACTCTAAACTGAGTTAAACAACAATCAATTTTTTAAATTAGTGTAAAACTGAAATGCCTAAAAACTAGCTGGATAGGGCTGTTGGACTGAATTAAACCAGGTTCTAAAATATCCTAAATGCAGTCATAACAGAAAGACTGATCAGAGAACCCTTCAGAGAATGACTAGTGATTGGAAAAATAAGGATAGTTCTTGTCAAAGCTACTCCATTTTAAAAATTAAAAATAGAAAGCTTCACATAACAAACATGTGATGCAAAAATATAGATTGTAGCTTATATGATTAATTTTGCAGTTTGATGGTTACATTTCCACATAATGCACTGCCACCTAGCTTGACCAAAAGGTTATCCCATCAACAGAAGCTATTTTTCTGCAATTCTTAACCTGCTGCACAGGTTCTAATGGAGCAAGCTGGAACTTGCAGTCAAAGCTCATCACTCCAATAGGTGGCAGTACAGATTACAGGGGACAGTGGGAACTGCCGTTGCTGGAGAATCTGAGATAACAAGGTGCACAGCTCAATAAACACAGCAGGCCAAGCAGCAGAGTAGCTTTCTGAAGAAGGGTCCAGACCCAAAACATCAGCTTTCCTGCTCCTCTGATGCTGCTTGTGTTCATTCAGCTCTACACCTTGTTAGTACAGGTTACAATCCAGGTTGGCTTTGACAAACAGTACCCATTACAGAAAAGAACAAGATCACAACAGCGAGTTCTATGAAGAGTGTTTTTAAAGTTCGTCAACTGGACATGTTCATTGCACTCTTAAGGCATATTATCCTTGTCATCCAAAAAGCTCCTGAATTGCTTAGACTCTGTCAACTTTCACCAACTGCACTGACAACTGACCTCAGCTACACTAACAAAATTTGAAATTGAAGAGTCATCTGCTCATCAACACATACCTCTCCAAAAGCTCAATAAAAACTGTTCTGACCAGAAGCTTGGAGATATCTAACCAAGCAAAGATTTGCTATTTTGTGGGGCATATCCCCAAGATAGAAACAAAAGGAACATGGTGCACTCCAAAATAGGGAATCCACAGATGTTTTGTCTCTCACTTGAACCAACAATAGGGATGTGTGTACTGATTTTCCCTTCCATGAAGACCTTACAACCCTGTTGCACCTATTACAAAAAAAACTGTTCGTCAGGTTAGCAAATTCATTTCATCTCACATCGGAGCACCAACTCTTCACCATTACATCTCATGAGTCAGCAAAAGCCCAGAAAAAAGTGCCTCGTTCCTTTCACCACTCTGCTTGTGTGGCATGAATTAGCATTCAAGTCATTTGACCTTGAAACCTGAAATGTTGCCAGTCTTTTCATCAAATGGATTTTGAATGTATCTGACCAGCCAGGACGTTTATTAGTAATGATAGCATATTTAGCACCATGCACATTCTTGAACAAATCTAATGCAAGAGATCATGTTTGCTGAAATTGATATATCCCAACATTCAAGTATCTACAATAGCCTTGCAATAAAAAGTTCTTAACATTAACATTTAAACAGTACACAATGCAAAATTACAGTCAAACCTTTCATCTGAATCCTTTAATCAGGTCCCAATGAAGTCTATCGTAATTGGAGATATGTGCATTTTAATGAATCAATTTCTTTACAGGAGTTGCTATGAAAATTAAATTTCAGTCATGTTTCAGGAATACCAGAATGTACAAATGCCAATATAGCTGTTTGCCCATCCAGCTGGTTTTAATATTGGACCCAAGTTTAAACCCACAAGTAAAACAGAGTTCCCTTGATGGCTGGGATTAAATGCATGTTGTAAGTGAAAAAAGTGCTACAAAACTGTATCCTAAACTCTGCAAGTGGTTCTAAATGTCAAAGCCTGTCCCCATTTCTGCTGCAGTACTTATCCTTCATCCCATTTGTGCAAGATTTTACAACATTGGAGGCAATTTACCCTCAGCACACCTTCTCTTCAAACAGCTTTCTAATTAGTCCCAATTTCCTCCCCCATTCTTATCCAGTGATACAAGGATTTTCTCTGTCATGCTCGAATATTAACAAATCCACTTGCAACATGCTTTCATTATTGGATAAATTCGTGCCCTTTCATTCAGATCAAAGTGCTGAATTAAAAGAATTCTCATCAACATTTTCACCAATCTTTGATCTATGGCCTCTGGTCACTTATTGTTCTGGTAGAAAAACAGTTTCTTATTCACATGTCAAAACCCCTCCTCAATCTTAAACATCAAATAGATCTCCCCTCAACTTCTCTATGAAGAACAATTCCAGTTTCTCCAGCCTCTCCACATAAAGAGCAGCCACTTGGATGGGACAGGAGGTGACTGCCAGTACCCATGGCATTACACTAGAATTGAATAGCGCTTTAAGAGGTGGTTATTAATTCTCAAAAATATGGCTGGTATGTTGTTACAGCTTTTAGAACAGTAAGGTTTTGACTGTACTGTCACCACTGCTTTTACTCACGCTGAAATGTCATTTTTCAGTGTGCATTAAGCAGTAGCTATCTTACCAGTTGCTATAGACAATATAAAGATACTTTGGTTGTCATCCACAAGTACAGAGCTTTGAAGCACAGCATCCTAAGATGTGAAAACCATTCTTCCCATTTGAGATGAGCTAGGCATTACCCAATGAACTTTGTGTCCATTCTTTTTGCGCTACATGACCTTAGACCATTACATTAATCTGCCTGATTGCACATGAATCCCATCAAGTTTTATTCAAGGGAATGCCAACTCCAATGGATAGCAAAAAAAAAAGAATTTCTGTTCCATATTTTAGACATTGTGGATGACAAGTCAGAAGCTAACATAGCAACTGGAGATTGATACAGAACAGGGAGTCATTATTCAGTCCATGGTGCCTATGCCTCCGCTAAGAACAGCTGAATAGTTCCACTATTCTGGTCTTTCCTTGGAGCCCGACAAATTGTCTCCTTTCACAAGTTATTAAATCTGCTTCCAACAACGTTTTAAGCAGTGCATTCCAGATCATAACACATACTTTTTACTAATTGGTTTAACCTAAAACTAGATCTCAATTTATGATGAGTTTAAGATGCTCTTAATATTGAAAACTTGTATTCAAATACAAATGTTACACAAAAGAAAGTTTATCCTTTATTATGTTTCAAATACATTCAGCCTCTCAAAAAAAATTAAATTCTTTATTTAAACATCTGAATAGCTTTGTCCAATTCTGTAACAGCCAAGGAAATAAAAACAATTCAAGACAGTGTGAAAAATTTACAAAAATACATTGCACAAAGTCCTATGTTACTCTTGAAAAATAAATAGTTATTCACAAAGTCCCTTCCCCAAAATCCCTAATTTTGCTTTACAGGAGAAAATATGCCTTGTTTTGTTTTATATCATAGTTTGAAATATATGAGTGCATTTCATATTCGTATTGTTTCTACACAGGCCACAGGTTTAATGTCAATATTTAAATATATGGATTATATCGGTTAATATAAGCTTATATTTTGAAGTATTCTCTTTACAAATATGAGGACTGTTGTGCAATATACAAATAAACATTATCCAATGTCCAATAAAATAGTCTGTACATCAATTTCTTTCCATTTTTTCCAAGTGGAAAGGCATTCAGTATTCTTGTTGCGCAAAACAAACACCAGACATTTACCAAAATAAAAACAAGACAAAATGTTCTCTAAAAACCATGAGAAAGCCATTAACCAAATCAGTAGGCAGTGTTCTTAAAGCATCTGATAGTAGGCAATTCAGCAGTACGTTATTCATGCCACAATCTAAGAACAAATTCCAGTGTCCAGAATTATTCCCAGTTCTTCCAGTATTTACAATTTTTACAATATTAGTACAGTCCACGATTCATTGTTTTCTAGGGTTGCCGTGCACTCTGAACCGGTAGAGACAAGTGTACTCTGGGTGACCCCAGTTGGAGAATATCCGGAGTTCAACTATTTGGTAGCTTTTCAAGCTTTCATTCTAAAGTTTGGATAGGGAAGGGTAGAGCACAAACACGAGAGAGGAAAAATTACATACTCAAAAGACTGATTATCTGATAGAATTATCTTTAATTCTTTTACTCATGAATTAACTAAGTTATAGAGCCTTGAATGATATAAAACATTCCAGGCTATTTCACAGCAAGAGAAAAATGTATCTTTGAGCTGCGCAAGGCATCAGGACAGGTGACCAAAAGGAGGATTTCAGTGGAAGAAACTGCAAGAACTTAGACCCAGAATGAGCTGAAGAATTAACACATTAAGTTCATTTACCTTAATTTTGCAAGTAACTGTGTTAGACCAAGTCATAAAATGAAATCAATGTTTTCTAACTCAATTATCAGTGGGATGGGATTAAAAAAGGTTCCAAACAACCTGTATACACCTGCTGCAATTTTCAGACAAAAACTGGAATAAACCATAAATTGAATATGAAATACAACAGCAAAACTACACTACAAAAATCTGAAATACATCCTGAAAATAAAAGTTAGAATAACTAAATTAGCAAGTATTAATCTGAAACTAAGTTACCCTGACAAGGAAAGTCTGTACCGCTTCTCCATCTTGGTTGTATGTGTAGGTGCCAAAATTTGCACCTTCTTCTTGGTACTCATCATCAAGACCCTGGAAGGAACACACAAAACAGGTCACTGTTACTCAGCAACGATAACAGAAAGCCTCTTCAGAATTAGGTAAATAATAAGTGATTTTTTTTTGAAAGAAGGTTTTATAAATGCAGAGAAAGTTTGGGTGGAGCTAACTTCAGTTAGTTTCCATTTCCACAAATATTGGCAAATGAGTCTTTCCAACACGTTGTATTTATTTCAGAGTACCAACATCCACAGAAGTTTGTTTTTCAGTGGTGTTTAAGCAGTCAGCTTTATCTGTAGGAACATACACACCTCCAAAAGACATGCATACCTCTCCAATTGTAAACTTAATGCTCACTCAAATTTTACTAATGGACATGGCATATGAGGTCAGACTACTTCAGCTGAGCATCACTGTTTGTCCTGTGATTCTCTAACAGTCTGCTGCTTACACTTACGTAAACACTGAAGTCCTTTGGAGCACTGCTAATATTGCCTGCTGGAGAGAGAGACTTTGGTACATGCTCCAAGGTGAAAGCTAAAGGATAAATCTCCACAGAAAGGCGAATAACCAGATATCCCTGGGATCCTTTGAATGCCCAGCAGTTTCCAGGGTAAACATCTGGCTGCAAGAGACAAGGTACGAGAAACATTACAACATCTCTGCATCCTTATTAAAATATGGCAATTTTTAGGCTAAGAATTTCTTAATTTTCCACTTTCAGATCCAAAATTTTGACATGCTAACCTCACTTGTCCCATCACTTCACCTCGTGAAATCTTAGAATAATCATAGCATAGGAAGTGATCATTCAATCCATCAGCATGCAATGTTCCCTGGAGGAATAACTCAGTGCCAGCACCCTGCTTTTTTCCTTTTACTTGTGCTAAAATGTCAGCAAGTCAAACAAATGTCAAACTGATATAAAAGCAAGTCAAAGTTCTGTGCAACAATTTGTATCAGATTATTTTAACTAGTCATAATCTGAACTGAGGGAGATACCAGACCCAAAATGAATGCTTCAGTAACTCATGACTCGGTTTTTTGTTTGGGAATGGTTTAGTTGAAGAATCATGTGACACAAAAACAGTCCAGGAATACTGTTTAACATTCCTCCTTCTGCAGCATCATGAAGATTGCACTCCTGCAGCATTTATGAATGGAGACAGCTGTTCTTCTGATTCTCAAGAGGTAAACCATCATGGGGTAGCTGAGACAGAGATGTGACTTTCCTGGTCTATATCAAGTCAGAATATCTCAGCTAGGACAGCAATGGAGTCAATACAACTGGGCTCATTGCCCAGGTGATGATAGCTGTGGCCAGGAATTCCACTCCCAACTGCTATGCAATTACCCCAGGTGGAAAGTGTTATCATCTTTGGCCAGGATAGGTCTGAGCTGGACTAGGCTGTAATTACTATACAAATAGGACATTGATAGTCTCTGGTATAACAAGGTGTAGAGCTGGATGAACACAGCAGGCCAAGCAGCAGAGCTGCAGGAAAGCTGATGTTTCAGGTCTGGACCCTGCCTAGATTCAAAGGGAATGGCCACTCAAGCAGAACATGGTTTCCATTGGTGGAATTTCTCCAAGTTGGAGCCTCTATGGATGGAAGGTAAAGTGGGAAGAAAAGTGGGACAGAAAGAAAGGGAAAAATTTAAGAATCACAAGCAGATCACTTCACAAAATACTTACTCAAGCCAGCCATTCCAGAGCACGAAACAGGAAAGAAGTCATAACAATAATGTTCGGACTTAACATCTAACATGGAGACTAGCTACACATTTGAACAAGATATGAACCAAAGCACACAGTATTTAATAGTCACTTGCATTCCCACACTCAAACAAAATTGGGAACATGGCCAGAGTTTCAGACATTGCCCTAAACAAAAAGTACGTTAATAACTTGTTTTTTTTTTGGGGGGGGGGGGGGGGGGGGGGAGGAGAAGAAGAAACATAGGAATTGCAGGTATTATTTTTCGCAAGGATTGAAGCCTGAAATCTTTGCTGCATTAATTGGTTATTGATTTGGTTCAATACACATTGAGTGCATCTTGATGGCTAGAGAAATACCAAGGTGAAAACATCACACGGGGTTGCCCTGCTGCAATTTTCTTAGCCATTGTAAGATACACGGAAGGGTGAATATTTTTTAAAAAAATTCATTCATGGAATGAGGGTGTCACTGGCTAGGTAGCATTTAATGACCATCCGTCATTGCCTAGAGGGCAGTTAAGAGTCAACCACATTGTTGAGAGTCTGGAGTCACATGCAAGTCAGACCAGATAAGGATGGCAGTTTCCTTCTCTAAAGGACATTAGTGAACCAGATGGGTTTTTCCCCCAACACTCAATAATGGATTCTTGGTCACAGACTCTTAATTCCAGATTTTTTTTCCTCCAACTTCAGCAGACTTGAACCTGAGTCACTGTGCACATGCAGACACTGGGTAATTGTTCAGTTTTTTTAAAAAAACTGTTTCGGGAGATAAAATTTTCCAGAACACCTTTTTTCCAAAGGACCCAGTTGTTGCATTGAGCAGGATTGCATGTAAAAAAAACACTGCCTGAACCTCAGACTGTGAAGAAAATAGGACCAAACATACCGAAAAAACAGGTTCTGCCATGGGGGGGAGGGGGAGTGCACAGATTTTGTACAGAGCCAATAGGTGTTTTAGTGATGAATGCTAATAGGGGACAATAATACTACTAATATTAGTAAAATGACAGATTCTGTGTAAAAGAAAAATATAAACTGAACATCAGACTAGCAAAGAACTACCACAAAAAGAAAGCCATTGTGAATATTTGCTACATCTACAATTCCTTCCACAAAACAATAGGCTGAGGAAGAATGAGGTGACCTCTGAAACACACAAGATTTTGAAGGGCTTTACAGAGTAGATACTGAAGATTATTTCTCCTGGATGTGCAATCCAGAACATAGGGGCAAGCTCAGGCTACGATACCAAGTTTTGACCAAATCAGAGAAGAGGTTCAAATGAATACTTTCAGCATGTGTTCCAAGTTTCTTTTTAAAAGACAGATTTCTTCAGAACAGAAAGTTTACTCCTAAGGTGGTGTGATAATTTTTTGAATTATGCTTCAAGTTATCCCTTTTAAGGACTGTATTGGATAGAGTAGAACCATAAGACAGGCGTTGGAAATTAAGAGCTGGAATGGTTTTGTTTTAATTACCGATACTCCTTTTTTGTATTTTGAAAGGCATCCTGAGAAATTACACTCCTTAAAAATAATCATATGCAAGATGAACATGGCACAGAATCAGAACTCCAAAAGGATGATGGATTTTCATTCTTTCAAAACTGCTTTGAAAAGGATTTAATGAGAAGGCAAACAATTTAAGCACAACAAATACAAAGTTACTGGAAAAGCTCAGCAGATCTGGCAGCATCTGAGAAGGAAAAAAAAACACTTAACGTTTCGGGCCTGGTGACCCTTCCTCAGAATTTTGTTTTTGTTCCTGATTTACAGCATCTGCAGTTTATTCTGTTTTAATTTCAGCACAAGTTTCATTTGTACATGCTGATAAGTTTACAATACAAACAGGACATTTAGCCACAGTGGAAAGTGTTTGCACTTACACACAAATTTCTACCCCATTATTGCACTACCTATCACAACTCCCTTCTAACCCTATGTGTTTACATAGCTTCCTATGAAAGGTCACCAACACTATTCATCTTAATACGATCAACCAACCTGAATTACCACTCTAGGAGATTGTGAGAAATACCAAAGTGGGATTCCAAACAGACTCATTACAGCTGTTGCAGTTTCATAGGTTTCAGAACAACGAGTGCTCAAGATGCTACCACCTGCAAAGAGAAGGCAGAAGCAGTAGTCAGTAGAGAACAAAACAGTACAAGCAATTTTTAGGAAGTTCTAACCCATACTGACTACTATCCGCTGAAGAACACCAAAGATCTCAATTAGGATAAGTGAGATAGCCATGAGCTGGGGCATCACACCCAATCTGCCAGCACTAATTGAAAATAGCCTATAACACCTAGAATCAGCGTCGTGGAGCTGAGTTTCAGACAAGCCGACCTTACTGTCAGTAAAGGAAGGGAGAGCTGACAGACGAATGTGCCTGGAGGAGATAATAACGAGCCTTTACGCAACTAGTGGAAGCTTGGAGTGGAGATGGGCAACATTATCAAAGTGAAACAGAACAACGGATGTTGAGAACATCAAGGAATATGCCTGGGGAGAGCAGAGCAGAACACACATTTTGCAGCTGAAGATCAAAGAATAATAATACTGCAGGAGGCAGCCAGTATTTCAGCACCAGTTTGCCAAATGGGCAATTAGCACCATTTCCCTGCCTTCTCCCCATAATCCTGTATATTTGTTCACGTTCAGTTAACAGTAATTCCCTTCTGAATGCAAGTGAAACTTGCCTCACCCACAATTTCTAGCAGCAAATTCCAGAACTTGCTGCAAGAAGATTTTTCTCACATTGCTTTAAATCTATGCCTTTACATTTTAAATTTTTTCCAGGAGTGGAAACAGTTACATCTGATCTACTCTCATCACTCCCATCAAGATCTTTCATCCCTCTATCAAACTGCTTGTCTTCTCTTCTCCCAATACTCCAATCTATTTTCACAGCTGACATTCCTCTTCCATGGAGCCACTCATGAATCTTGCCTGCACTCACTCCAATGCCTTCAAAATGTTTCCCAAAGTGCCACCCAAAACCAAATAAAATACTCCTGTTGAGGCTTATACAAATCCAACATAACATCCTGGCTCTTGTATACTATACACCAATTAATCAAGTTCTTGCATGCTTTATTATCTGCATACACAAACTGCCCTGACACCTTAAATGACTTGTACACCGACACTCCAGATCCTATGCACCTGCAGTTCCTTGACAACTGTACACTATTTCATATTGTTTATCTATGTTCTTCCTACCAAAATGATTCACTTTACAATTCTCCACATTAAACTCAACATCTGCCATTTGTGTCCATTCTAGCAATTTGTCTGTTACTCATTTATTCTTTTTGGGACGTGAGGGTCACTGGGAGGGCTGGTACTTCTTGCCCAGCCCTTAACTCAGCAACTTGCTAGGCCACCTCAAAAAGGTATTTGAGAGTCAACCATGTTGCTTTGGACCTGAAAACACTTGGAGGCCAGAGCAGGCATAGATGAAAAATTTCCTTCCCTAAAAGTCAATGAAGCAGAAGATGATGATAATTGATGATTTGTTTCATAGTCACCACTGGAATCCAGCTTTCAATTCCAGATTTTATTAATAAACTTTAAATACTACTAGCTGCCATGATGACATCTGAACTCATGTTCCCACAGGGCATTAGTGTAGTGACATCACTAATGCACTGACATCTCCCTGGGCAGTTCACCTTTAAAATTCACTTTTATGACAAAGATCAGGCAACTGAAATCTACATTTCATTTACAGACAGGCATAATATATAGATGTTGCATGATGGATTAAAACAAGTGTCAGATATCTTATTAACCTGCAGTGCGCAAGTTTGCTTTGGACATATTTATATTACATGGCCAGATTACAGACAACTTGACAGCCATCCACCTGGAACATTTTAATAAATACGCTTATTGAGGAGCATATCTACCCCAGTAAGTGAACCATAACCACTCTACAATCTGCTCTTAACGTGTGAGATGAGCTCAGAAAACATACAAAAATATACAAAAGAGACAAAGGTGCTTTACCCATCAACAGCCTCACTATATGTTATGCACTATAGCTTTTGACCTAGTGCACAAGCTCAACTCTCTCAAACACCTCTTCCTGATTGTTTTAAACTAGAATGCTTATGTTGGGTCCACTCAACTATCCCACCGTAAGCATATCAACTCCATAAACTGCTTCCAATCCCAAAACCTCTAAGGATTTAACCATTCTAAATCATCCCTTCCCCATTAATACCTCTAACGTTCTAAAACAAGCATGAATGAAACATTTTCAAAAATATCCAGGCTGAATTTATATGCAATTCCTTTCAAGTTCTTGCTGAACTCACTTTCATGACCTTTTTAAATGTGGTGTCCCAATCAAAAACATCCAAATTTTAAACAGAACAGCATATACCACTTAGGAAAGTGGCACCTGCTGCATAGGTGTCATGTGGTAGTGAGACATGGTTAACAGCACCACAGGAAATTCCTCTAACATTCAAAACATCTTTGTGATGATTTATGATCAACACTTCTCCAAAATAGATTAAGAAATTCTATACTTGCAATCTGGAGTCATCCAAATGCTCATGCCCCTTCCTCTGCACAGGTTAAATTACTAGGATGATCAAGTTAACAACTGATGACAAATCATTTGTTTTCATTATAAGTCTGTATAGTTATGCAAATTGAATGAAATCCAAGTCAAGGCTAAATGATGCATCAATTTATTTTGCCAAAATGTCACTTTTCCAGAATGTGGAGGTACCAGCACTGGCTAGGGGTGAACAAGGTCAAAAGTCACAGAACCCCAGGTTACAGTCCAAGTTTATTTGAAAACACAAGTTTTTGGAGTCTTGTTACAAGGAGCAAAATTGTTTCACTCTAACCCACGTCATCTGATTTTTTTGACCCAACAGAAAGTTGCTGATTAGATTACTTTACAATCTACACAAACAACTACTGAAGTCTTAGTCAATTCTAAATGGTAACACAGCCAAAGCAATTTTTAAGTTGGTTCACAAATGTGTCAATATAGGAGCTTCATTTTCAAATTAAAAACTTGCACATCCCAACAAACATTTATTGAATGAGATTCTACCATGAAATGCTTTGCATCATTAGTCCTTTCCACTAGAAAATGGTTTATTCTTTGCACACGTTTTGTCAGTGGCATGATGGCCACTCAGTCTTTATATGTTGGATTAATAATTCATCCTAAGTGCATATGAGTCCAGAAGTATGAACTATATGGATTTCCATATAGAAATATTTCAGAGCACATCCTTAATTTGGGACTGAATTTTAAGTTCCACTGTCTGACCTGAAAAGCTCAGTGTTGAAATTTCCAAGCAACTTCTTACCTTGACATCTCATGAAACTGTGGGAACTATTATTTAAATATACTGCATGTGATTGATACAAGGCATAGATAACTTGCCATCCAGAAATTTGGTGCATTTCCCAGAAACAATATTGTTGGGGATAAGAGATTTGCAACTTTCTAATTCACATGCTTGAAGACCAAGCCTGCAGGTTACAAGTTTATTACGGATGGTAAAGGTAAACTTGCCATAGTCCTACCAGACCATAGGGCTGCTCCTCTCATTAGAGACATAGCTGGTAGTCATATAACCTGATGGTCATGACACCTCATGTGAATGGAGAGATTGAGAAATTGAGTCCTATGCGATATATCAAAATACAGTAAATAAATAGCAACACCCCTGAACAACCAGCTCTGCAAAGGTGGATTATAACAGTATAGTAGCCAGATCATAGTATTAAGTGTCATTTAAAAAAATCTTAAAATGTTCAGCAACACAATGTTGATTAAACATTAGACACTTTCTCCAATGTAAATCAAAAATTTCCACTGCAGAAACTTACACAGCACCACTTATTTTAAAAACTCAAAGCAAACACACCAGCTTTTAGATACAGAAAATAGAAAGTCGCAGACTAAACCATTTCTCATCTGGCTTTTCACAGGTCCCACACTTGCTTCTTCTCAGTGTCTAATGCTTTAAAATATGTCTTTGTTCATATGAATTGGTACATGTTCTATCCTCCCATGTACCCTGGAGTAACGCTGCAGCTACTTACCTCCAGATTCCAAAGCAAAATCCACCATTCCAGTTTTATCTTCACTGTACAGTTTCAAAGCGTTGTTCACAATGATATGCACTTGCTGCATAGCAAGTAACCCCAGGGCAAAGAAAACAAAAGTAAATAAATGCTGAAAAAGTGGCACACTTATAAATCTATACTTGCTTATGGTATATTAATAATGGCTACGAATAGAGTCAAAGAAAATCAAATGAGACACCAATGCATCTTCTCTCTCTAGCACGTAACCCTTAAAGTCTGGAGGGAAACATTTCCACAAGCAGTCAAAATGTTCTAAGCATACAAGAACATGCACGTGAATGTCAATTCGAGCCCCAGGAATGTAAATTTCTAAACAAATTGTTATAGTACAAGCACGGCTTTAAGAACTTTCTTCTGCACAAAATACAATGATAGCTCAGCAGAGTTGTAACACACACAATTCCAATGTATTCAACATTCATCATAGTATTGTGTCTGATGTGAGGGTGTCACCGAACAGATCTTGGCCCAAAACATGATTCGGCAGAGACAGTTCTGCTGCATCGATCATGGAGATGAATAAGAATACTTCAATCCCCACAGATCACACACCATGTTAAGGAATGTCCTAAGTCAGTCTAAGGGTCCATGCACGGCAACTGGTGTGCCAATGTCATTTGCAGCATTGACTTCCAGTTCCACAAGTTGCTGCTGCACAAAGACTTTGGAGGTCTGCATGGAGGAAAAACAATGGGAATATTTTGCTGAGACGTTACTTTAACTTTGACATGATAGTGACAATGAGAGAGCAGGACAAGCTCCTTTGTCAAGGGAAAAGACCAAAGAAGAGTAACATGCAGGGAAAACATACAGGAGTAACAATTCCAACTGAACTCACCTCCTCTGAAATGCCACTTAACCCAGCATTAGTGACTGCACATGCAGCTACTCGTGCATCTGGCAGCTTTTTTGTTTCAATCCAATGTTGGGTGAGATTTTTCAGGATTTTCATTTCTAAATCTTTTAATAGGATCTGGAGTTCAGTTTGGCTGGCAAACTGGGAGAACAGCCAGTCCTTGAAAGACGCAGGTAAAGTTTGGTCATTTCCAAATATCAGCAAACTGACCAATTCTCTGACCTGACTGTCAACCTGGAAAAGCAGAAAAGGAGAAAAAAAATTATGCACAGACGTTGCAGGTTTGATTGTGCCAGTAACCATAACAATGTAATTAACCAATTTTGAACAGCAGCCTTTGCCATACATTAAATTATTGAAAAATATTTTCATAATGAGAAAACATATGCCTACACTTCCTTGTATCCCATCTATTTTAGCACAAGTAGTCTTCAGTTCCTGCACACTTGACAATTCTGATTTGACTGTGGACAATTCTATATCCAGTCTCTGGAGTTCAGTCATGAGGTGCTGGTACTGTTCTTCATTTTTGCTTGGAAAAGTAAAAGAAAACTTGAAGTAGAATCCAATGAGAAATTAATGAACTTCTCAAAAAACGAGTAACAACGAAACATACCTCAGAGTGTTTGTCTTTGCAGTTTCAACCTCTTTGTAAACTTCCTGCAGTGGAGACAAAAACATTGACAAAAACTGCTTTCAGTCATAAATATTATCCCTAACAGATCATTTGGTATCATAAACATTACTTTGAAGGTAAGTTGCATAATTTGAGACAAGTTTGTCACATATTACAGTTTGGACATAATATTCCAAAGTCTAGGATTGAGGAAGTTGCAAACTTATTGGCTCGATCACAGGCACAAGGGACTTCAGTCAGATAAAGAATGCTGAAGAGTTTAATTTATTCATGTTTCAATCTACGATTATAAGGGGATTTAAGGAGGATTCAAAATTATGACAGTTTCTCCCTATTTTCCTGACTCCACAGGGAGAAGCAGAAACAGAAGATAAGTTTAAGCTCATGGGAAAGAGGAAAGGTTATTTTAAATCACAAGTGAATTATGGTGATTAAGAATTCATGCTTGAAAGACCAGTGTAATTTGTTCAAAAGCTGAATTCTCTTTTCAAACGGCTAAGTTGCAGCACTCTGGGACAAATACGATGGCTCTTCGGTGGAGATGGACAGCGTTCTTCCTATGCTGTTTCATAAAATGATGCATTAGGCCCGAAACGTCAGCTTTTGTGCTCCTGAGATGCTGCTTGGCCTGCTGTGTTCATCCAGCTTCACACTTTGTTATCAACAATGGGTATCATTGTTACACAGGCTTTTTAAAGTCACTTCCTGTAAACTTCAGTTAACACATTATTCTTCAAGGCAGGACTGGCATGCTAACTCCTATCTCACCTACAAAAGTACCATCATGACTTGTTTCACAAATTCTTCAAACACTTGCACAGTAAGTTTTTCAATCACATTTAGCCGAGCTTATGTTTTCCACCTGGCAATTTACAGAAGCACATCTGCCAATTTTAGCTACAGCTCAAGACACATGAAAATACTACTCAGGACACTGGTGTACAGGAAAGAATGTTATAAGGTGCTGAAATGTAAGCAATCTGCTGCACGAGCCTGAATAATTACACCGTGAAACCTGATGCATGCTATTTAAAATCCGATCATAGCAGAGGGCAAGCCATACAAGCTTTCCAACATGCATAACAATAACATTTGTTTGGTAATGCTTCACCAAGATGGGAAGCCAGTAATTAACAGTGCGCATAAGATGCTACTAGATTATCAAAATCAAGTCACTGCAAAACAGAGCTTTGCAGGGCAATTACTGAAACTTGGCTGGGGAATGGGAACTGTGGAAATGAGGGCAGGAGAAAAAGAAAGTAAATGATAACCTTTAGAGTAGCCAAATTTTAAACAAACACTCCAATGAGCAAAACAGGCACTTTATTTCAATGGCCCTCTGGCTCCAAATTTCAGGGTCAGTGCAGGGGCCATCATTTCTACATGGGTAATTAAAAATCACATTAGGGCTGGGAAGTAATACAAAGCTATTGGGGCAAATGGCCTTTAAGTCAAGACACACTCTCTCAGAGTGAGGAACATGTTTGGGCTATAAAGTTGAGACAATTTTCAAAAATCACCATTATACTAGTAATGATTTCAAAGAATACACATCATGGTCAACTGTTAAGACCACAGCAAATACTGCATACAATTTTAGTCTCTTTTTATAAGAAGATTTGCAACAAAACAGTTTAGGTGTCGTTCACTCAGTTGAACTCTGTAATAAAGCAGGTTTCTTCAGGAAGGGCTGAGTGGGTCAGGCGCTTAGTCATTGAAGTTTAGAAAGATGATCTTATTGAAGTGCACTAGATTCTGAGGAGGGCTTGAAAGTTTAGATACAAAGAGAATATTGCCTCCTACCGAGGGAAATCAAAGACTAAAAGGTGCATAGTCTGACAGTAAGAGGCCATCTATTTAATATGAACATGTGGAACAAATTCTTCCGCTGGTTATGAATTTGCAGAATTCTCTATCCCATGGAGATAGAGAGTCTGAGCCACGGAATATATTCAAGGCTAGAACAGACAGGTTTTTGAAACATAAGGAGCTCATGGGTTACAGAAACAAAGAACAAACTGAGGTCAAGATCAGACTTGCAATTATATTATTGAAATACAGAGCAAACCAAAGGGGCAAAGTGGCCACTCTTGTTCTTATTTCCTATGTGAATCAATTTATGATTATTTCTGCAAAATAATTGTTTGTCTTTAAAGTGTAAGATGCATTTCCAATCATTTATGCAAAAAAAATCAAAGCCTGATATACAACATATCTACACCTGGCACTCGTGTGATTTGAGTAAGAGAGCTCTGTTACATTTCAAACCTGCATACTTACTGGTCTGCCAAACTATCCCCTTTAGCTGATTTCACAAAATTCACAAAGCAGAAGAACTCATTTGACAGTTGCAACGCAGATTGAGTGTGATCAGAGACAGGTGTGCACAAGCTAAAGCACCTCTGTGCTCAAACAGTTGAAGCATCACACTGCAGGGTATAATTATCTGTATAATTTTCTCTGTGGCTTTGTTTCCGGTAACCGAACACCGTAGTTTCAAATCTGCTTTAATCTTGTGCACTGATCCAACGTACAATTTTTACATCTGTTTATACACACTTATTTGGCAAGTAACATGCCTTTTAGACTTTGGTCATTGAAGCTTCACCATAAGCATTAACGAAACTAATCAAGAACACTGCACATCATTTCTGGTGATTATTTGAGGTGGGAGCAGTTGTTTCCAGTTTCTCTTCCTTTGTTCAAACTCAGTCCTCAGGATGAAGATGCTCAGGCTAAACGGGCTCAAAAGTAATGTAATGAAAACAAATGGCTGGCAAGATTCAACAGGTCTGGCAGCAATTATGAAGCAAGAGCAGTATTAATGTTTTGGGTCCAGTGACCCTTCTTCAGAACTGTGATTTTCCAGCAATTTGTTTTCATCTGATTTCCAGCATCGCAATTAATTTTTCTTTTTGAAGTAATGCTTGCATACAACCGTTGTCTCAACTGCATGCAGAACACACCCCGTGCTGCAGTACAAATGGCAAAAATCAAGTTTACTTTAGTAAAATATTTAAATACAAGGTCAGTTAAGTTCTCTGTAACCCTAGCCACCAATTTAACATCCATGTAGCTCCTAATAACTCAATGAATTTTGTTTTTGAAAACCAAATATAAATATATCTTTGCCCGAAATGTAAACTTCCTCGAGCAGTGCAGCACAAGAGGCTGATTTGTTACAAGTCATAAGCCACGACAGACTGAAACATGGGATTGTGTAGCAAACAATGCACAAGTAATCTCTAATATTCCCTTGATAGTGAGATGTTAATGGGATAACATCCCATTATTTTTTATGCTCATGGTCTCACACAGGGGTACGTGGACACTGACTTAAACTTCCTGCTGAATAGGATTGTGTGGGAAACGATTGTACAGGTGCAAGACACCTGTATTCTGTAAAGGGGTGAAACTTCTGTCAACGTATGAAACTTCTGTTTCTACCGAAGTGGCCAGGTCAGGGATCTCGGTTCAAGCCAGACATTTCGGCAGCTCGAAATCGCATCCTGTCGTTATCAGTCACTTCGTGAACGATCAATGCTGTATCCTGTTCTCTATGTTCCAAATGTTGTAATTGTTTTAAGTAATCAACCAAAATGAGTATAAAAAGCAGGGACTGTCCACTGTTCGGGGAGAATTGCTTACTGAGCTCAGCACTCTGTGCCTGGTTGAGTACAGCGATCCTCCACAGCTTGTACTTGCTTAATAATAAAGGATTGTGTTTTTGTAACCACGTTGGTGTCTTGCTATTGCATCAAGTCCACAAGGGTCTCCAAAAAATGAACCTAACAATAGCATGCCTCTTCTGTTGACACTTCAGCAGTCCATCAAACAGATAAAAAGGTCTCCAATCTGAGATTTCCCACATCAGGAAGAAAACACGTCTGCATTGCAAACTTATGGTCTGCTATCCTCCGCAACATGGTGCCAGTGGTTTAGTATTTCATTCATTAATTTAACTTCTCAATTTACAACTCATTTCATTCAGCTAATGACCAAGATCACTCAATACAGAAACAGTATCCCCTTGCAGAATAACCACATGGTTAAACTAATATTAATCCCAATAAATGAATACAAATTTTGACCCCACCCTTCCACTGAACAGTTGACTTTTGATGGGTACTGTGCCTTGTTCAAGTACTCACTTGTAAGTGAACCTCAACATATTTTGCATTTATTCATGATTTGATCAGTACATCACTGCCAAGCCTAACCTAGCCATGACTAGGTTACTCAAGGATTCTTTAATTTTGAGAACTGGGGCTGACTACCTTGCTACTCAAGATAGACTCGTACGGTCAAACCCTGTGTCTCTGTCACATTTGTACAGAGAGCAAGTCATGACAAACCATGGCTTGGATCTATCAAATTGTGTGTGGACTGCAACAAATAGATAGGTACTTACTCACATAACTGTATTTTCAGCTCTATAACCAAAGTGCATCAAACCACCATTATGCTGTTGCAGCCCTGCCTTGCAAAGCATTAAGCAAGGAGGTTTTGATATCACAAAACACCAGAACGAACCAGAGCAGTTTAGTAATACTTAAACTCAAGATTTACTATTTATCTAGTCAACAATTCAGGTTTTGTTTTGTGTATCTTCAAATGCAGGAATAAAAGCCAAATTTCACACTTTCATAGATTTTAATAGTCCTATGTACCAAACCCATCTGTTACAGACTTTCTAATGGCAAATCACTACTCTACAGTTATCAGTTATATCAAATATTAAGCTAGCAGATGCATAATTACAATGTTACCACACCTCTGATCTGCTGGACAAACTTTGAAGCAGTAACTCCAATTCACTGATGCGCAATTCGTGCTTTTGTTGGAAAGCCATAAACTGATTCTAGGGAGGGAAGAAAAAGGGAATTTTTCAAAATCTGTCTTCTGAAAATACATTATGTGACAAGATGATATACATATTCATGAAGATAAACATAAAACGAGAAATATTAAAGCTTTTCACAGCATCTCTGCAAGCTGAGGCTACATAAGAAATGATCATTTACATGGTGTAAAAGTTATTATTTAAACAGTTAGCTGTTCCCAGAGTTCTTAAGGAAGAAACATTCCAATATCAATCTCTCAGCTATTGATATGAATATAATGAACTATTTCACGTTTGCAGAACAAAGATATTTAGGGTTGCTAACTTGAAATAACAATTTCAGCAAATTCAAGTGGTTCGAAACTAGTCAACCTTGTGATCAGGAGCACACACCTGTTTTTGAAGAACACATTCAGCGTGCAGACTGATTAAGCGATTCAGATTGGTCTATTTTTCACAAATAGTGTGGAAAATAAATTTTCTTTTGCCAACTGAAACTAAATTACTTGCATACAAATCAAGTATACGGTGAGAAATATTTCAGTAGTGGAAGCAATAACAGTGGTCAGAAACATTCAGAAGGCAGGCAATTTCTGTTCTCCTTACAACATCCCTCTGAGGTCAAAGAGAATCTGGTGAAACATCATCGATTTGAAATATTTCTCTTCACCGTTACACAGGTGCTGTATGACCTGGTGGGTAGTTCCAGCATTTTTTCCTTTCATTAGAGATTATTACTGTTCAAGTATTTGACATACATGATTTAGATTTGACCCTGGGGACCGCATATTTCATTTGGTTGGAACACAAGTCACCCAGTGAACTGATAAATTTTCGAACTAACAGGCAGCAAGTTAATTTTGGTCAGAATACAGTCATGTCATAGTCAACTTTCAATGTTAATGCAGCCGGTTTACATTGTGACCATTTTCTATAAACAGGTCATGTGCATCTTCTGAAGCTTCTGATGCAACTGCAGAAAAACAGCCCACAACATTATCAGCCATGCAATTTAGTTTCACCTCCAGGAATGTGTGCAGTCCCAATTTAACAACTGGGAGTATTTCAAAAAGTCAAAGCTTTGAAACAGACAACATATTGGTCTTTTTTGGAATTATCTTGTTACACATTTTCAAGGCTCCTGGGTTTCAATGAAGTATATTGTTCCTTTCATCAGCATCCACTATTGTAAACGGAACAATCCCATGTTCTCGCTCCTCAATATAATGAAAATGCATCAGAATTCTAACTTACTTACTGGCATATTGAACCTTGAACAAGTACTACATTTTCTTCCCCCTAAAAAAAGGGTATAAAGCCGAGACTGAAGATGTAAATTCAGTGGTCATTTAGCAAGGTCCTCTATGAATCCATGGAAGAACAGTGGAATATGTAGGCAATTTCATCAGAGATTTTAAAGGAACAGATGAGAAGCTGACTACCTTTTTCAGCCAAAGGGTGGATTACGTCTGCAGTTTAGGACATTTTTTGGTTTGCATTGAGGAAAGGACATAAAAAGGGTGAAAACAACAAACTATGACATATGTCAGTGGGCTGACATACTAGGGCATTGTAAAGATCAGTTTGAGGACAAATTGGTACATGCTTTAGTTTTGCACATTACATGGTGGCTCAGCGGTTAGCACTCCTGCCTCACAGCACCAGGATTCAATTCCACCCTTAGACATCTGAGGAGTTTGAACTTTCACCCCATCTCTGCATGGGGTTCCTTCAAGTGGTCTGGTAACCTCCCACAGTCCAAATATACGCAGGTTAGGTGGACTGTCCATGCAAAATGGTCCATAGTATCCCATGACTGGATGAGATGCTCCTCAAAAGGTTGGGTGTGGACTCATTAGGCCAAATGGCCTGCTTCCACAGAGTGATTCCATGATTCACTAAATACCGGAAGCTCGGCCATTCAATGAAGTCACCATCAAGGAAACCGGCAAAGAAAGTCTCAGTCAATGAGCGCCAAGAAACAAGAAATCAACTGCTTCATTACCAGTGGCATCAGAATGATCCAACTTAACTGCTTAGTTCTGCCGATTCCTCAGAACCCAGAGAACGGATTTGCATTTCTTTTGTTTTAAACTGCTTTTTATTCAACTCTCATTTCTAGTCTCTGTATGTGTCACGTTTTATTATCCCTTCGTGTATTCAGTGGCTAATCACCCCATACTTTAACTCTAGAAAGCACAAGTACATTTGGATTGGGGTAAAAGATATTGACAAGGGAAGGAACTTTTTAAAATCACCCATCTGCAACCAAGAGGGGAGTTGAATTAAGATGAGCTGGGAAATCCTTCTCACCCTGGAGCACAAGCATTTGGGAATATACTGCCTAGAACAGCAGTGAATTAAGGAACATTATCTGAGGATTTTCCTAACTCAAACAACTAAGGTTTCTAAAATTTTAGCTCTTCCTTAACTGGATTTGCTCTAATATCAGTAGTCGGAAAATTACATGGAGGGCAAGGCTAAGAATTAGGACTCAATGCCACGAGAGCTGCGCACTTTTATCAGTAGAACAGCTTGCTTTTTGAAAAATTCAAATTCATCCATGTACCTGAAGATCCTTATTATAGAAGCTGAACTTTTTTTAAGCAAAGGACTGGCAGAGCAAGAGTGCTTACTCAAAGATCATTCCAAAGGAATTTCAGAATTTAGTGGCATCAAACATGGTGGAACAGCTGCGATCCCATCAATTCCAATGATGGACTCATTACATGCGCAGTCCCAACTGCTCAGTAAGATTACAAATCTTCACCAGTCAAGAATACTTTCCAGACAATGGAAAATTTGAGGGATATTTGTGTGTGCACTAAATACCAAAACTATGGAGCTGCTATCCCAAGAGAGGTACATGCACCTTGGACTAGTCGTGAATACTGACACACAGATTGTTACACAATGCAAATGATGAGTTTGACGAAGGAAACAGCAATGAGCTCAATCAACAATCCACACATCCAGGTGGATTCTGATATGTAAAGCAGTTCAAATAAAATCACAGCTAAAATAACCCACGTGGCAATTTGTTTAAGTTAGGTTTCATGATTAAACTTGGCAGTAGGCAAAAACTGGCCCCACAGCAAGACTTTTAAAATCAACTGAGCTTTGTCCTTCTACTGTCACAAAGGTTACAATTAGGTAACATGTGAAATTGATTGTAAGCATGCAGACAAAATTAATATGGTCATCATATTAAACTCTGAAATTAATCAAATCAGTATTCCAGAGCTGTTGCAACACTGATGATGTACCAAATGTCTACACAATTGATAAATTTGATCACTTTGACCGTTGCTTGCTCTCATCAGGAGTTTTTGACTCTAGTAATTTACCTGGTGATGATCAGTTCCTTCCAGTTTCACTACTTTTTGCTGCATATCTGAGTGCTGGCTGATTAGTTTTCTGATAAGGACCACGAGTGCTTCATCGTTCACCTTCTCAACCTTTTCTTGCAGTTTCTGTAACAAACTGGCAAGCTGATTATAACGCTGGTCTGAAGCACGGGAGCTCTGAAAACAGCGGTCATTAAGTACAATAATCTGCTTTTCCAATTCTGTCACACGACTCCAATCAAACGGATGCCCTGTACTCTGAAACAGATAGTTGTACATTGACAAAGTTGCACTTTAGACCTGAAATCTCACTTTGCAAACATATTTGTGCTGAAAGCTTTACCTGTGGAAGTGGCAGTGAACCAGGAGTCTCTCCATTTGTTTGGACAGTTGGTTCAGTTTCTTTTGAACGCTGTACAGCAGTCCCATTGAAGACTGGCAACAGTGACCACAAGCCTGCTGGACCCAAGTACCAGAGACCAACTAAAAAGAGAAAAGGCAGATTAGCATTAGTGACTTTTTTTCCAAATTCATAGGATCATTTGCAATAGAGTTGTTAAATCAAAGATTGCTACAAGTAGAAATTTAATAGTTGTATACCATCTAGATCTCCAGTGCCATTAATTATTTTTTAAGTCACTGCACATTTTGCTTTTCTTCACAGGATTTGATTTGATTTATTGTTTTCACATGTACGTAAGTACAGTGAACAGTTTTGTTTTGCGAGCAGTACAGGCAGATCACAGCAAATAAGGACATACATAGGGTGTCTAGAGCAAAGCATACAAGGTTATGACTGCTACAGGAGGAGCACAAAAGCAAAATCAAGATTTGATTTGAAATTCGAGGTCCATTCAGCATTCTAATAATAGCAGAGAAGCATTTATTCAACCTGTTGGAAAATGTTCAAGCTTCTGTATTTTCTGCGTGATAGAAGAGGTTGGAAGAGAGTATTACTGGGTGGGAGAGATCTTTGATTATGTTGGCAGGCTTTCCATGGCAATGCGAGGCGTATATGGGCACTCATGGATGGAAGGCTGGCTTCCAAAGTCTGGACTGTACACAACCTTCTGTAATCTCTTATGGTCCTGGGCAAAGCAATTACCACACAAGCTGTTATGCACCTGGATAGAGAGAGCTTTCAGTGGTGCATGTGCAGAAGTTGGTGAGGGCCCTTATGGCCATGCTAAATTTCCTAAGCCTGCTAAGCAAGAAGAGGCACTGCTGTGCCTTCTTCACCGTCACATCTACGTAATTGGTCCAGGACAGATTGTTGGTTTTCGTCACTCCTGGGAACTTGATGCTGTTGACCCTCTCCATCTCAGCTCCTTTGATGTATATAGGGGCATGTCTTCCTCCTCTCTTCCTGAAATCAATGATGAATTCTTTTGTCTTGCTGACATTGAGAGAAAGATTGTTATCTTTGCACCATGCACCATCTCCTTGTATTCCTGGTCCTCTTACAGCATCGCATTTGCTAAATAGCTGACAATAAAGTCAGACTAAATTCAAATGCTTTTAAAACATTAGGTTTCAATCAAGGGAGCAACAAGGTTATGGGTGGTTTGATAATTCAGTGGGACTGAGCAAGCCATTATATATAAAAACCTTTTTCATTCCTAATTTAAAAGGTCAACTTATTACTTTTGAATGGCATTTACTTTGAAATGCTTGAATCTGGGTGTATGAAGACTTCTGGCGGAAATTTGCTTACCTGCTTCCCAATCAAGAGAATAAATTACAAATAGGATCACCACTCCACTTCAAAAAAGACAAAGCCAAGTTTTAGAAACTTGGCTATCAGGGTGTTTTGGAATTAGTATGGGACTAGCTGGGTACTTCAAATGCTAAATGATCAAGGAAGACTGTTGTCCTGTGGTAGATGAACCACACAACTCAATTTTCCTTCAAGTCCACTTTCAGATCTTCCATGAACACTCAGACTGAACACAAACATGACACACATGGAAATTGTCAACTTATGAATCACCTTGAGATGAAGTTAGAACTGCTCTTTAGGGAATTCAACCTGGAATATTTTAAGTTCAAGGACAAGTCCAAGCCCACAATTTATCTAAAGCAATAAAGGACTATCTTTCTTGCAAGCTTAACCATATCTTTGTTTTACAGCTCCACTAATCAAAAGCACCTGGAGATAAAATGCTGATCAAGTGGGATCTTCAGGGTGAAATACATCTCTCTCCACAGTGATAATCACTCTCCATTGGTGACATTTGGAAGAGAGATCAGGCAGCACGTTAATTGCACTGATTGCAGAGTTTCACATTCAAAAGGGAAAATCATTGAGTTTGGTGTATCCTTCTATTTGGACTGAACTCTGGTTGAGAATGTCAATTTCTAAATTCAGTTTCAGCATCGCAACATGGAATAATCATGCTAAAATATTTAACAGACATTCGTTCAGTGTTTTCACCATGCTCCATCATATTTAACATACTGTCAGCTCATTCAAACCTTCAGCATTCGCTTACCAAATAAGAGGAAAAATGGGATCAACAGGAATAACCATCTGAACAATCTGGGTAGACACCTGGGTGTAAAGAAACAATAAAATCACCAAACCAGATTACAACCATCTGATATTCAAAAACTAAACCAATTTACAAGCATATTTTCACTGCTAAACAAGTGGAAACCACGCTCATTCACATAGGCTCAGCATACCTTGTGAGCAAAAATACATCAAGGAGGGACATTAAAGTGATTAGCTGGTACCATCCAGTCCCAAGCCACCAGAAAGCTCCAGAAGCAGCCTTTCCTGGAAAAAGGAAACAAATGCACAGGACTGACGCATAATCAAGTATTCAAGTGCTCACCCTGGAAAGTGGTTCATGTAGGTGGAAATCCTCTTTTTAAAAAAAAAATCGGTACATGCTAGCCCAACTATAAATCCGACATATGAACAAATTCATAAATCCAGAGTGCAAATATACTGCATCGAAGAAAATTAAGCCAGGGCACATTATTACAGATATTGCTCGATATATGAAACTTGGTGAAATTTATGCTTGCGTTTTTCTACCACCAAGTATACATGGACCAACACCAAGTCTAGAGCCAAGCGTGCAAAAATAATGAAGAGATGGAACAGATGCAGAACAAAAATGAAAAATAAAAATTAAGTAACCTGGAGATACAATGGCCAACCACAGAATAGATAAGACCTTCCTGGATACAAACCAGGCAACAGCACCAGCAGCCTGCATCACTTGCAGCAACAAAGAGCCTACAAATACAAAACAGATCAATCTGCAACACATCAAGTTTAAAGTGTTCAATTTTTTGGCGTAACTTTTACTTTACGAAATATATACCATAAATCTTAATGCAAATAGCCCAAACGTGTGTTCTAAGAGCATCAAATATCACCATTTTCCAAAGCTTTATCAACAAAGCATGAGGACAAAGTAGAAGTCTGAAAATCAACCTGCATAAGCAATGACCAGCCAGATGGTCCGTGTGACTTGTGTAAACTTCGCGTACTTTGTGGACCCCACCTCAGTGGATTTATATGTATCGTATTTCATCCCCTTACAGTCATCACCTGTTGGTTGTGGTAGTACAATACATTAGTGAGTGAACAGTGCGAACCCAATTTGTGGTCAAGTGTATTTCTCCCCCAGCAAGCAACTGTGGAAAGAAGTGGCAACAGCAGGTATCAAACCAAAATACTTACACAAAGATTCCCCATTTATATTCAGGTGTCCATCCCCAGTAATCAACTCTTTTACATTCATTCTTCCACAGTAACTTGAATGGGCTGCAACACAGAAACTGATCCTTAGCTGTCTTTCTCAGATGGGAAAAACACTGTAGAGAAAAATCTTGACTTGTCAAACCAATGAGTATTGAAGTCACTGCATTTGCATGTCACCAGGATTACACATGCAAGCAAATGAACTAGCTTTTCAGAATTTACTTAAGTAAACAAGTACAAAGCTATTTAAATCTTGATATCCATTTCCTGCTCAATTAGAAGCTGACTTTAGCTAGCCCTCACGGAAAAAGGTGCAAATAGCGGTGACATGCTGCTAAACTTAAACAAGTGATTGGGCAAAATCATGCGATGTTAACAAAAAAATATTGTGTATATATACACACACACACACAGACACAATAGCAATGATTTGAGAAGTTTGGAATATTTCAGCCATGCATTTTAGAATAAGCACCTGAGAAATAGTAAAGTGGCAAAGCATTCTATAACAGGGGAAGATAAGAAAGTAATGGTCTCAATCAGATAGCAACAGATTGAAGAACATGCAAGCACTTGGTTCACTCCATAATAGTTGGGTACCTTTGGAGTAAAAACCAGTCTTCAACAAAAATGTTTGATAAACTTGTAAAAACCATGCGACTGCAGTTGACACAACATTTTTTGTCATGTGGACTGTATGATTCATGAATAACTGCACTCCTGAAAAATAAAAATCAAATGCAACTAATTTACAATAAAAATTCCAGGATAGAATTATATTTATAACACTTATGCTTAGCTATTACAGCTAGGAAAAAAATCCTGCAGTAAAGTCAGGTGGTTAAGGGATTCAATTTTGCTGATTAAACTAAGAAAATCAAACTTTGGTAAACTGAATTCAAGCAAACAATACACTTATTAGAATAAAACTATGAAAATGAAATTTCAGTAAAAATTTTAATTTCAGAGTACTGCATAACTCTACACTCAATTTTAGTTTCTCACATCCACCATACCAGACTTTAAATCAATGCTGCATAAATGTACTTCAACTTCTAGCTACGCCCACAAAGAACAATAAGGATTCGCAGATTAACACAACGTGGAGCTGGATGAACACAGCAGGCCAAGCAGCATCTTAGGAGCAGGAAAGCGGATGTTTCGGGCCTAGACCCTTTGGTCAGAAAAGGGGGAGGGGGAAGACAGTTCTGAAATAAATAGGGAGAGGAGGAGAGGCAGATCGAAGATGGATAGAGGAGAAGATACGTGGAGAGGAGACAAGTCAAATCAAAGAGACGGGGATGGAGCTAGTAAAGGCGAGTGTAGGTGGGGAGGCAGGGAGGGGGGGACAGGTCAAGGGGGCAGGATGAGGTTAGTAGGTAGGAAATGGGGGTGGGGCTTGAGGTGAGGCGGAGGATAGGTATGGGGAAGAACAGGTTGGGGAGGCAGGGACGAGATGGGCTGGTTTTGGGACACGGTAGGGGGAGGGGAGATTTTGAAGCTTGTGAAATCAACATTGATACCATTGGGCTGCAGGGTTCCCAAGCAGAATACGAATTGCTGTCCCTGCAACCTTCGAGCGGCATCACTGTGGCACTGCAGGAGGCCCAGGATGGACATGTCATCTGAGGAATTGGAGGGGGATTTGTAATGGTTCACAACTGGGAGGTGCAGCTGTTTATTGCGAACCGAGCGGAGGTGTTCTGCAAAGCGGTCCCTAAGCCTCTGCTTGGTTTCCCCGATGTAGAGGAGGCCACAACGGGTACAGCGGATGCAGTATACCACATTAGCAGATGTGCAGGTGAACCTCTGCTTGATGTGGAAAATCTTCTAGGGGCCTGGGATGGGGGTGAGGGAGGTGAGGGCAGGTGTAGCACTTCCTGCAGTTGCAGGGAAAAGGGCCGGGTGTGGTGGGGCTGGAGGGGAGTGTGGAGTGGACAAGGGAGTCACGGAGAGATGGTCTCTCTGGAACGCAGACAAGGGTGGGGAAGGGAAAAATGTCTTTGGTGGTGGGGCTGGATTGCAGATGGCGGAAGTGTTGGAGGCTGATGCGTTGGATCCGGAGGTTGGTGGGGTGGTATGTGAGGATGAGGGGTATTCCTTTTTGGTTTTTATTGTGGAGACGGGGTGAGAGGGATGAGTTGTGGGAAATATGGGAGACATGGTCAAGGGTGCTCTCAACCACTGTTGGGGGTTGGGGGGGGGGGGGGGGAAGAGAGGATTGCTGTCCTCGTTTTTCAAGGACATCTGAGATATACGGGCAGCACGGTGGCTCAGTGGTTAGCACTACAGCCTCACAGTGCCTGGGACTCCGGTTCAATTCCAGCCTTGGGCGCCTGTCTGTGTAGAGTTTGCACATTCTCCCCCTGTCTGCGTGGGTTTCCTCCGGGTGCTCCGGTTTCCTCCCACAGTCCAAAAGATGTGTAGGCTAGGTAGATTGGCCATGCTATTGCCCACAGTGTTCAGGGGTGCGTGGGTTATAAGGGATGGGTCTGGGTGGGATGCTTCAAGGGGTGGTGTGGACTTGTTGGGCCGAAGGGCTTGTTTCCACACTGTAGGGAATCTAATCTTAAAAAAGCCTCATCCTCGGAGCAGATGCGGTGGAGGCGAAGAAATTGGGAATGGGGATGGCATTTTTGCAGGAACGTGGGTGGGAGGTGGTGTATCCTAAATAGCTGTGGGAGTCGTTGGGCTTGAAATGGGTATTGGTTTCTAGGTGGCTGCTCGAGATGGAGACAGAGGTCCAGGAAGGTGAGGGAGGTGTTAGAGATAGTCCAGATGAATTTAAAGATTGGGGTGGGAGGTGTTGGAGGTGAAGTGTATGAACTGTTCGAGCTCCTCGTGGGAGCACAAGGTGGCGCTGATACAGTCAATGTAATGGAGGAAGAGGTGGGGTTTAGGGCCAGTCTAGGTATGGATGAGGGATTCCCACCATGATTTGCAGTAATGGCCAACAAGTTTATGAATTAAATTATTCAGTATGAGATCAAGATGCAGAACATTAAAACTCCTACTGTAGGGCATATTTCAAAGCTATAATACAATCAAAGGAGAGATGCACCATGTAAATTTGTCATATGCCAACGAGTCAGACTCACTGAATTCACTTGTAAGGTAGTTGTACATTAACTGCTGACTTCAAATAAAAATCAGGAATTAGCTTTATCCTAGGCCTTCCATTTCACATTTCTCCCTGTTCACATACTGTGCAGTTCTTTATGAAGTTTTCTTCTCACCGTTAAAATTAACGTGTGGCCAAGGGTAAATTGCATGGAGCTCAGGGTAACAAATGTCTCTGCACCTCCCAGGTAGGGTGGTGTTTCAGGCTGCCACCTTCCTAGATTCCCCAGAGAGTCAAGAATTCAGCTGCTGCAAAAATTATTCCATCTGCCCAAAGATTTCACTTTTGCATATTGTTCCTCTTTGCTCTCACTTGCCAGTGAATGCATCAAATGCTGCTTTAAGCTATCAACAACGCACCCCACAAACGGTTAAGTCCAAGGCAGACCCTGGATAGAGAATCAGATATTAGGCAAAAAAACAGCAAGTGGGATCAAAGGGCTTTCTTTTCCATGTTGGTGACCTGTGATCAGTTGGCTTCCACAGATCAGTGCCGGCACCAGAACGGTTCACAACATGTATTAGTGACTTGGAGGAAGAAAGTCAATATACTGCTGCCCAAATTGCATATTCAAACATAGGTGAAAATCCAAGTTGCACGATAGCGATGGGTTAAGGGAGGAAAAAGTTGGTGAAGGAGTATAATGTGAGAAAAAAGTGAAATTGTTCATTTTTGAAAGGGAGACCAAGAGAATAGATTATTACTTAAATGAAGGAAAACAGTAGTCTGCAACTCAAAAGGACTTGGGGGTACAGTGTGCATGAAACACAAAGCTAGCACACAGATGGACCAGGTAATCAGAAGTCTAATGGAATGTTAGCCCTTATTTCAAGGGAGTTGGAGTATGAACTTAGGGAAGTCTTTCTGCCACAGTACAAGGTGGCGAGCTGACATTGGAATACCATGAACTGTGTGGTCCCCTTCAGTAAAGACACATTTCAATGTAAGTAGTTAAGAGATGATTCACTGGGATTATTGCCAGTATGTAAAGATTATCTTATGGGCAAAGGATAAATTGTTCCAGTTCAGAAGAATGGGAGGTGATCTCATTGAAACACATAGGATTAAGGGCTTGACGGGGTAAACACCGAAAAGATGTTGCCTCTCATGGCAAAGTCTATGAGCAGAAGGCAGAGTTTCGGAATAAACAGGTGTCAAATTAAGACTGAGATGAAGAGGAATTTCTTCTGAGGGTTGAGTTCTTTGGAAGTGCTTGCCATGGGGCTGTGAGAGAAAAGCCCTTGTGTATATTTAGGCTGATATAGATTCCTGATCAGTAGGGGAATCAAAGGTTACAGGAAAAATGGATGAAAGTGGATATGAGGGATGCTCGATAAGCCATTAACTTATTGAAGAGTGAAGCACGCTTCAAGGGCTGATTGCTTAATCCAGTTCCTATTTCTTATGAGCTATCCATGATTTAGCTTCTAGTAAAACAACACTCCTGCTATCCCACCGATTCTCCTGTCAGTTGAAAACCTTGATGGCCAAAACACATCTGCCTGGGCCTTCAAGGGAGAAATTTCTTCAGGGGCCCCCTTTTTATGGCCGGTGGATACAGTTCCAGGGGTGGCCACAACTAGCTAAATGGCTAGGAGGCAGCCCACAAGAGCAGAAGTGGGTTCATTGCAGTTTTCTCAGCAGCAGGCACCACAAACCATGAAATTCTGCCCACTGAATAGAACAGAAGGTTGCCTTTTACTCAGAGTCTAAGCCAACTCTTTCCAAGCTCAAACTATTTGATCCCAGTTGCTTCTCCCACCCCTTATGCATGCACTTTCTCCCCCCTTCAAAATATTTATCCAGTTGCCTTTTGGTGGTTACAATCGAATATTTATCCACTACCTGGTCAAGCATATATTCTATTAATTGGGGAAAAAAATTAATCCATATTGCCTTTGTTTCTTTTCCCCATTATTCAAGCGCAGTGGGTACTTGGGCAGAGTAAATTTAAGGAGACAGGTTTTTAATTAACAATAGGTTGAAGGATTATGTGGCATGCATAGGAAGATGGAGTTGAGGCAGAGATAAAATCAGCCATTGTTGTTTTAAATGGTCAAGTAGGTTCAAGGGGCTAAATTGTCAACTCCTGCTCAGAGTTCTTGTCATGTTCAAAGCTGCTCTCTTTTGTATTCTATTTCTATTAAAATCTTTGGTAAATTTAAATACTTGCATCAAATCCCATCCTAGCCATCTCATCTGGCAAGAAAAATCACAAATGCTCCAAGCTATCTACACAAATATGCTCCCTTATCAATACAGTGAATATAATAAACCTTTTCTGTAACCTCTTAAAAGCCTACATAAGCCACTAGAGTTCAGCACCCAGAATCAGACAATAACTCAGTAGGTGCTGAATCTAAACAACAGCCTATTTTGTCACAAATGTGGTAGTAACAATGACAGCTGAGCTAACCGCATCTTCATATGATTTCTCCAAGTACAACAATAGTCACTCAATATCAAGCAGATGCGTGATTCTCAAAAGGAACTATCAGTCTTAGGTCCTGCAGCCACTACTTCATGTGGTTTAGTTTCAGCCAGACAGTATTTCTACCTAGTTATGCTACTAAATGGAGTCTTCTATTTGCCAGTCACTTACTTGACTTGTCTTTCTTGTTTTTGCTCCTGGAATACACAGTTGAAGAGGGTGCATGGGAGGCACAGTACGCAGTCAGAACATCTTTTCGTTCAGAAAGGATGCTGCAGTCATTACAAGTGTAACCATTAAATATGGCTGTCTGCATTTCCCGTGATACTATGTCCCCATTTGCTTGGAGAAAAGTTGTACCTCCTCCTAAAGAACAAAGAAACCAAGATTTGACACCAATACCAAAAGAATTTAAGTGTTATTAAACATTTTGGTAAATGAGTCTTAACAGCTGAAGATTTCTTTACCTTTGACATCTCCATCCTCATCATCTAGACCTGTTGTGTAAATACAAGCAAAGTAGATTTCAATATCATTCAATTTCACAATTAGCAAAAATCTCAAGCAACCTTAGACATTGGATTGAAACGATGCAAATACTCCTTAGCACAAGTATTTCAGGTTTAATTCTCAAAGGGAGGGCTCATTTCATCAGCAGAAACAGTTTAATCAATGCTTTATGCTGAACAAAACATTTAATTTGAATAACAAAACCATTAGCAAAATACAATATTTGTGTGATCATAAGTGACAAGTCTCAACAAGTTCTGCAATACATTTCCAGCAAGTAATACACAAAAATGGTATATGACAGGTGTCCTTTCTCTGAGTGGGAGATTTCAAGACGAGCAAGCAAATCTTTAAGGAGAAAGGAGAAACATCTATAAAAGACAAGGGGGAAAGGTGTTTTTTTATTAAAAAACTGAAGTTCGCGTGTGGTATGAACTTCCAAAGGAAATTTTAGATGAGAGTACTGTTACAATGTTTAAAAGACATTTGGATAAGTAGACAAAAAGGAAATGTTTGTAGGGTACTGGATCAAGCTCAGGCAGTTGGGACTAGTTTAGTTTGGGATTATGGTCAGCATGGACTGGTTGGGCCGAAGGATCTGTTTCCCAGCTATATGATTCTACGTACCTCAGGTGATCAGTTGTTCTTTGTGTAGAATGTCTATAAAGCAACATTCATCACTTATGCAATGCTTCAGCGAAAGCTAGAGATGCAATATATCTTCAGACTAAGTACTTTACAATCTTCTGCACTTAATATGGAGTTCAACACCTTCAGATTGCAAAAGTACTCATTTCTTGTCTTTATTTTAGCTTTTATTTTTGCATTCTCTGTTACTATGACCTGTCTTCACTTGCCATTTCAGTGGAACACCTGTTTTTTTCCAGTTAGACAGCTAGGTACATTTGTTCCGCCATTCTCACATTCCAATACTCCCTAAATATTGCCCTCCACATTTCACATCAGCTCTGACAAGTCATCAGGACTTGAAATGTTAGATTGCTCCCTCCTGGATGCTGTGATCTCCAGCAAGTTTGGCTTTCTGTGCAGGTTCCAACATCAGCAGTAATTTGCTCCTACATCAATTATGGATTTGGAAGTGGAACTCAAGTACACTCACAAACTGTTTTCCAAACTGTTTGACCATGAAACCAAGTAGTGCATTTAAAAGGTATCAAAGTTCTAACTAGTTCTCACTTCATCCACATGTATCCATCTTCCAGCAGAGGGCAATGACTCTCAGCAGTCAAAACCATGCATATTATCCAATCTTCAACTAAAATGTTTTAAAATCAATGTCAAAGTTTAATAAACACAAGTATATCGATATCAAATGTATTAACTTACATTTAGGAGAAGACAATTATTGTAGCCTGGGTTTGTTACATCCCTAGCTACTTGGGTTGGACTACATTCCATCTCCAGTTTCAAAGGTAAAATATTGTTTTAAAGAAGCAGAACCAAAATGTCAGAGCATGATGACATTTTAGAATTTTCTAACCCTAAAAATGAAAAAAGTGCTATTTATGGCTTCCTCTCTTCTTCCTTCAAAAATAAACAGCAATTCTCTTTTGAAAGGTAGCACACATGCACGTACACTTTAAAAAATATTTACTAAAATGGATTTAAAGCAGGGGTATCTGTACAAATGCACGCACGTGTGGAGGAAGCACACTGATGCTGAAATTAATTCAAACTTTTAGTCAAGTAGTGTTGTTTAAACAGCACACAATATAACATTGAACAAAAGTCTAACAGTTATTTTCGCCCTTGTGTGGTGTAAGCGGTTTCCCAAAAGATCTTTGTCATTTTAAGGTAACATCTCCAAGCATTATGTTTCATTTATTAAATGATGTGATATACCACATGCAAATGGACTTCAAAAGCGAATGCACATTTGTTCATAAGATTTAATGTGAAGCTTTTTTAAAAAAAAATTGACAAGTTTGCACATGAACATTTCAGTTAAGATTCAAAAATTTCCATGAGCATTAGTTCATTTCTGACACAATCAGTTACCACACATTATACCCTCCACCTCAAGTCTAGTAAACAGCAAATTAATATTCAAAATTTCAAGGAAGTTTTATTCACTTAAAATGTCCAACTTACATGCACGAATGAAACATTTAAATTTGTTCTCCTAAACCAGAGATCAGCTTTTGTTAGTGAAGCCAAAAATTGATTTTGTTAATTAGATTTTAAATACAGCAAGTTCTTGAAAGAAATATGAACTTTTTCTAAAGAGTCTCAAATCAGCCACCTGGTGCACTTACATTACAAGCATTAGTCAATTTTCAAGCCCACTGCTGGAATGCTACAATGCTGAAAAATATGACAAGAGAGATGGAAGCAAAGTGTCATGATGAAATAAAAAAAAACACTGTTCAACAGTGCATCAACATCATGAACTTCTATTTCAATTCAGGAACACAGCAAAAGAAATGCTGTACATGCATTTTAAGAGTAATACTAGACTACAAAGAGAAGAAAGCCTCAGGGAATTGGGATTATATGAAAGAATATACTCCAAAATACATAGGTTCAAACAGTAAGGCTCAAAAAAGGTTGAAAATGACAAATTCTTTTTCAAGAGAGGATAGCCAGTGAAAAATAATCCAGTATGGCCCTCCTGTGGGTGGATACTGTGGCAGAAAAATTCAAATTGTGTGTTAAACAGAAGTGGATCTGATTTGTTTCCAAATGCTTATTCTCCAATTCAACCTTCAATAATCTTCATAAAACTAAACTGGCTCAGTTACACCCAAATTCAGCTAGGCTTTTGAAAACTTACCAGCAATAATCAAATTATACTTAATTGCTAGTTGGACAGGTTGCACTCAACTCCGCTTACCCCAAAAATGGCCCAACTCTGTTCTTTCTTGAATCGAAGACTCATCCAGTACTGTGGACAAGATTGATGTGTCAGTCCCATAGCCGAGGATACTGCTCTGACTCGACACAGAGGACTCACCCTTGGCTTTTCTCGGAGTAAGAGATACAGAAACAGTTCGCTTGCTTGCACTGGAGTGTTTATGTTGCTGTTGTTTTGTGCCTCTGGAGGGGGGGGGGGGTGAAAAAAAACTTCGTTGAAAGATCCGTAACAAATGTTAACATTTTTCACCATAACACTGCACCACAGTAGATTAGAATTTGAGTACACGTGCAAGTTTCCTTGTCGAACATTTGGGTAAACGCCAACTAAAAGGGACACAGTCACCTCAGGACTACCTTCAAAAATTTAGAAACCAGTCATAGAAAGATCAGAGAGAGGAGGAACTGCCGATGCTGGAGAATCTGAGATAAGATAGTGTGAAGCTGGACGAACACAGCAGGCCAAGCAGAGGAGCAGGAAAGTTTGACGTTTCACGTCAAGACCCTTCTTCAGGGGAAAAAAAGATCAGCTCAGTTATGAAGATAGATGAAACAACTTCTGACTGTTCTCCTTCGAGAGAAGGTGGCTGAAACAAATTTGATGATGTTTTCAAATTTATAAGCGGTGTGGATAGAGTAGATTAGGAGAAGTTGCTTCCCACTCAAAAAGGAACAAGGACTAGAGAGGACACATTTAAATTAATGTGCAAAAAAGGGAGTTAATAAGAAAAACAACTTCTTCATATAGCCAGTCATTAATGTATGTAATGTACTGCCTGGAAACAGAGGCGGCAGGTTCAATTGAGACGTTCAAGACAGCATTTGATAATTACTTGGGTAGAAAATGTGGGCAAGACAATGGGAAAGCACAGGAGAATGGCAGTAGGTAATGACACTCATCTGAGGAGACTGTGCCAGTGTGAAAGGCCAAATGGCCTCCTTCTGCTCCATAATAGTTATGAGACAGAGATCTAGAAGCAGATTTCCTGTGTCTCCCTAGTCTACTTGAAATTTCAAAGAGTAATGGTGAGGAAGCCCAAATAAAATAAACATATTCCATTGGTACCATGATTTGATGATAAATAAATACAAGAACAAAACTAAGTGTATTATAGCTGCATAATTAAACAATAGAAATAATTCTTGGTTGGTGCCTCTCAATAGTACCTGGTAAGAAATTTTCAAACTATAAGCACACATTATGGCTTTGAGAGGTATTCACAATTATGCTGTCTCTATCACCCCATCCCAAATGGGAATAATATCAAAGTCTATATCAGGTGTAAGAAACTTATTCAATAAGAGTCGCTGTCGAAAAAAAATCCAATTATTTAATTTACTAAAACAAAACCTTTCATTTGCCAGAAACTTTGCACTTTTCATTGTTTCAAACTCTAACTTACCTTGTATCTCAGCTGTCTGAAATCTTGAGGAAATACAAAAGATTGAACCATGACTACAACCAACCTAAATTAAGTGATGAAGTGCTTTGAATTCATTTGGAGGCTTTGATTGTGTTGTGTTTTTGGGGCAGAAGAGAAAAAAGCCAAAGATAAAGATTTATCAAAAAAGACTTTTTATGCTCAGCAAGATAAAGGATCGAGAAAGACAGTTGATCACTATCATTTAAAAAATTGCTGTGCTGATAAGCATTGCTGCCCTATACTTACTACCAAACCCCAACTGCACTTGACATGGTGATGAGGAAGCATGTTTGACCTCTGCAGTCAGTCAACGTAACTTAAGTGTACCCACATGGTGATTAGAGGGGAATTACAGGATTTTGACTCCTTGATATTGAAGAAACTGTGATATCATTTGTAGTCAGGATTTGCATGAATTGCAGAGGTACTTACAGGTGGCATTCTCAAGTTCTCCTGCCCCTGTTGATTCGAGGTGAAAAAAGCTGAGTCTGAAGGAACCTTGGCAAATTGCTACAATGCACTTCAAAGATCGGGATCACACATTGCTATCACAGTGCACCAGGAGAAGGGAATATTTACAACAGTGGATCAAGTGTCACTGAACCATTTTCAATGGTGTTAAGGAGATAGCAAGGACTGCAGATGCTGTAAGTCAGATGATAAAACGTGGAGCTGGAGAAGCACGGCAGGTCAAATAACATCTGCAGAGCAGGAACGTTGACGTTTCAGGTTGGAACCCTTGACCTGACCTCCCGTCTGACCTGTGCTCCGCAGTGGTGTTAAGTTTCAAGTTTTGTTGGAGCTGCAAACTTCTAGGCAATTTGAAAACTTTCCAACACATTGTCCACCATAAACAAACTTTGTAAAGTCAGCCAGTGAGTTACTTGCCAGGATTCCCAGCCAATTTATTTGTGCAGCCACAGTATTTATATAGCAGATTCAGCTAAGGTACTGATCAATGGTAATTTTAAAACATTGATAGCTGGTGGTGGACAGATGGAAAGGCCAACAGACCGAGTCCGGGGGTGGGGGGGGAGAGCTGGGGAATAAGCCTTTGAACGCGATAGGTAGTCTTAAAATTCAAGCTCCCCTTGCCAGGCAAGTCACAACTAACATTTTCATTAGTTATCAGCCCAAGCTTAATTGGTGCTCTCTGTACCAAACAAAGGCTTACCTTGATGACAGTTCCTTATAGGACAAGACGCTTCCAGTGAAAGAATGATTGCTGCCCATGCTCTCATTGTGCACACTCTCTGTAGAATAATACTCTGTACTAACAGGACGCAATCTGCGTCGTGACATCCTTGGTGAGTCGTACACTGGATGCAAGTGATGTGCACTTTCAAAATCCACAGCCTCTGTGGAATAGCTCGAACTGAAATAAAATATACTTGTGATGAGCATTTCACTCAATTAAATAATACAAATAGAGAACAGTTAGCCAATGAGGTTTATACTAAAAACATGCAATCAGTACGTGCAGGATTGAGAAAATTTAGACTGAGTGATGGGATTATCGTTTATCACAAATTCAACTACCGAAAAGTATTTAAGATGTTAAAAAAATTTATACATTCAAATTCCAGTTTTAAGAATATACAAAGATTCAGTATTTTAACACCATAATAAAAACATGGTCAGATTAGCAAAGATCAACATCAGTCACAAAAACTTAAAACTATTTTGAAGTTGTGCATTTTTCTATCCTAATTCGTGATGTTCACTGTTTAAAACATCATTTCAGAGTCCAAAGGAATTATGAACTTTGAAGCAATTGCAACGAGTACCATTCACAACAATAATCACTCCAAATCATTTCAGCACAGAATTACTTCAATTATCTATTTTTTCCATGCTCGTTCCACCTCAACTGACAAACATACAATTAGTCCCAGGCCTTTGGCAAACAATGTTCAATGGGAGCAGGGCTTAAGACAGGAGTTCCTATGATTTTTGCTCCCCTTTCTAGAACATCTTCACTTCAAATAGGCAAACAAAGCCATGTTGAACACTGCAGTGTTTAAAGCAAGCAACTTCAAACCATTTCATGCCCAAAATATGAATCAAGTTAACTGAACATATGTCACAGTTTAAAATACACTTTGGGAAGAGGAAAGGGAAAAAGAGGAAAACTTATCAAAGGAAAGAGAAACATGTTAAAAATTAATAATCAAAACACCAGCATTAGCAATCTAAAGTTTATATAAAGCAGATGATTCTTGTTGGCAGTTAATGTTAAAAGGAGCAATATATTTCATGGAAAAATAGGGCACTTTCGATTGTGTTTTATTTATCAAATATTCAGTTCAACATTTCACACCAGCTTATGATTTAAGAGCTGTTGGTTAAAATTATTTGGTGCCTTTATAAGCCTTGCAAAACGAGTAAGTAGTTTACAATATAATGATGTTAACAAGACGACACACTGGAAGATAATCCACAAGTTTCATCAGCCTCACCTCCACCCAACAAGGCAAAATGTGCCCCTTCACACAAGCAGCTATGTAAGGTAGTACAAATTCTACTCACACTGCTGGTGTGAGAGAAGAGAAGATTTGCACTTATTCCAAAGTTGATCGAGCTCCGAATTGTGCCATCAGTTTAATATTGAAGGACATACAAGCTAAACACCATGGTTAACAAAGCTGGTGTTGTCTAAGACTTCCTTGAAGTGCTATAGAATGCAAACTTTTGCAGTTAGGCAACCATGAAAGTTGTTTGCACTTTGAAGTAATACAAAAATTGCAAAACCTCAGAGGAAAGACTGAACCAGTCAGAATACAAGTAGTTGGAATATGGGAACAACTGCTGGACAACCGCTGTTATTCATCCCTCAAGCTTCATCTGCTATTTGGTTAGATCATGGCTGATCAGCTTCCTTAATTGCCTGCATTGAATATGTAACCCTTACTATTCTGACAAACTAAGCTGCTAGTCTGAGTTTTGAAATCTTCAGTTAAGTTAGACTCAGCTTTTTGCAAAGTTTCCAAATTCCCTAACTGCTGAAAGAATACCTTAACTACGAGATAGTTCCTCTCACACTTATTTAAATCACTTTTGACACCAGTAATTTTATTCTGTGCAACCTAGTTTTCCTGGTACTTACAAGCAACACTTACTACAGTTTTTTTTAAAAATCATTCAGCTCACATCGAAGAGAGTCTGGAGTTATTAGCTGGGGAAAGCAGTGCTGTGTCGACAGGCAAGCATTCCTGTGAGCAGAAAATTGTCTTTTGGCTTACTTAAAACTATGGCCTGTTGACGAATAATAAACAGTAAGAATTCCGCACAGATGTGTTTATCATTAGAAACTGGAGCTTTTGAAAATGTTACACATGCTGTAAAATTCCAATTGAAATACAGCCCAGCAAAATCCAAATAAATTTAAATGTTAAAAAAACCACACATGCCATATTCCAGCAGCTTAATTGACTGCCATCAGACAACCTGAAACAAGGCTGTAAACCCAAAATCCAAGTCCTCCATTTATCACAACTTCTGCAAAATCCACAGAAACCTGAAAAATCACTGAAAAATGTTAAGGTGGTCATCTGCTGTTCCCATTTTTAGCATTTCACCATTGTAAAAATTAAACTGACCACCGCATAGGTTTTCCCGTGAATGAAAAAAATGTTCAACCTGTTCCCACATATACAGAAGCTTGGTAATCTCTAATGAGGTCTACAAGTCAACTAAACACTGACATTCTTTTATAACTTTATAAATGCTGCCAGACCTGAACTTTTCAAACACTTCCTAGTTTTACTTCACACCTACAACATTCACAATACTTTTATTTAAATGTCACATCGTAAGGAATTCTATTCATGAAAACCAAAGGGTGAGTGAGTGACAGACAGTAGGAACTGCAGATACTGGAGATAACAAGGCGTAGAGCTGGATGAACACAGCAGGCCAAGCAGCAGAGGAGCAGGAAAGCTGACGTTTCGGGCCTAGACCCTCCTTCAAGAATTCTTTTTTTCTCTGATGGAGGGTCCAGGCCCGAAACGTCAGCTTTTGTGCTCCTGAGATGCTGCTTGGCCTGCTGTGTTCATCCAGCCTCACGTTTTATTATCTTGGAATTCTCCAGCATCTGCAGTTCCCATTATCTCTAGACCCAAAACGTCAGCTTTCCGGCTCCTCTGATGCTGCCTGGCCTGCTGTGTTCATCCAGCTCTACACCATGTTATCTTCGGTGAGTGAGTGAAATATGCTTCACTCATGGTCTCAAATGACAATGTAGACTACTCAGATAATGGAAATACCTATTACATACTTCAAACACGTAACGATCACAAACAAAAAACATGGTAGATTGTATCTGTGAACAAACAATATAAGTGCCAAGTTAGACTAATCTTCCTGTCCCTTGGCAGTACAAAACTGTGCTGCTTCAAACTTACCACCAAACAATCATCTTGTATTTCTATTTTCATTTTCTTAAAGAATTTTTTCCTTTTTTAAGTGTTCGTGCGCAATATGCTCTTAACAATTCAAAATTGAACAAGTGTAGAAACAAAAAGTTCAGGAAGATGTCACTGGTGGATATGCTGGAATAAACTAAATGCGAAATCTGCAGGGCAGAAGCCAAAACAAAACATAGGTAGTGTTTTGTCAAACTGGGAGGGCTAATTTAAGTTAGATAGCTAAATTTAATTTGTGGCTGAAGGCTAACTATGCCCATATACATGGCAGATAAGCACTAAGCATTACCTTCACCTATTTAGGGAAACAGGTACAGTTGCCATAGCCTCCGAAGATCAAAGGGCTGCTCTCTCAAAGATGACTGGCAAACTGGAGGGTCACCACACCTTAGGCGAGGGGCAAATGTAAGGCACATTTTGGCATCATTCTGCATTGCAAACCAGCCGTTCAGCAAACTCCGCTAACTCAATCTTTGTTTCACAACAACATTAACTATGATTAGAAAAGTCAACTGTTGGTCCATCTAAATCTTTCACTTGAAATTCTGCACGTGACAACCAACAAGAATCTCAAAAGAAGACTAGCCAGTCAAACACTACAGTGGAAACTAAAAGTAGGTAACACCAAACTTAAAAATGTGAACAAACTTTTTCTTATTCATTCAGGGAAGAGGAGTGTTGCTGGTGAGGCAACATTTATTGCCCATCCCTAATTGGGAAGAGGGCACTTAAGAATCAACCACTTTGCTGTGGGTCTGGAGTCACATCTAGGCCGGATCAGTTAAGAACTAGGAGAAGATGATCATCTGGCCCCTCAAGCCTGCACTGCCATTTATGATGATGGCTGATCTATGAGCCTCAGCTCCACTTACCCACCCACTCACCATAACCCTTAATTCATAGAACATAGAACTGTACAGCACAGAACAGGCCCTTCAGCCCACAATGTTGTGCCGACCATTGATCCTCATGTATGCATGTCCAGCAGTCTCTTAAATGACCCCACTGACCTTGCTTCCACAACTGCTGCTGGCAATGCATTCCATGCTCTCACAACTCTGTGTAAAGAACCCGCCTCTGACATCCCCTCTATACTTTCCTCCAACCAGCTTAACACTATGACCCCTCGTGTTAGCCATTTCTGCTCTGGGAAATAGTCTCTGGCTATCAACTCTATCTATGCCTCTCATTATCTTGTATACCTCAATTAGGTCCCCTCTCCTCCTCTTCTTCTCCAATGAAAAAAGTCCGAGCTCAGTCAACCTCTCTTCATAAGATAAGCCCTCCAGTCCAGGCAGCATCCTGGTAAACCTACTCTGAACCCTCTCCAAAGCATCCACATCTTTCCTATAATAGGGTGACCAGAACTGGACGCAGTATTCCAAGTGCGTTCTAACCAAAGTTTTATAGAGCTGCAACAAGATCTCACGACTCAAACTCAATCCCCCTGTTAATGAAAGCCAAAACACCATATGCTTTCTTAACAACCCTGTCCACTTGGGTGGCCATTTTAAGGGATCTATGTACCTGCACACCAAGATCCCTCTGTTCCTCCACACTGCCAAGAATCCTATCCTTAATCCTGTACTCAGCTTTCAAATTCGACCTTCCAAAATGCATCACCTCACATTTATCCAGGTTGAACTCCATCTGCCACCTCTCAGCCCATCTCTGCATCCTGTCAATGTCCCGCTGCAGCCTACAACAGCCCTCTATACTGTCAACGACACCGCCAACCTTTGTGTCGTCTGCAAACTTGCTGACCCGTCCTTCAATCCCTTCATCCAAGTCATTAATAAAAATTACAAACAGTAGAGGCCCAAGGACAGAGCCCTGTGGAACCCCACTCACCACTGACTTCCAGGCAGAATATTTTCCTTCTACTACCACTCGCTGCCTTCTGTTGGCCAGCCAATTCTGTATCCAGACAGCTAAGTTCCCCTGTATCCCATTCCTCCTGACCTTCTGAATGACCCTACCATGGGGAACCTTATCAAATGCCTTACTGAAGTCCATATACACCACATCCACAGCTCAGCCCTCATCAACTTTTCTAGTCACATCCTCAAAGAACTCGATAAGGTTTGTGAGGTATGACCTGCCCCTCACAAAAGCCGTGTTGACTGCACTTGATCAAGCCATGGTCTTCCAAATGGTCATAAATCCTATCCCTCAGAATCCTTTCTAACACCTTGCAGACGACAGACGTGAGACTTACTGGTCTGTAATTGCCGGGGATTTCCCTATTTCATTTCTTGAAGAGAGGAATTACATTTGTCTCTCTCCAGTCCTCAGGTATGACTCCAGTGGAGAGCGAGGATGCAAAGATCCTCGCAAGTGGCGAAGCAATTACATTTCTCGCTTCCCAAAGCAGAGGACAAATCTGGTCCGGGCCTGGCGACTTGTCAATCTTAGTGTTTGACAAAATTTTCAGCACATCAGCTTCCTCTATCTCTATCCATTCCAGCATGCACACCTGCTCTTCAAAGGTTTCACTCACTACAAAGTTCGTTTCTTTCGGAAAGACAGAAGCAAAAAAACTCATTTAGGGCTTCCCCTACCTCCTCAGACTCCCCACACAAGTTCCCTATGCTATCCCTGATCGGCCCTACTCTTTCTTTGACCATTCTCTTATTCCTCACATGTGTAAAATGCCTTTGTGTTTTCCCTAATTCGTTCTGCCAAGCCTTTCTCATGCCCCCTCCTGGCTCTCCTCAGACCATTTTTGAGCTCCTTCCTTGTCTGCGTGTAATCCTCTCTAGCTGAACTTTACCCTAGCTTCCTCCACCTTATGTAAGCTGCCTTCTTCCTTTTCACAAGAAGCTCCACCGCTCTCGTCGTCCAAGGTTCCTTTATCTTATCCCTTCTCGCCCGTCTCAGACGGACATATTTACTCATCGCTCGCAACAACTGTTCCTTAAACAGTCTCCACATGTCTATAGTGCCCTTACCATGGAACAATTGCTCCCAGTCCATGGTTCCTAACTCCTGTCTAAGCGCGTCATAGTTTCCTCTTCCCCAATTAAATATCCTCCCATTTTGCCTAATCCTCTCCTTCTCCATAGCTATGTAGAATGTGAGGCAGTTATGGTCACTATCACCAAAATGCTCTCCCACGACAAGATCTGATACCTGCCCCGGCTCGTTTCCGAGTACCAAGTCTAGAATGGCCTCTCCCCTCGTCGGCCTGTCAACGTACTGAGTTAGGAAACCCTCCTGAACACAGCTTACAAAAACAGCTCCATTCAAATCTTCTGCTCGAATGAGGTTCCAATCAATATTAGGAAAGTTAAAGTCACCCATTACAACAACCCTACTGCGTGCACACTTTTCCAAAATCCGTCGACCTATGCTTTCTTCAATCTCCCTGCTGCTATTGGGGGGCCTGTAGTAAACCCATAACGAGGTGACTACTCCCTTGCTGTTCCTAATTTCCACCCACACTGACTCAGTAGGCAGATCTTCCTCGACAATGGAAGCTTCTGTAGCTGTGATACCCTCTCTGATTAGTAGTGCTACACCCCCTCCTCTTTTTTCCCCCCCTCCCTATTCTTTTTAAATGTTCTAAACCCTGGAACATCCAGCAACCATTCCTGCCCATGAGAAACCCATGTCTCTGTTATGGCCACAACATCATAGCACCAGGTACTGATCCATGCTCTAAGTTCATCGCTTTTATTCCTGATACTCCTTGTGTTAAAGCAAACACGCTTTAACTGATCCCTTGGTTCCTTCCCAGGAAAATCCTTCCCACTAGCTGGTCTACCTCTTGCTACTGCCTCACCTGCATCAGCTCTCACCTCCGGTACACAGCTCAGGTTCCCACCCCGCTGCCATAATAGTTTAAACCCTCTCGAACTACTCGAGCAAACCTTCCACCCAGGGCATTGGTCCCCTTCCAGTTCAGATGCAACCTGTCCTTCTTGTACAGGTCCCACCTTCCCCAGAAGGCATCCCAATTATCTACATACCTGAAGCCCTCCCTCCTACACCAACTGCGTAGCCACGTGTTAAGCTGCGCCCGCTCCCTGTTCCTCGCCTCACTATCTCGTGGCACTGGTAGTAAACCAGAGAACACTACACTGTTCGCCCTGCTTTGCAGCTTCCATCCTAACTCTCTGGAATCACTTTTTATATCCTCAATCCTATTTCTGGCTATATCATTAGTGCCAATATGTAACACGATTTCTGGCTGTTTGCCCTCCCCCTTTAGAACATTATACACCCGATCGGAGGCACCCCAGACCCTGGCACCAGGGAGGCAACATACCTTCCGGGAATCCCGATCCTGACCACAAAATCTCCTGTCGATTCCCCTAAATGTAGAGTCGCCTACCACGAGTACTTTTCTATTCTGCCCCCTTCCCTTCTTTGCCACAGTGTCAGGCTCCTTCACTGTTCAAAAATTTATCAAGCCTTGCCTTAAAAACATTCAACGAGGTAGCTTCAACCAGTTCACTGAGCAGGGAATTCCACAGATTCACAACTCTTTGGGTAAAGAAGTTCCTCCTGATCTCAGTCGTACATTTGCTTTCCTTTATTTTGAGGCAAATGCCCTCGTTTCACCTGCTAGCAGAAACAACCTCCCTGCCTCCACCTTATCTATTCCCTTCATAATCTTATGTTTCTACAAGATCTCCCCTTCTTCTGCATTCCAGTGAATATAAACCCAATCTACTCAGTCTCTCCTCATAAACCAACACTCAACACTGAAGTCAACCAAATGAATCTCAACACCCCCTCCAGTGCTTTCTCAAGTAAGGGGGCCAAAACTGCACACAGTACTCCAGATGTGGCTTCACCAGGACCCGATATAGCTGTAGCGTAGCCTCCCTGTTTTTAGGGTCCATTCCTCAAGCAATGGCAGACAAAATTCCATTTGCCTTTTTAATCACCTGCTGCACCTGCAATCCCAGCTTCAGCGATTCATGCACAAGGACACCTAAGTCCCTTCGCACAGCAGCAGGCTGCAATTTTTTACCATTTAAAACGTAGTCCATTTTGCTGTTATTCCTACCAAAATAGATGACCTTATCAACATTGTACTCCATCTGCCGACCTTTGCCCACTAACTTAGACTATCTTACATCCTTCTGCAGACTTGTCTTCTGTACACTTTGCTATACCTCTCACCTTAGTGTCATCTGCAAATTTTGACACACTACACTTAGATTCCAACTCCAAATCATCTACGTAAATTGTAAACAATTGTGGTCCCAACACTGATCCCTGAGGCACACCACTAGCCACTGACCACCAAGCAGAAAAAGCACCCATTTACCCCTACACTCTGCTTTCTACTGGTCAACCAATCCTCTATCCATGCCAATACATTACCTGTAATACAGTGCAACTTTTTCTTATGTAGCAGCCTTTGATGTGGCACCTTGTCAAATGCGTTCTGAAAATCCATATACACCACATCCACAGGTTCCCCAATGTCCACCATGCAAGCAACGTCCTCAAGAGAATACCGAGAGATTAGTGAAACATGACCTACCTTTCATGAACCCATGCTGGTATTCCCAATGGGACAATTTATATCCAGATGTCTTGCTATTTCTTCCTTAATGATAGATTCAAGCATTTTCCCGTACTACCGAAGTTAAGTTAACAGGCCATAGTGCCTGTTTTGTCTACTTCCTTTTTTAAACAGTGGCGTCACATTGGCAGTTTTCCAATCTGCGGGAACCACCCCAGAGTCCAGTGAATTTTGGTAAATAATTACTGGTGCATTTGCTATTTCCCCCATCACCTCTTAGTATCCTGGGATGCATTTCATCAGGGCAAGAGACTTGTCTACCTTTAGCCCCCATTAGCCTGTGCAGCACTGCCTCCTTAGTGATAATGATAGCTTCTAAAGTCCTCATCTGCTATAACCTTCTTGCTACTAGTTTTCGGCATATCATTTGTGTCTTCCACTGTGAAGACTGACAAGAAATAACTGTTTAACGTCATGGCTATTTCCTCATTCCCAGTTATTAAATTGGCATTCTCATCCTCTAAAGGGCCAATGTTTACTTTCGCCACTCTTTTACAATTTACCTATTTATAGAAACGTTTGCTGCCTGAGCTAGTTTACTCTCAATCTATCTTACTTTTCTTGCTAACTCTTCTTGTGGTTTTCTGTTGGCCTTTAAAGATTCCCAGTCTACTAGTTCCCACTACTCTTTGCTTTTTTGTATGTTTTTTGCTCAATCTGATACTTGCCTTTATTTCCTTAGACATCCTTAGAACCTGGAACATAGAACATTACAGCACAGTACAGGCCCTTCGGCCCTCGATGTTGTGCCGACCTGTCATACCGATCTCAAGCCCATCTAACCTACACTATTCCACGTACGTCCATATACTTATCCAATGACGACTTAAATGTACCTAAAGTTGGTGAATCTACTACCGTTGCAGGCAAAGCGTTCCATTCCCTTACTACTGAGTAAAGAAACTACCTCTGACATCTGTCCTATATCTTTCACCCCTCAATTTAAAGCGATGCCCCCTCGTGCTCGCCGTCACCATCCTAGGAAAAATGCTCTCCCTATCCACCCTATCTAACCCTCTGATTATTTTATATATTTCAATTAAGTCACCTCTCAACCTTCTTCCCTCTAATGAAAACAGCCTCAAGTCCCTCAGCCTTTCCTCGTAAGACCTTCCCTCCATACCAGGCAACATCCTAGTAAATCTCCTCTGTACCCTTTCCAAAGCTTCCACATCCTTCTTATAATGCAGTGACCAGAACTGTACGCAATACTCCAAGTGTGGCCGCACCAGAGTTTTGTACAGCTGCAGCATAACCTCTTGGTTCCGGAACTCGATCCCTCTATTAATAAAAGCTAAAACACTGCCTTCTTAACAGCCCTGTCAACCTGTGGCAACTTTCAAGGATCTGTGTACATGGACACAGAGATCTCTCTGCTCATCTACACTACCAAGAATCTTACCATTAGCCCAGTACTTTGCCTTCCGCTATGAAGGGTCTAGGCCCGAAACGTCAGCTTTTGTGCTCCTGAGATGCTGCTTGGCCTGCTGTGTTCATCCAGCCTCACGTTTTATTATCTTGGAATTCTCCAGCATCTGCAGTTCCCATTATCTCCTTCATAGTCTCCTTTGTTTAACCTAGATTTAACCTTCTCACGCTCCATCTGTATTTTAAATTCGACCATACAGTGATCGGTCCTTCCAAGAGGATGGCAGTTTCCTTCCCTAAAGGACCCGAGTGAACCAGATGGGTTTTTCTGACAAACGACAATGGTTTCATGGCTTCGTTCGGCTCAATTCCGATATTTATTGATTTCAAGTTCCACTATCTGCCATGGCAGGATTCAAACCTGCGTTTCCAGAGTGTTATCTTGGTCTCTGGATTAACAGTCTGGACATTATACCAATAGTCCATTGACTCTCCAGTTTTCATTCATGGTACTAATGAATATGCATTACTCTAAATTAGAAGAAATCCTATCCAGCAAGCAGCTAACTGTAAAACATGCCTGATCCTAAATTAATCCAGATTCTACATTAACGAATTCAAAATCTCCATTCGTCTCTGTATATAGCTTTTACCAATGGCAACTCAAATTGCACTTTAAGAGTTGGGAGGTTTTAATCTTAGAGAAAACGTTACAACTTCCACAAATTATGGAACACTAACTATTGTTTCATTGCCCCGCACTTCAATATAGCAAATTTCAATTACAATCCTTTTATAAAAATGAACTGAATAAGCAAGAACCCAGATAGCAACAAGAAATGGCCTGTGTACTGACAAAACGGATATTATAATCTAGCAGTGATAACTTAAAGCTTCACGTAATGGGCCTTTCATAATAATGAGCAGCATTGACAAGAAATGGATTTGAAAGTAAACAGGGTGGAAAAGGTAGTGTTCGGCACACTTGCCTTCATTGGTCAGAACACAGTGCAGGGGTTGGGATGTCATATTGCAGCTGTACAGAACAGTGTTGAGGCCACTTTAAGAAAACTGTTTACAATTCTGGTCACCCTTTTATAGGCAGGATATTGTTAAACTTGAAAGGGTTCTGTAAAGATTTCGAGAATGTTGCTGGGAATGAAGAGTTTGAGTTATAGAGAGGGGCTGAATAGGATGAAGTTATTTTCCTCTGAACCGGACGCTGAGAGGTGACGTTTGAGGTTTATAAAATCATCGGGGGCATGGATAGGGTGGACAGACAAGGCCTTTTTCCTCGGATGGGTGGGTCCAAAACTAGAGGGCACAGGTTTAAGGTGGCAAAGATTTTAAAGGGGCCTGATGGGCAACTGTTTCATGCAGGAGGGATGTATGTGCAGGGAATGATCTGCCGAAGGAAGTGGTGAAGGCTGGTACAATTACAAGATTTAAAAGACATTTGGATGGGTACAGGAATGGGAAGGGTTTGGCAGACTGTGAGCCAAATGCTGGCAAATGAAACTAGGTCAGATTGGGATACCTGATCAGCATGCTCGAGTTCGAATGGAGAATCTGTTTCTGAAGGGTGCTGTGGGACTGACGACCAGATTTGCTGCCCATCCCTAATTGCCCTTTCATTAGCATATCATTGGGAGAGGGTTGAGGATCAGTCAATCATAATAATTTCTTTCGAGTTACTTTCACAAGACTCATGATTTTGAGCATCTCCACTTGTTTTTCTTTTCTCTATGAGCAAGAGTCTCCACTTCTAATATATCCACATGACTGAAGTTGCTCACCCCTAGATTAATACTTTTAAATTCTGCAGCCTCTCTACTATTTCAAATATCTCCTGAAGTGAGATTCCCAGAAATGGTTGCAATATATACTGGCTGAAGCCAAAGGGGCATTTATAGTGGTATGACTTAGTGGAACAGTGCACTGTTAATCCCCGCTATTATGGAGTCATCACGAAAGTGAAAGATTAAGTCGTACACCGAATTCTCCAATTTAGCAGATTCACAGACCCAGGTTGGGAGAGCACAAACCAGGCTTCTATATTGTACAGATTTGTACATTTATAAAAATTATCAAGTATACATTACATTCTTGCTACTGTCGTGAAGTTGGGAAGTGTACTTGCTGTTTGGGAGGCAGGGAATTAGAATTTAGTGTTTGTAAAGTGCTAGGACAGGAAGCATCGCATGGTCCCCTTAAAAAACCATGTGCTTTTTCTGTGCTTGGAAATTTAAAATGGATGTCTGAGAGTGCAGCTTGAAAGTTTGCAAGTACACACACAGCATCCGAATTGAAACACATTGAAAACACAGTTAACCAAGCAGCAGTTTTATTAACAAGACAGCAGGCTTTTGAATTTAGCCAATTTTAACCAAGAATCTATGTACCAAACCAACAGGACCAAGAAATATTGGTATACTATCAAGCGTATAAAAAGGAGTCAGATGGACAAGACCCCAGAGCTGGCAACCGTCAGACCTAACAGCCCTCACCTCTCAAGAAAGAATCCGTTGGCTGTCAGCCTCCTCTATGCCCGAGAGGAAACACCACCTAACTAACAATGGTACCAACAGCACAACTAATTAATATTCCAAATAGAAGAGTTGACCGAGAAGGTACAGAACATTCCAAAAGAAATAACCTGGCTGTATTATTCACAATTTTTTTTTTGAAACTCTAAGTGGGACTTACATTTATTGGAACAGCATTCCATTAGAATCCCACTTTATTCAGGAATAGTTAGGTCTTAGGGATTTATTCGTTTTGTTAATAGTTTAGTTAATTTGTTCACTATTAGCGTTAGATAACTAAACTGTTCCTTGATTTTAAAATGAGTGCCAGGGATTTGTTTTATTTAACCACTACAAGTTGCTGAAAAGCAGGCTGCACCACTCTTCACACTCCATTTACAGATTATGGTGTGAGGTGCTCTTCTTTGGGTGTTTTGGTTTCAGTTCTCAAGGGTGTCAACCTCCACTTTAAAACACTAGTTAACCGTTGTAAAGCATATGATACGAATTAAATCCTGTAATAAAACCCTACCTCCTAACATTTCTTGTTGAAATAGTTATGGGTTGTCCTGGCCAATACTTAGCAGTCATTTTTCTCTGGTTACTTCCACTGCTTGGCAAGACTCAGATGGTCAGTACACTTATAAAAAGTCTGAATTATCAATTAGATGTCACACAGCAACCATTGCAGGAAAGTTCCCCCCCCACCCCCCACCATGTTGAGTGAGTTAAGTGCAAAGAAGAAAACCTATCAAATCTTTCCTTTAGCTCAGACCCTTCAGCTCAAGTTCCACCCTGGTAAATTTCCTGTGTCCCCTCTAGTGCAATCACATCCTTCCTAGAATTTAATGACCAGAAGTGCAATTCGGCCACAAATCCACATGTCTTATATAGCTCCTTGTTCATGTCATGCAATTATCCTATATGCCTTCTCTACCACTATTTACACACCCTTCTATCGTCAAGGGTTGTGGAAATAAACATGAAGGTCCTTCTGATCTTCTATAGTTCCACAGTCCTACCACTCATGAGGTAACCCCATACCTCATTAGACCTCTTCAAATTCATTACTTCAAATTTTCTGGGTTGGATCTCATTTGCCACTGATCTGCCCACCTGGGCAATCTGTTGAAATTGTCCCACAGTTCACTACTATGCTCCTCAGATCTGACCAATTTCTGTGCCATTCACAAACTTCTTGATTTGACCCCTAAAATTTAAGCCCAGTGAATCTAGTTAGAGAATTGCCCTGAACAATTTCATGCTGCCTTTCCTACATTTGGCCAAGTGACTTAATTTTGGTACATTATAATTTCTGAAAATTTCTTACCAAGGTTCATGATTTAATTTCAATGCTGGGCTTATACTTTTTGTTTTGAACAAAAGTATAACAGACAACGCCTCAAAACCGAAGTTGTTTTAGTAAAGGAATATTTTAACCAGAATATTGGCAGCCATCGATTCCTTCCTCCCCCCCTCCACACACTCTCCTCCTCAATCTGATCACCATAAAGCAACAGTGAAACTGTTGTTGTTCACAATAAAAACCCTTCTGGCAACTAACACGAGAAATTTACTATCCTTATTAGGTCTGACTTACGTGAGACTCCAGAGAGCAAGCAATGTGTTTGACTCTGATCTGCCCTTTCAAAAATCCAATCAAGTTACTCAGTTCAAAACTAATTGGGAACAAACAAGCAATGGCCTTGTCAGTGACACACCCAAAGAACAAATATATCAAAAGAATCTGAGAAGTGACTTATCCCAGCTGTGCTTTAAAGAAGAGTATTCTCAAGGAGGAATTTGCACTTTCTCCCCATGTCTGCGTGGGTTTCCTCTGGGTGCTCCGGTTTCCTCCTACAGTCCAAGAATGTGCAGGCTAGGTGGACTGGCCATGCTAAATTGCCCAGTGTTCAGGATTGTGTAGATTAGGTGGGTTTATAGGGGATTGGGTCTGGGTGGGATGCTCTGTGGGTCAGCATGGACTTGTTGGGCCGAAGGGCCTGTTTCCACACTGTAGGGATTGTATAAAAAGCATGCTGAAAAGACAATGTTTCATGCTTAAATCTACGGTGGTTTTCGTCTTTTTTAAATTCACTCACAGGATGTATCATTGACTCAGTCAGCATTTGTCACCCATCCCCAATTGCTCAAAGGGCAATTAAAAGTCAAACACATTGCTGTGGATCTGGAGTCACAGCTTCGCTCCCTACAAGTAAAATAGTGAACCAGATGGCTTTTTTCTTCACCAACAATGGTTTTATGGTCATCAATAGACTCCTAATTCCAGGTATTTATTACCTTCAAATTCCACCATTTACCATGGCAAGATTCAAACACAGGTTCCCCAGAACATTACCAGGATCTCTGGATTGACAGTCAACTGATAATATCCCAAGGCTATTGCCTCCCCTTCAAATCATCTACTCGAATAAAGCATCAAGTCTCATCATTCTCCCTGCTGTTAACCAGGATCTTGAGCTTGAGATCATTACAATCTCGATAAATATTCTAAGCTCCACAAGAAGCTGAAGTCAGAGGAATAAACGCTGGATCATGAGGAGAATTAGGATGCTGTGGCTATCAGAAGGTGGCAAGAGCAAGGCTACAGGTGTATTTTAGCAGGGTAATGTTTAAATTCAGGAGAGAAAGTAGGATCTTGCTTGACAAGGAGTTTTGACTTGCCTGACAGGTGTGTTTTTCAGGCTTATTGCTTGGTAGTGACTAATAAAATGCAAAAATCAGAAACTTACTTTTACAGAAGTAGTAGCCTGCAACTTAATTCTGTCAAGCAACACAATTTTTGAAAAGATTTAATATCAATTGTCTCAATTCCCACTCCCAGCATTACACCACTTCAGGCCAGTTTGGTTTCTCAAAAAACTCTTTGGTTGGGTGGATAGTCTGTTTCCGTTCCACAAAATGTATCCCTTAATGATCTTCTTTGGAGAATTCAACACTTACTCCACCTGCTCAATCTTCTGGGTAAAGCTGGGCAGCAGAAAATACCATGGCAAATTCCTTTCAAAAGGAAGGGTTAAGCCTCATGCCAACCTCATGTCCAAGCAACTAACTTTATCACAACAGAGTGACTGGCAATTCGGTCTGGGATAATAAGCACCAGATACAGATCCTACCAGCAGCAGGCAAGTGGTATAGTGGTAACAGCACTAACCTGGTAATTCAAAGAGCAAGGCTAATGCTGTGAAGGTAGGTGCTCAGGTCCCATCACACAAGTTAATTGAATTTGAATTCAGAGTTATTACAGTATCAAAGGTCATTCAGCCCATCATTAATGCACTCCTGTCTGTTGGAAGGGATTCTCAGGGATAGGATTTGCATTTGCAAAGACAAGCACCAATTAGGAACAGTCAACATGTGCTTGGGAAATCTTGTCTCGCTGACTTGAGTTTTTTTTTTGAAGAGGTGGCCAAGAATATTGGAAGCACAGCAGCAGATATTGCCTATAAGGGCTTCACAAAGTGCTCAACAAGATTCCACAGGTAGACTAGTTGCTAAGGTTAGATCATATGGGATCCAGGCAGAGCTAGCCAATTGGAAACAAAATTGGCAAGGTAGGATACATAGATGTTGGTGGTAGAGGGTTGTGTTTGGACTGGAAGTCTATGACCAGCGGTGTGCCACAAGGATCAGTGCTGAATCCACTGTCTTTTTTGTCATTTATAGAAATGATTTGGTCATGAATAAAGGAGACATGGCTACTAAGTTTGCAGACGACACCAAAATAAGTGGTGTAGGGGACAATGAAGATTATCTCAAAGTACAATGGGACCTTGATCAGATAGACCAATCAACCAAAGAGTGGCAGACGGAGTTTAATTTAGATAAATGTGATTGTTGCATTTGGTAAAGCAAAACAGGGCAGGACATATACACTTAATGGTAAGGCCCTGGGGAGTTTTGCTGAACAAAAGAGATGGAGGGATGAAAGTACAAATACCTGTGACTCCACTTTCAAGGTACGACAGAATAGGCAACATTTGGTAAGCTTGCCTTTACTGGTCAGTGCATTGAGTATAGGAGTTAGAGGTCACGTGCAGAACATACAGATAAGGTCACTTTCACTATTTACAATTCTGGCCACTCTTTGATAGGAAAGAGGTTGTTAAACTTGGAGGTGCACAAAATATTTACTAGGATGTTCCTAAGGGAGAGGTTGAATAGGCTGGGGCATTTTTCCTTCCTGAAGCAGAGGCTGACAGTTGACCTGAGAGGTTTATAAAATCATGAGGGGCATGGATAGGGTTAATAGCTAAGGTCTCGTTCCCAGAATACTGAATTCCAAAACTAAGGGCAAAGGTTTAAGATCAGAGGGAAATGATTTAAAAACGGAACTGAGGAGTAACTTTTCACACAGGTTGGGGTGTATGGAAGCAGCGACCAGAGGAAATGGTGGTGTAAGGTACAATTACAACATTTAAAAGGCATCTGAATAGCAAAGGTTAACAATTCAGCTCCACCTAACAAAATGCATACATGATCGCTAGCATGCAGGTGACATTAACATCATTGTCTACTCTGCACTAGATTTGCATGACACTCTCTGCATAATCTTCAATTATGCATTTAAGAAACACAAACATGGATTGCTGCCAAAACAAACTGCATGTATTCAAATATTCTACCTCTCATACCTTAGGGAAAGGTTTGAACATGTTGAGCACTTTCCATATCTTGGCAAATACAGGTCATTCTCCTACAAGAATCCAACTGTTGCATTATGTGACATCATGTTATAGGAAATCGCCATAACTGTACAGCATCTGCTATTCAATAGCATTGAAGAAACATGTGCTATAGCAGAGCTACCTGTATAACACTCATGAGGTACTACTGAAAAGGAGCTCCAGCACTGGATCATCTGCAGCATAGAAACGGCAGCAGCAAATGTTTGATGACAAAGACCTCCATGTGTCAAAACACCACATTCCTATATTGTGCACTGAAGACATTCTATCAGCAATGCCTGCACCACATCTAAATTCGAAGGGAGGACTGAACAAAGGCTAATGTTTGAGTCTGCTGGAAAAAAAGCCTTTCATCTACTTTCATCAGGACAATTCACAGGAAAAACCAGTCTAAGACAAACCCTCTCTGATGAAGGGTCTAGGCCCGAAACGTCAGCTTTTGTGCTCCTGAGATGCTGCTTGGCCTGCTGTGTTCATCCAGCCTCACATTTTATTATCTTGGAATTCTCCAGCATCTGCAGTTCCCATTATCTCTAAGACAAACCAACAGTTGTGTCACCTGAGAAGGCACAAATACTTGTCTTTCTTGAAACCAGCTCTTCAGGCCTGCAGGAAAATCTCCTCCAAATCAAAATGGATTGGTCTCATCAAAAAACATTACTGTACCATTCCAGTTAGGTCCTGCTTTCTCAATTCTCAAATGACTAATGTTCCAGAAGAGGACAAAGAAAGCACTACTGAGATGACGTAGTACTCAGAGTCCAGCACTGACATTATAATAAGCTCCACCTAATTATTAATCAGCAAAACAGAAGGAAACAGCTAGTCCATTGAGCTACATCATATTTCAAATCTAAGTCTTCATGATGAAGCAAAGTGGTGGCAGAGAAGGCAAGAAAACAGACACTTCGGATCCCAATACCCTTTTGGGCATCCTGCTCCACATCCCCCAAGGTTTCATGTATAGATGTGGATTCTTTAGTCACATGAAGACAACAGAAAAGCACAACACATTGTCAAAATTAAATTTCTCTACAACACCAATCTGCACTAAGTCAAATTTGTTCCCACTTTCTCTTGTTAATTAAAACCATCACTTCAAACAGTTTCATTCAAAAGGATAACAAGAGCAATTGAAATTGAAAGTTGTTTTTTTTTAAGAAACAGAGTTTTGGGTTCATAATGGCAATACAAATTGGAAAGAAGCAATTCACTGTCCAAATTCCGAACACAAGACAGTGCTCCTTGTTAAATCTTTGACCAGTTGGAATCCAATGTTGCAGGATTACTGTATTTCAAAGGCTAATTATCAGCTCAAAGGCTTTTCTGAATACACAACAATCTGCTTTCCACATTAACTCTCCACGCACTTGTGAAGTGCATCTGCCAGCCTTCATTCCCCTCACACTAAACAAATATTGACAGTGTTAGGTGCAACGTTAGCACGAATCCAAAGTAGTAATGACAGCTGCAATCTTCTTGCAAACATGCACACCACAAGCAATCTCACGACAACTGGGACACTCTTGCCAGGTCTCTTCATTCTTGACCAAAAGCAACAACACAAACACTGCTTTATCTCTGTTTAACAGGCTTGTGGCATCTGTTTCCGAATATGCTTACCCATCCCAAATTCCGTAACTTGCATTGCTCAAGTCAATGAATGCAGAGTTTGGACAGACTGAACAAACAACTGGTGAAGTTTAAGATACGATAATCAGGGTAGAGGATCCTTACAGATATAATGCCAATTACTGAAATTCTTGACAGCCAAGTGATCTTGAAAAAGGATTAAAGTAGGTCAGTATAGTATGATATGAAAATAAACAAACACACTAAAATCAAAATTTCAAAACAAGACGAAATTGCTGACACGCTCTGCAGATCACAAGTTAATACTTCTGATAAAATTTCCAGAAGCCTGCACATATAAAATAGTTAACACAAAAATCAAGGGACACCTGGCCAAACAGCACATTCAATGATATACAAGCTGGTGTTACACAGAAGACAATTAAAAGTTCCATTATTTAATCAATAAGACAGAGCTAAGTGGAATTTACAAGAGGGGCAGGAAGAAACAATGATAACCAAGATTAATGGCTAGATCCAGTTTGGACAAGATCAGTTCTACTTTCTCTATTGAATATAAGTTTGTTATTAATTTGTTATTATTACTTGAAGTAAGCTTTCTACTTTAGTACTGAGTGGGTGTTCAGATAAGTGGGGTATGGATGCTAGGGCAGTTGCTTGCTCCTCCTGCAGAATGTGGCAGTTGGGAGACGTGGCACACGTCTCCGTTGGCTACATCTGCGGGAAGTGCACCCAACTACAGCTCCTTGAAAACCGTGTTAGGGAAATGGAGCCGGAGCTGGATGGACTACGGGTCATTCGGACGGCAGAGGGGATAACGGAGAGGAGTTACCGGGAGTTGGTCAGTCCTAAGGCGCAGGACAAGGATAGATAGGTTACAGTTAGGGGGAGGAAAGGGGACAGACAGACAGTGCAGAGATCCCCTGTGGCATCCCCCTCAGCACGACGCCTGCCGTTCGGGATACTGCGGGGGTGCGTGCGTGCGGTGGAGTGGATATGACCTACCAGAGGAAAGCCATAGTAGTCAGTTCTCTGGCACTGAGCCTGACACTGTGGCAAAGAAGGGAAGGAGGCAGAATAGAAAAGTACTCGTGGTAGGAGACTCGATAGTTAGGGGAATCGAGATTTTGTGGTCAGGAGCGGGATTCCCGGAAGGTATGTTGCCTCCCTGGTGCCAGGGTCCGGGACGTCTCCGATCAGGTGTATAAGGTTCTAAAAGGGGAGGGCAAACAGCCAGAAATCGTGTTACATATTGGCACTAATGATATAGCCAGAAATAGGATTGAGGATATAAAAAGTGATTTCAGGGAGTTAGGATGGAAGCTGCAAAGCAGGGCGAATAGATTAGTGTTCTCTGGTTTACTACCGGTGCCATGAGATAGCGAGGCAAGGAACAGGGAGCGGGCGCAGCTTAACACGTGGCTACGCAGCTGGTGTAGGAGGGAGGGCTTCAGATATGTAGATAATTGGGATGCCTTCTGGGGAAGGTGGGACCTGTACAAGAAGGACGGGTTGCATCTGAACTGGAAGGGGACCAATGCCCTGGGTGGAAGGTTTGCTCAAGTAGTTCGAGAGGGTTTAAACTATTATGGCAGCGGGGTGGGAACCTGAGCTGTATACCGGAGGTGAGAGTTGACGCAGGTGAGGTAGTAGCAAGAGGTAGACCAGCTAGTGGGAAGGATTTTCCTGGGAAGGAACCAAGGGATCAGTTAAAGCGTGTTTGCTTTAACACAAGGAGTATCAGGAATAAAAGCGATGAACTTAGAGCATGGATCAGTACCTGGTGCTATGATGTTGTGGCCATAACAGAGACATGGGTTTCTCATGGGCAGGAATGGTTGCTGGATGTTCCAGGGTTTAGAACATTTAAAAAGAATAGGGAGGGGGTGTAGCACTACTAATCAGAGAGGGTATCACAGCTACAGAAGCTTCCATTGTCGAGGAAGATCTGCCGACTGAGTCAGTGTGGGTGGAAATTAGGAACAGCAAGGGAGTAGTCACCTCATTATGGGTTTACTACAGGCCCCCCAATAGCAGCAGGGAGATTGAAGAAAGCATAGGTCGACGGATTTTGGAAAAGTGTGCACGCAGTAGGGTTGTTGTAATGGGTGACTTTAACTTTCCTAATATTGATTGGAACCTCATTCGAGCAGAAGATTTGAATGGAGCTGTTTTTGTAAGCTGTGTTCAGGAGGGTTTCCTAACTCAGTACGTTGACAGGCCGACGAGGGGAGAGGCCATTCTAGACTTGGTACTCGGAAACGAGCCGGGGCAGGTATCAGATCTTGTGGTGGGAGAGCATTTTGGTGATAGTGACCATAACTGCCTCATTCTACATAGTTCTGGAGAAGGAGAGGATTAGGCAAAATGGGAGGATATTTAATTGGGGAAGAGGAAACTATGACACGATTAGACAGGAGTTAGGCAGCATGGGCTGGGAGCAATTGTTCCATGGTAAGGGCACTATAGACATGTGGAGACTGTTTAAGGAACAGTTGTTGCGAGCGATGAGTAAATATGTCCGTCTGAGACGGGCGAGAAGGGATAAGATAAAGGAACCTTGGACGACGAGAGCGGTGGAGCTTCTTGTGAAAAGGAAGAAGGCAGCTTACATAAGGTGGAGGAAGCTAGGGTAAAGTTCAGCTAGAGAGGATTACACGCAGGCAAGGTAGGAGCTCAAAAATGGTCTGAGGAGAGCCAGGAGGGGGCATGAGAAAGGCTTGGCAGAACGAATTAGGGAAAACACAAAGGCATTTTACACATGTGAGGAATAAGAGAATGGTCAAAGAAAGAGTAGGGCCGATCAGGGATAGCATAGGGAACTTGTGTGGGGAGTCGGAGGAGGTAGGGGAAGCCCTAAATGAGTTTTTTTGCTTCTGTCTTTCCGAAAGAAACGAACTTTGTAGTGAGTGAAACCTTTGAAGAGCAGGTGTGCATGCTGGAATGGATAGAGATAGAGGAAGCTGATGTGCTGAAAATTTTGTCAAACATTAAGATTGACAAGTCGCCAGGCCCGGACCAGATTTGTCCTCGGCTGCTTTGGGAAGCGAGAAATGCAATTGCTTCGCCACTTGCGAGGATCTTTGCATCCTCGCTCTCCACTGGAGTCGTACCTGAGGACTGGAGAGAGACAAATGTAATTCCTCTCCAAGAAAGGAAATAGGGAAATCCCCGGCAATTACAGACCAGTAAGTCTCACGTCTGTCGTCTGCAAGGTGTTAGAAAGGATTCTGAGGGATAGGATTTATGACCATTTGGAAGACCATGGCTTGATCAAATGCAGTCAACACGGCTTTGAGGGGGGGTAGGTCATGCCTCACAAACCTTAGAGTTCTTTGAGGATGTGACTAGAAAAGTTGATGAGGGTCGAGCTGTGAATGTGGTGTATATGGACTTCAGTAAGGCATTTGATAAGGTTCCCCATGGTAGGGTCATTCAGAAGGTCAGGAGGAATGGGATACAGGGGAACCTAGCTGTCTGGATACAGAGATAATGGGAACTGCAGATGCTGGAGAATCCAAGACAACAAAATGTGAGGCTGGATGAACACAGCAGGCCAAGCAGCATCTCAGGAGCACAAAAGCTGACGTTTTGGGCCTAGACCCTTCATCGGTGATGAAGGGTCTAGGCCCGAAACGTCAGCTTTTGTGCTCCTGAGATGCTGCTTGGCCTGCTGTGTTCATCCAGCCTCACATTTTGTTGTCTGGCCAACAGAAGGCGAGTGGTAGTAGAAGGAAAATATTCTGCCTGGAAGTCAGTGGTGAGTGGGGTTCCACAGGGCTCTGTCCTTGGGCCTCTACTGTTTAATTTTTATTAACGACTTGGATGAAGGGATTGAAGGACGGGTCAGCAAGTTTGCAGACGACACAAAGGTTGGCGGTGTCGTTGACAGTATAGAGGGCTGTTGTAGGCTGCAGCGGGACATTTACAGGATGCAGAGATGGGCTGAGAGGTGGCAGATGGAGTTCAACCTGGATAAATGTGAGGTGATGCATTTTGGAAGGCCGAATTTGAAAGCTGAGTACAGGATTAAGGATAGGATTCTTGGCAGTGTGGAGGAACAGAGGGATCTTGGTGTGCAGGTACATAGATCCCTTAAAATAGCCACCCAAGTGGACAGGGTTGTTAAGAAAGCATATGGTGTTTTGGCTTTCATTAACAGGGGGATTGAGTTTAAGAGTCATGAGATCTTGTTGCAGCTCGTTCAAACTTTGGTTAGACCGCACTTGGAATACTGCGTCCAGTTCTGGTCACCCTATTATAGGAAAGATGTGGATGCTTTGGAGAGGGTTCAGAGGAGGTTTATCAGGATGCTGCCTGGACCCGAGGGCTTATCTTATGAAGAGAGGCTGACTGAGCTCGGACTTCTTTCATTGGAGAAGAAGAGGAGGAGAGGGGACCTAATTGAGGTATACAAGATAATGAGGCATAGTTAGAGTTGATAGCCAGAGACTATTTCCCAGAGCAGAAATGGCTAACACGAGGGGTCATAGTTTTAAGCTGGTTGGAGGAAAGTATAGAGGGGATGTCAGAGGCAGGTTCTTTACACAGTTGAGAGCATGGAATGCATTGCCAGCAGTTGTGGAAGCAAGGTCATTGGGGTCATTTAAGAGACTGCTGGACATGCATACATGAGGATCAATGGTCAGCACAACATCGTGGGCTGAAGGGCCTGTTCTGTGCTGTACTGTTCTATGTTCTATGCTCTAGTTCAAGTTATAAAATCAAGCATTTATTGATTTTCTTGTACTTGTTCAGAACTTTGAATTAAAGTAGATCTTACAGGCAAGAAAAAAGAGAAAAACACAAAAAGCCAATGTTAACAGTTCAAAATAAGCATAAAGTACACTCCAAAACAGATGCATCTAGAATGCATTCACATTCAGACACTCATTTTTCTATTAAGTGATGTTCAATGAATAGCTATTCAACGAATTAATTCCAACTTTCAACACCATCATACTATACAATCCCAAGTTTGATTTAGGAAGCTGACCTTTGACTAGCCAGCAAGATTAAAGCATGTTCTCTTAAGAGGCTTTAGGTTGCAATGTTCAAGTTATACAAAATTTTCAATGGCCCAAATATTTACCACCATTAAGAATTTAGAACATTTGTTAATTGAAAACACCAAAAACAAGTCAGTGTTTCACTCTCATTCTCTGCATTACAATGTGTTACTTGTAATAAAAATATTACAGGCAGATGAAGCATTACTCCAGACTAATTACAGCCAACACCATGCACTTTAGCTGGGAGAATCTCACCTGAGTGCATAGGTATAGCCAGTGTTCTCTGGCACATGTTGAGGAGGAGCGTACGTGTGCAGTCGGGAAAAATCCATGCTCAACTGTTCTACTGCAAGGTGAATAATAATATGATGCAATACTTCCAAGCAATACAAGATCATGTACAGTTCAGATTACAGAAATAAAACCCCACCTGTGTTCAACCTGTTTGCCTGATACAAGAACACAAAACATTAAAATGCTCTGATTAAAATTATTGCAGGTACACATTTTGCCAATATTCTTAGGAATACCTGCATGGATATAACAGTTGAGATGAATCAAAGATTTAAAAGCATTTTACATCTTAATCTAAGAACACCCCACAAAGTGAAGATACAGGAAATCTTGACTGACAACTTGAGTTCAGTGCCTATAGTGTGCAGCGTATTCTTTGTCAGGAAGGCACACATCTTACCTACATCAGCCTTTGTTCAACTGAAGGCTGTGGGGAATGCCAAACTCAAGGTCTGCATCCAAAATTCTGCTTTCAACTTGGGCAATATTTGTTTTTACTAATGCAAATGCCACTTACACAAAGATAGCCTGATTATTATTTATACAGAAATATCAACCCTAAGTTCCAATGCAACTTTTCAATTTCTAAGCTCAAAGATAACAATGCAATTCACAAGGAAATAGATTTAAAACTAATGATTGCTGGGAAGATTAAAATCAAGCCTCCAGTAATCATGGCTTAATTTCATGACTCCCATCTCATGTTAGGCTTAAAAACCCATGGGTGGCAAATGCATCTGGGACATTTCACTACACAATTTCCTTAAAAGGCCCACCTCTTTTCAGGTTGATTGTATCAGTGCTTTTACGGGCACAGCTATATCAGACTTTCTGGGTTGTGTGTCTCCAAGGAAATGGAGGTGGAAGGGGGGGCTACTTTTTTTTTTAAAAAATGCAAGTTATTGCTCTAGTTCTAGAGTCTGTTTCTTCAAAATGAGGATTAAAGATTGCTGCCGGGAGGTGCAAACAAATTTATGCTATAGTTTTGAGTTACTATGAGTGCCTGATGAAGAACGTAAACCCAAAATGTCAACTTTCTTGCTCCTCTGGTGCTGCCCGACCTGCTGTGTTCCTCTAGCTCCCCACTGCGTTGAGTATGAAGCAGCTTATTTATCCTTTACATTTCCTCCACTAAGTGACAAGCAGCTCTAGATTAACGTATTTCAAATGCAATCCCTAAAGTGACTTTCAAATTCTAACATAAATGACAAACAATGTATTGCTTCATATAGTATTACACACAATTGTAAAAGTCAAAATGGATTTTCAGCTTGCTTCAGTGACAAGTATGCAAGTGATAATGTGTTACAGAGATAGTAGGAACTACCGTTACTGGAGAATCTGAGATAACATGGCATGAAGCTGGGTGAACATAGCAGGCCAGGCAGCAGAAGGGTCTCAACCAAAAACATTAAACTTTCCTGCTCCTTATAATCCGAGATTATAACAGTGTTATCTACAAGTGATAAAGTACTTGTTTTGCAGTACTCGGAACAAGTTACGGTCACTGACAAAAGTACGGTTAAGTTTTGCCTTGCACTGTGGTGAATCTAAAAATGTTCTCAACCAACATTTTAAAATGGGAAAGATAAAAATTCAGGGATGATCTTATGGATTCCATTAACTCCAGATCACATGATCCCTTTCATGATGCAGAACATTTCATGAACAGAGGGTCGTAAATATGTCATCTAATATTTCAAAAATCCAGACAAAACCCCAGAGTAACATGAAATTACTTTGATCCATACTTCCCTCAGTTAAGGCAATTCAACTTTCAATGCCTCAAAAACTTACCTAACATTTCCCAAGTCTGATGCTAGGTAACATATCAAGTCAGTAACCTCCTACTCCATCTCCAAAGCAGCTACATGACAGGCTGAGTATTTAGAGCATTATGTTATTTTTATTGCCAACAAGACGTCCTGCTCTCATGCGTCAAGCAATTAAACCATCAGCAATGTGACAAATATCTTGAAGCTAGTGACCTCTATGCAGGGAAGGACACTTTGTATGAAAACTGAAAATAAGCTAACAACCTGACTGTTTCTCCATTTGAAACAGTAAACAGCTACAGATATATTATGTAAAGTCCCTCGTGGTCCAGAGGGCTGCTGTCATTTGAGAATGACAACTGATGATTGCTCACCAGAGGGTCACTACTTGAAGTCAAGTGAGGAGAGAGATTGAGGAGGGACCTACATGGAAACATGAACCAGAATTGAACCTGCTCGGTTGGTGTTACTCTGCACAGAAAAATCAATCCAGCCAACTATCGAAAGGTGCTTCACAGAAGCATAATGGTTAAAGTACAGCATCAAGGCAAAAAGGTAAATGTTGGATCAGATGACTGGGGCTTGGACAGGGAGTTATGTTTGAAGGAATTTCTTTAAGGAAGTTGTATTGGGAGATGGAGATGCTTGGGAGCAAAGTTCCGAGGTAGGGCCTAAGCAACTGAAAGTCTGGCCTCCGATTGTGGTGCAATCAGAATCAGGAACATAGACAAGGCTGAAATTGGTCAAGCAAAGATCACAGAATTATGGGCTGAATAAGATTGCAGAGATGGATAGGAGAAAAATCACAGAGGTACTTGTAAACAAGACTCAAAGTTAAAATCAAGCTGACTTGACCAGAGGGCGAAGAGGTTAGCACTGCTGCCTCTCAGCATCAGGGACCAGCTCGATTCCACCATCCTGTGACCATCAGTGTCAAATTTGCACGTTCTCCCTCTGTGCACACGCATTTCCTCCAGGTGCTCCAGTTTCCTACCACAGTGCAAAGATGTGCAGGTCAGGTGGATTAGCCATGGGGAATGCAGTGTTAGAGACCAGGTGGGGCTAGGGCTGAAGGGGATGCTCTTTGTAAAGTTGATGTGGCCTTGATGGGCCAAATGGCCTGCTTCCACATTGTAGGGATTCTATGATTCTAAGAGCCAACTTAGGTTAGTGAGCCTAGGGTTGATAATGAATGGAACTTGGTTTGAGCTTGGACACATGCACAGTATTGGATGAAGACAAGTTTACAAAGGATCTAACGTGGGACACCAGCCTGGGAAGCATCAGAATAGTTGAGGCTAGAGGCAATTAAGGCTCAGACGACAGCTTTAGCAGATGAGCTGATCTGTACAAAATCAGATGATGGTATTTATGTGGCAACAGGCAATCTTCCATGATAGTGCAAATATTAATATGATCATAAGTAGAAGCAATCTAAATCAGAGGCAGCAAAACCTTCAAAGCTGAAGGTGGACCAAGTCAAAACTAGTCAGAGCCAATAAAGAAAAGATAACAATAGCAGTTTGAAACTTAGGTTAAATAAAACGTGGCTGATATCTACAGCAAATTGAACCTGAGTTATTAATTTGAAGGATCCAGTTCACATTAATGTAAGACCTTAACTGTATTTGACAAAAATACGCATTTCTTCTTTGCAGCTCAGTATGTAGCACTCCAGTTTGAGCCATCTTGGGAGCAGATGTTTAGGCTGGCTTCCCAAGTGGGTGTTACAGGAGCTTTGCAATGTTGGTGCTGCTGCCTTTTGGACAGACATGAAGCAGCATTGAACTGCTCCTGTCCACGCTGGATGAACAAGATCTGTAATTACTCACATCAACTCAGGGGTCGCTCCCCACCACCATCTCCCAATATCCTGTCTGTGCTTACTCCTCCAAAATCAGCTGAAGATAGAAATAATGCAGCACTTGGTAATCTAAGATCTTGTTGCGTACAAAAGAATGGCATCTCAAAGAAGTCTTTAAAATTTAACTAAGTGTTTTGATTAGGTAAACGTAGAGAAAATACCTTCGCTACTCAGTCAGAATGCCAGTATGGGAGTCATGAGCAAGACATCGCAGATCATAGGTCACTGTGGAAACAGGCTATTTGGCCCAACAAGTCCATATTGCCCTCCAAGAGCATCTCATCCAGACCCATTGCCCTAACATTTCCCTACATTTCCCATGTCTAAACCAACTAACTTACACACCTCACATTATGGGCAATTTAGCACAGCTAATCCACCTAGCCTGCACATTTTGGGCTGTGGGAGGAAATCTGACCCCCCAGGAGAAACCCATGCAGACACAGGGACAATGTGCAAACTCCACACAGTCACCCAAGGATGGATTTGAACCTGGGTCCCCAGCACTGTTAACCACTTTGTCATCATACTGCTCGTTTAATCTAACAGCCATTGTTTAATCTGACAATGAAATATGGAGAAACTTCAAGATACTGACAATGCAAAATGGGGGCAGGATGAGGGGCAGTGCCAACTGACCTCTTTCTGCACTGTCGTGATTCTGTTTCTTAACAAACAACAGTACTGATTAAAACTAAGGTGCTCAGGGGTAAGCACGCACAAGAACTGGGAGACAGTAGGAAATGCAGATCCCGGAGTTGGAGTCAGAGTCAATACAATGCGCAGCAGGACCAACGAAGGGTGTAAACCTGAAATGTGAACTTTACTACTCCCCTGACGCTGCCTGACCTGCTGCGTTTCTCCAGATCCACACTGTGCACAAGAACTGCCCCAGATTCAAACTGGACATCGTAGAGCCGACCTTGTGTTGTTGAAGGATAGCACCTTCTGCCTGTGTTCTCTTGACTTCTGAGTTTAGATGCTGCATTTTCTAAAGTCACGCATTTTGAATTAATTTCTCATGCCTCAAAGTCTTCGAACTGGAGGAGTAAGTCCAAGATTATAATTTGCAACATTCTGTTGATTCCCAACAGTGTAAAATTACCAGCTTTTAAACAATGTAACAGCATGCTGATAGAAAATACTTCTCCCACTAATATGAACCATTTTGCTTCAAGTCCTGGAAAATAACATTCATTTTGATGTAAAGTTGACAGAAATCCTATTAAGAGCAGACTGACAAACCTCCAACTGAAATTGACAGAATAAAGATTTGATCTTTACAACAGCTGCAATTTAGAAAGGCACTACTTCATGCAACATTATTCTAGTCAGCCAATATAAAATCCAAAGACTCCGAATCCATTCTGCAGAAGCTTTGCCAGAAAGCCCTCCTCTGAGGATGCACTTTCAAATCAGACACACCCAAAGAAAACATTGCTGTAACACAAGTCTCCAGGGTATCACGTGATTTCAATGGCCAGCAATTATGCTCGAATTATAAGTCTATTAGGAATCCCCATCACTTGCACAAAGACAACCGTCAGTTACTGCTTCTAATTCAATCGCCTTTCAATCTGCAATTCCAACAAAAATATCCACTCCTATTTGGGAGCATTTTCTGTTCAGCTTAATACATTGAAGCCAATTTATAATTGTATTTATCCTAGTCTAATGCTAACAAGTTTAACACTACATCAAGTTGTGCTTAACATTAAGTCAAAACTTGCATCTTCAAACAATTTACACTATAAGAAAAGCAATGTATGTCTCCCAAAAAGGATTAATTAGAATTAACAGTTTTTCCAATTTCTGAAGAACCAAACACCTTGTCAATGAGAAAAAAATTGAACATCAGCATAAACCTAAGCTTAAGGAACATTAGGTACAGATAATCAGGGTTGAAAGCTGGTCCCTAAAATTTAAGTTCATACCATGACAAGTTTACTTCACTGTCATGTTCTCCATGTACCAAATAGCCAGAAAAACAGGTCCTTCATTTTCTCAGCATTGCATTCAGAATCCTGAAACGTTTACCTGTTTCTCCCACCTCCCTATTTCAGATTTACCATTGGAGCACAGAAATCCTATTAGGTGCAGCTCAAAGATTATCCAGTCCAACTTAAGTAATCAACAGTGAAGAACTGATCATTAGAAGAATTAAGATATAAAAATGCACTACTTAGGACATGTAACCCTAACACTTATGCAGATATTGAAGATATTGATACTTTAATTCGCTTCAAAATGGGGGGGCAGGTGGTGGTGAAGAGTGGGCTCGTGCTCAGCAACTCAAATAGGATAAGGAATTTATCACCTGGTGAAATAATGCCATATATCACTGTCAACTGTGCAACTTGTCACCAGTTGTTCATTTATTTTCCTTTAAAAGCAGGCACATGTTTTAAAAAAAGGAAGGAATTGTTTTAAAAATGGGCCATTTCCAGTACAGTAAGGTCAAACATTGAAATGAAGCCCAGGAGGTTTCATTGTACATTCTCCAACCTCCAAGTGACCAGCCCCTATATACCTGCCTGTGGCTGATCAGCATATACATCCTGATATCACGCACCTTTGTGTGTCAACTGGAAAGCTAACACATTAATAGGTGATCCTTCACTGTGAAATAGCTCTCACCAACTAAAATAATTTTATATCAAATGCCTGAAGGAAAATAAAAATGTTTTTTTTGCCGATTTTTCTGAAATTTGAGAGATTTGACTCCATGAAATTGCAGGACAACTTGGAAAGTCTGGCAACTCTGAAGCATTGAGAAACATGAAGTGTCAGATCATGCTACAATGGGACACAGGCAGATTCAGACTCCTAGTAACAATTTTGCCTATACAGAAGGAGTCATTTTTAAATGGACAAGAGATAGCGTCAGAGATTTACAGCATAGAAACAGACCCTTCAGTCCAACTCATCCACACTGACCAGATACCCTCAATCTAGTCCCATTTGCCAGCACTTGGTCCATTTCCATCTAAACTGTTCCTAATCATATACCCATCCAGATGCCTGTTAAATGCTGTAGTTGTACCAGCCTCCAACACCACCTCTTACAGCTCCTTCCACACACACACACACACACACACCCCCACCCTGTGTGGAAAAAGTTGCCATCAGGTCTCTTCTAAATCTTCCCTCTCGCTTTAAAAACCTGCTCACGATCTAGTTTTGGACTTCCCGATCCTGGAGAAAAGACTTTGGCTATTCACCCTATCCATGCCCCTCCTGATTTTATAAACCTCTAAGGTCACCCCCTCAACCTCCGACGCTTCAGGGCAAATAGCCCCAGCCTATTATGCATCTCCCTATAGTTCAAACCCTCCAATCCTGGCAAATACCTTCTGATCCCTTTCAAGTTTAACAACCTTCCTGTAGCAGGAAGGCCAAAATGGCACACTATTCCAACATGGCCTCACAACTTCTATGCTCAAAACACTGACCAATGATGTTAAGTGTACCAAACATCACCTCACGACCCTGTGCATCTGCGGCTCCACTTTCAAGGAACTATGAACCGGCATTCCAAGGTCTTTTTGTTGAGCAACACTCCCCAGGACCATATGCTTAATGGTACAAGCACTGCCCTGATTTGCCTTACCAAAATGTAGCACCTCACATTTATCTAGATTAACCTCGATCTGCCAATCCTCGACCCATTAGCCCATCTGATCAAAGTCCCATCGTACTGAGGTAACCTTCTTCGCTGTCCACGATACGTCGATTGTCATCTGCAAACTTAACCATACCTTCCATATTCACATCCAAATCCATTTATGTAAATGACAGAACAGGAGAACTCAGCACTGACCCTTAAAGCACACTAGTCACAGGCCTTCAGTCTGAAAAGCAACCGTCCACCAAAACACTCTGCCTCCTAGCTTTCAGCCAATTTTGTACTCAAATGGCTAGTTCACCCTTTATTCCATGTGATCTAGCCTTTAGCCAGTCTACCACCATATAAAACCTTGACAAATCCCTTACTACAGTCCATATAGACAACGTCCACTGCTCTGCCTTAATCAATCGTCTTTGTCACTTCTTCAAAAAGAAACTCAGTCAAGTTATAGAAACAGGATTTCCCACACACAAAGCCATGCTGACTATCCCTTTGGACAACTGCATGCCATTTGTCTCTTGCTACAGGAAGGATGCTGTTAAAGTTGAGAGTTCAGAAAAGGCTTACAAGGATGTGGCCAGGATTGGAGGGACTGAACTGACTGAGGCTATTTTCACTGGAGTGCTGGATACTAAGGGGTGACCTTATCGAGCATTATAAAATCATGAGGGGCTTAGACAGGGAAGTCAACATCTTTTCCAGAAGAGCAGGGGCACGCGTGCATAGGACATAGGTGTAATGAGAGGGGAAAAGATTTAAAAGGGACCAAACAGCAAATTTTTCAGAGTTGCAAGTATGGAATGAGCTGCCAGAGGAAATTGTTAAGGTGCAATCAACATTTAACAGGCATCTGGATGGGTATATGACTATAACAGGTTTAGAGGGCTATGGGCCAAATGCTGGGTAATGAGACTAGATTAATTTAGGATATATGGTCAGCAAGGACAAGTTGGACCAAAGGGTCTGTTTCCATGCTGTACAGCTCTAATGATTCCAATCAGTCCTTGCCTTTCCTTTTAAATGTCAATTCTGTTCCTCACAATCCCCTTGCCTACTGATGTCAGGCTCACTGGGCTGCAGTTCCTTGGCTGTCTCCTTACCATCTTTCTTAAATAATGGCATGTTAGCCAACCTCCAGTCTTCCAGCAGCTCATGCATGTCTATCAATAATCGATACCTCAACAAGGGACCCAGCCATCACTACCCTAGCCTCCTACATGATCAGATCCTGGGGATTTATCCAGCTTTATGCATTTTAAGACATCCAGCATCATCTCCTCTGCACTATGAACAATTTAAGATATGTCACCTATGAGATAGACACTTGGGTAGGTGATCCAAAACTCATATCCAATTGCTAACAATTAAATGCAAAAATTCCACAGTTTCATTGTGCACAGCACGGTTATATAATAAAGTCAGACAGCACAGAATCATAATCCTAAACTAAACTAATGCAACCTATCTACACTTGGCCCATATCCCTCCTAACATTTCCTATTCATGTTCTTACCTTAATGTCTTTTAAACAATATAACTGTACCCATGTCCACCACCTCTGGAAAGTCAAGTTGCCCCTCATGTCCTTTGTGAAATCTTTCTCATGTCACCTTGAAAACAGCACCTGGTCTTGAAAGCCCCTACCTAGGGAAAGGGCACCTGCCATTAACCGTATCTATAGCCTTTGTCAACTTACAAACTTCCGTAAGCTCACCCCTCAACCTCCTACATGCCAGTGACAATCTCCCAGCCTTTAACTCAAACTCTCCATTTCTGGCAACATCCTGATAAATCTATCATGAACCCCCCCCTGCAGCTTGATACTTATCCTACCTATAACAAGGTCACCAAAACTCAGCACAGTACTCCAGAAGAGGCCTCATCAACATACTGCACAACCTCAGAGTCCAAACTCATACTCAAAGGTTTGAACAATAAAGGTAAGCGTGCTAAATGCCTTAACCACCTGATCTTTGTGATGCAAACTTCAAAGAGTAATGTTTATGTTTATCATATTCAGAATTCAGCTGCATTTTCTTTAAAGACTGTCGTGAAGTTATTTACAACATTACAGTCCTACTGAACATGAATATCAACACCTCCAGTGCTCCTCCAATGCTTGACATGATCAAATGGATAATACCGATAACCTTTCCGGTATCTCAAAATGTCTGTCCCAGTAGCAGGGAATGCAAAAAAGGTTCTTAAACAATCACCAGCATGCTAGCACTTGATCAAATCAACACTATTTACAACTACTGAACAGGAAAGCTAGGGCTGTTGGTAATTATTTACAGAATGCAAGTCAATTAACATGAGAAGCAATAGAATGAGTTAACATGTTTAATGCTAAGCAAACTGCAAAAACAAACTTAGATTTGGAACAGAGATAAAACAGGCCATTACTGGACCCTATTTCAGGAAATTTATTGAAATTTAGTAAAAGCGCTATTGTCCTTAAAAAGTCAAATTAACATTTTTAATTCTTTTTTGGAACATCTAATTATCCTAATTAAATGAGGAATTAAACTAGTTTTAAATAGTCTTCACTACTGTAACCCAAGTTAGCATCCTTCACCACATTGTCAAGCTCCATGCATTGTCTGAAGATTCCAGTTCCTATTTTATACAGGTTGAGGTGTTTCAATGTTTCTACAGCCAGATACACAAAATTAATGATGTCTTAACCCCATTTTCATTGAATTCATCTGGTGAATTGAAATATTAAGAAATAAAAGCAGGTTTACAGGCTGAACACAGTACATCCACAGTCAAAAACCAAACCATGTGTAACAAATACTATACTGAAGCTAAATATTAAAGAAAAGACAAATTAAAATGTGCTCATGCAGAGCTAGAACTTTGTATAGCAAGTATATTTGTCTACAACAAACAGCAAGCATAAACACTTCAAGGACTCACAAGCAAATTACAAATCGCATTTGTAATTAATTTATTGACGACAGTACATAAAATCGTTTAATACACAAAGTAAATGACAGGTCAGTTTTCAAAATGACTTGCCCATGCAGCCTTCATGGAACTGGTCTGTATAACCTTCTAATACAAATCCACCAAGGCAGTCTTCATTCGCTGTTCTGCTTTACATCTTCAGACACTCGGGTGCCTTTCATTTAACACATTCTTGCATTCCTCAATCTAAAACGATGATTAATGCTTGTTGATAGCGGGGAAAGTTTCACAACTTGCCAATGTATTTCTCAATCAACAACAGTATTCCAAAATGGCCTCCCGTTTCCACGAAGCATGAAGGATTACGAATCCGGTCCCCTACTAACAAGTAATGCTGTCAGTCAAGAACAACCTTTGAAGCTATTGGCCACTGCAGCTTCATTTCAGCCAACTGCGAAGGCAGTTCACTCTTCCAGATTCCAACCTATTGCAGTAAACTGATCGCAAAGGAGAAGAAAGGGAGAGAAGGAAAAGCAGGAACAGGAGTCTAGTACATGCTGCTTTGAGAATACTAACCATTTAAACTGTTGTACACTAGTCCAAGTTTATAGATCTAATACCCCTCTACTGGACATTACATTTATGCATCATACATTCACAACAAGAGCGCATACACTCTAGTTTAAAACATTTGGACAAGTGGAAATTTATTTTTAACTCATGGTTCAGAAATATTTTCCACGAGAATATCACTTTATAAATGTAAACTGTTGTTGAATGGCTGAATTTATATGCTTTGTTTTAAATCAATTTGTTCTGACCTGCTACAATGTATTTGAAGCTGGTAGGATCTTGAGCACTGTGCTACAAGACCATCCATAAGTTGGCATATTGTAAATAGATTTTCACTATATACTCAAAGGAACATTGATTCTGTTATGATAGCAAATGAAATGGAATATAAAAATAGGGATATCTTATTAAATTGCCACAAAACACTAGACGGACCACAGATGACTCAAGATTGATTCTGGGTATGAAGGGAGGTCGTGCACATTAGACCTGCACTCATGGAAGTGTAGAAGAATGAAAGGAGACCTCACGAATACATATCATGGGGGACTGACCAGATAGATCATGAGAGATAATAAAATGTGAGGCTGGATGAACACAGCAGGCCAAGCAGCATCTCAGGAGCACAAAAGCTGACGTTTCGGGCCTAGACCCTTCATCAGAGAGGGGGATGGGGAGAGGGAACTGGAATAAATAGGGAGAGAGGGGGAGGCGGACCGAAGATGGAGAGTAAAGAAGATAGGTGGAGAGGGTGTAGGTGGGGAGGTAGGGAGGGGATAGGTCAGTCCAGGGAAGACGGACAGGTCAAGGAGGTGGGATGAGGTTAGTAGGTAGCTGGGGGTGCGGCTTGGGGTGGGAGGAAGGGATGGGTGAGAGGAAGAACCGGTTAGGGAGGCAGAGACAGGTTGGACTGGTTTTGGGATGCAGTGGGTGGGGGGGAAGAGCTGGGCTGGTTGTGTGGTGCAGTGGGGGGAGGGGATGAACTGGGCTGGTTTAGGGATGCAGTGGGGGAAGGGGAGATTTTGAAACTGGTGAAGTCCACATTGATACCATATGGCTGCAGGGTTCCCAGGCGGAATATGAGTTGCTGTTCCTGCAACCTTCGGGTGGCATCATTGTGGCAGTGCAGGAGGCCCATGATGGACATGTCATCAAGAGAATGGGAGGGGGAGTGGAAATGGTTTGCGACTGGGAGGTGCAGTTGTTTGTTGCGAACTGAGCGGAGGTGTTCTGCAAAGCGGTCCCCAAGCCTCCGCTTGGTTTCCCCAATGTAGAGAAAGCCGCACCGGGTACAGTGGATGCAGTATACCACATTGGCAGATGTGCAGGTGAACCTCTGCTTAATGTGGAATGTCATCTTGGGGCCTGGGATGGGGGTGAGGGAGGGGGTGTGGGGACAAGTGTAGCATTTCCTGCGGTTGCAGGGGAAGGTGCCGGGTGTGGTGGGGTTGGAGGGCAGTGTGGAGCGAACAAGGGAGTCACGGAGAGAGTGGTCTCTCCGGAAAGCAGACAGGGGTGGGGATGGAAAAATGTCTTGGGTGGTGGGGTCGGATTGTAAATGGCGGAAGTGTCGGAGGATAATGCGTTGTATCCGGAGGTTGGTAGGGTGGTGTGTGAGAACGAGGGGGATCCTCTTGGGGCGGTTGTGGCGGGGGCGGGGTGTGAGGGATGTGTCGCGGGAAATGCGGGAGACGCGGTCAAGGGCGTTCTCAATCACCGTGGGGGGAAAGTTGCGGTCCTTAAAGAACTTGGACATCTGGGATGTGCGGGAGTGGAATGTCTTATCGTGGGAGCAGATGCGGCGGAGGCGGAGGAATTGGGAATAGGGGATGGAATTTTTGCAGGAGGGTGGGTGGGAGGAGGTGTATTCTAGGTAGCTGTGGGAGTCGGTGGGCTTGAAATGGACATCAGTTACAAGCTGGTTGCCTGAGATGGAGACTGAGAGGTCCAGGAAGGTGAGGACATCAGTTACAAGCTGGTTGGGGACCGCTTTGCAGAACACCTCCGCTCAGTTCGCAACAAACAACTGCACCTCCCAGTCGCAAACCATTTCCACTCCCCCTCCCATTCTCTTGATGACATGTCCATCATGGGCCTCCTGCACTGCCACAATGATGCCACCCGAAGGTTGCAGGAACAGCAACTCATATTCCGCCTGGGAACCCTGCAGCCATATGGTATCAATGTGGACTTCACCAGTTTCAAAATCTCCCCTTCCCCCACTGCATCCCTAAACCAGCCCAGTTCATCCCCTCCCCCCACTGCACCACACAACCAGCCCAGCTCTTCCCCCCCACCCACTGCATCCCAAAACCAGTCCAACCTGTCTCTGCCTCCCTAACCGGTTCTTCCTCTCACCCATCCCTTCCTCCCACCCCAAGCCGCACCCCCAGCTACCTACTAACCTCATCCCACCTCCTTGACCTGTCCGTCTTCCCTGGACTGACCTATCCCCTCCCTACCTCCCCACCTACACCCTCTCCACCTATCTTCTTTACTCTCCATCTTCGGTCCGCCTCCCCCTCTCTCCCTATTTATTCCAGTTCCCTCCCCCCATCCCCCTCTCTGATGAAGGGTCTAGGCCCGAAACGTCAGCTTTTGTGCTCCTGAGATGCTGCTTGGCCTGCTGTGTTCATCCAGCCTCACATTTTATTATCTTGGAATCTCCAGCATCTGCAGTTCCCATTATCTCAGATCATGAGAGATTGCTTCTTTGTGGGAGTGTCTAAAACCAGAGGGTGTATTTTCAGAGTAAAGGGTCACCCATTTAAGTCATGATGACATGAAGTTTCTTGTAAGCATGCAGTAGATCTGAGGATGGGTTATTAAGAATATTAAGGGGAAAAAGTCAGATATTTAATCAATGCAGGAAAGTGAAGCTAAGGATTATTTAATGAGCTGTAATTGCATTGAATAGTGGAGAAGGCTCAACAGGCTGATCAGTCTACTTTCCTCCTGTGTCTTAGAAAGTGAAGGGATAACAAGGTGCAGAGCTGGATGAACACAGCAGGCTAAGCAGCACCTTAGGAACAGGAAAACTGATGTTTTGGGCCTAGACCCTTCTTCAGAAATGCGGGAGAGGAAGGGGGTTCTGAAATAATTAGGGAGAGGGGGGTTAGGGTTAGGATTAGGATGATCCATTTTCTATCTGCCTCCCACACTCCCTATTTATTTCAGAACACCCTTTCCCTCCCCGTTTCTGGAGGGGGGTCTAGGCCCGAAACATCAGCTTTCCAGCTCCTAAGATGCTGCTTGGCCTGCAGTGTTCACCCAGCTCTACACCTTGTTATCTCGGTGTATGGTGAGGTCTCCCTGCAAGCCAGCTTGTGTCATTGCCACTGCAGCTATATCCCAAAAATCCTTTATGGGAGTGAAACAGGAAGACAAACGAAAGGACAATAAGCCAGAGTTAGAACAGCTGACACAGGGTGATCAAAAGCATTGCTTTAGAAGTTTAAAGAAAGTGGAGAATGTGCACAGGATGAAGTAGCCAAGAATCTACCACCAGAAACAGCATCAACTGAGCAGAGCTGCCCTCTGCTCCCACCCTAACATCACTAAAACCTGTGGACAAGGGAGGCGCTGTTGAGGTATGGCACAATGACCTCAACATCACCAAGGTCAGGCTTCAACTCTGATACCTCCTCCCACCACCCCCTTGATTATGGCCCCACCCCTGACCACCAAAACATCTCTTCCCAGGCTATGCATAACCTCATCACCTCAGGTGACCTCCTACCCACAGGTCTCCAACCCCACACTGCCCGTTTCTATCTCCTTCCCAAAATCCATAAGCCCAACAGCCCTGGTCAATCCATTGTCTCTGCCTGCTCCTGTTTCACCGAACTTAGCTCAACTCCATTTTCTCCCCCCACCCCGGTCCAGGAACTCCCCACCTACGTCTGGGACACCACCCACACCCTCCACCTCCTCCAAAACTTCGATTCCCTGGCCCTCAACACCTCATCTTCACCATGGACGTCCAATCCCTGTATACTTGCATTCCCGATGCAGAGGTTCTAAAAGCCCTCTGCTCCTTTCTCTTCCGCAGGTCTGACCAGACCCCCTCCACTGACAACCTTAGCACCAAACCGAACTTGTCCTGACCCTGAACAACTTCTCCTTCAATTCCTCCCACTTACTACAGACAAAAGTGGCGGCCATGGGCACCCGCATGGGTCCAAGCTATGCCTGCCTCTTTGTAGGATGCATGGAACAATCCTCCTTCCACAGCCACAGTGGAACTATCCCCCACCTCTTCCTCCATTACATCGATGACTGTATTAGCACCACCTTGTGCTCCCACAAGGAGCTCAAACAGTTCATCCACATTACAAACACCTTCCACCCCAACCTTAAGTTCACCTGGACCATCTCTGATACTTGTCTCCATCTCTGGTAACCACCTGGAAACATCTATTTCAAGCTTGACTCCGACAGCTACCTAGACTACACATCCTCTCACCCACCTTCCTGCAAGGATGCCATCCCCTGTTCCCAATTCGTCTGCCTCATCTGCTCCCATGATGAGACGTTCCACTTCCACACATCCCAGTTTTTCGAAGGACCACAATTTCCACCCACTGAGGTCAAAAATGCCCTCAATCGCATTTTTTGCATTTCGACACCTCAGGCCTCACACCCCCTTCCCGCAATAAAAATGAAACTCACCCTGTCCTCACGAATCACCCCATTAACATCCGGATTCAATGCATCATACTCTGCCACTTCTGCCACCTACAAGTTGATACCACTACAAAGGATATATTTCCCTACAACCCTTACCTGCCTTCCAGAGGGACCGCTCTCTCCACGACTCCATCTGCTCCACACTCCCCACTAGCCCCACCACCTTTCCCTGCAACAGCAGGTGGTGCTATACCTGTCCCTACAGGACTCCCCCCACCTCCATTCCTGGTCCCAAGAAAACCTTCCATATTAAACGGCTGTTCATCTGCACATCTGCTAATGTGGTCTATGTGTCCGCTGTTCCCGCCTCTACATCAAGGAGACCAAGCAGAGGCTTGGAGGCCACTTCATGGAGCACCTATACACAGTTTGTGACAAACGACATCTCCCTGTCGCAAACCACTTCAACTCCCCCTCTGACTCCCTGGACGACATGTCCATCCTGGGTTTCCTCCAGTGTCACAATGATGCCACCCAAAAACTGGAGGAACAGCACCTCATTCTGCCTTGGAACCCTACAACCCAATGGTCTCAATGTGGACTTTACAAGCTTCAAAATCTTCCCACTCCGACATCATCCCAAGACCAGCAACTCCTCTCGTATCTGCCTCCTTGAACTGTCCGTCTTCGCTCACACTTCTCCATTCCTCCAACCTCACTGACCAACCCCCACTTCCAACCTACACACCTCTACTAGCTTCATCCCTGTCCCCTTGACCTGTCAGTTTTCTCTCCACCTGTCTGCTCCACTATCCACCTTCTATAACTGCCTCCCCCTCAATTTATTTCAGAGCCCTCTTCCCCTCCCCCATTTCTGAAGAAGGGTCCAGCTTTTCTGCTCTTCTGTTGTTGCTTGGCCTGCCGTATCCATCCAGTTCCACACCTTGTTATCAACTGAGCAGATCCCTGCAATAAACCCCACATACTGAATTTCTTGTTATGTTCAATTTATTTTTACCTGAAGGGAGAATCCAAGTTCCTTTGGTTTCAAGACATTCTTGCCTTATTCTTTGCCATCAATACTGAGAGCAGCTCACATTAAAGTGGAATTCCCAAGGCTCCCCAATCTTTTGGGAGCTTAGGTCAATTTATCCAATAACCAAGCTGAGCCCAATCAAATCAAATCAGTCACAGCTCAATGCCCAAACATAGGTGATTTCACTCAACCTGGGGTAGCAGCACTACAATCAGCCTCAATATCCGGGAGATTAAAAGAAAGCAAAACAAGGATCCCTATGGTTATCCAGCTATGTTTAGTAGAAAGGAGCTCATGACTGACTGAGTGAAGATAAAGGCCGACTCAACTGCAATGCTCCTAGGCTACCAGACTCTGGAGATACTATCAAAATTGACAAGAAGTGGGGAAAAGCCAACATTTAAGGTCTTCTTCCATGTTATACCAAGGGTCAGTTAGCTTACAGAAAAACCTTGCAGCATATATCAGTTTTAAGTAATTGTTCATTGTAGTAAGCATATGCTCTAATCTTTGCATTTCAATCAAGGAATGAAAGGGTGCAAACATTCAAGTAAGTGATTTTGTCTTTTATTTCCATAATGAACTGTTTTGTAATGTTCTTACAGATAATTTATGAATTTTTTAAAAAAAAATTGACAACTTGAAAATGGCCAGAAACCGTGGTCAGTTTCAGCCGAAACACTGTCCACAACAAAGCCAACACTTCAAGGAAAAATAAACTCAAAGAACTTCCCAGTATCAGCGCATGCAGAATCAGGAAGTTCTGCTGCTGTGTGGGTGGAGGAGTATGCTGTCTGAAGTCTAAACATGTGGAGCTGCTGCCATCAGCATGTAGAACCAGTGGTAAGATGATAACTTCCCTAGAGGTTATATCGAAGTTAAGAGTTGGCCATACTGCTACACCAAATAACAGGTATCACAACAAACAAGCAGCGGCCATCAAGATATCTGCCAACTCAATATCGCAATACCTAAGAAATCAAGTACCACATATTTTCACTTGGATGCATTCATTTCTAATGGCAACAGATCCATTTTCAATGCTAAGTTATATTAATGCAAAATTAAGCGATTTAGAGAGCCGCAAAGAATGAATATTTTAGATTGAAGTTACTGTGTGGCACAACATTGACAGAGAAAAATCTCAAAGTGATTCAAAGCACTACAACTTGTTTTCCTGTTAACAGGTTCACATTTATTAATTTTCTTGATTGCTACCAAAACCTTCCCAAATTTTTGTTCTGAATATAGAAGGTGAATAGCCAGGCTTACACCAAAGGATCATGAATCCATTATCAATTGTTGGAAAAACCCATCTGGTTCACTAATGTCCTGTAAAAAAGAAAATTCATCCATCCCTGGTCTTGACTCCATGTGATTCCAGACCCACAGCAATATGGTTGACTCTCAACTGCTTTCTGGGCTGGGCAATAAACACTGGTTGCACCAGCAATGCCCACATCTTTTGAATGAATTAAAAACATTACAACAAATGGAAAGTTAATATGCCTGGCTGTGAAGGTCAGAGTCGAAGTTTCATCAATGCACAAGGTCTGTAACAAATCCAGTATCTGAGGGGGGAGCAATAATTTGTTTTGACTTGATCTTCAGGAGGACTGATTTCCAAATTTTTGATTTGTTGATGGAATACGGGCATCATCAACCCTACTTCCTCAAGCACACACTTACAAAACAAACAGAAATTGCTGGATAAATTCATGTCTGGCAACATCCCTGGAGAGAAAGTAGAGATAACATTTCAAAGTCCAGTGACCATTCTTAGAGAACTCACTTCAACACTGTTCTCACCTATGCCATCTATCCTGAAGTTGGGTTTTTGCAATTTTATTGTTGTAATTCAATTAGCCATCAAGGTTGAATATTACTTTATTTACAAATGTTAAAAATATAATTCTTTCAGCCAGATGATCCAAATAATTTCAATTTCATTCTCAACCTAAGCTCAGGCTTGCCACTTATACAATGTACAAACTCAAAAACTAAAACAGTTTATATACCACATCCCACCAAAAATGGTTTTAAATTTTCTGTCATTATGAACTTTTTGTTCAATTGACGTGACTAGTACCACACAATCTTCAGGAAGCTGAAAATAAGATGCCAACAACTGCACACATCATAAATTTAATACTGACAAAGTTAGTGGCTATTTTAGTTTGTTTTATTCCAAGCAGCCTGCACACAAATGAAATTCTTTGCTACAGTCCAGATTCACTTTTTGGCAGCATACTGGCTTTCATTGTGGTGTTGAAAAACTAGAACCAAGAGCACGCAACAGCCAAGAGTATACATGATCTGCCAGACAACTGAAAAACGTCTAACTGCAACAGCTGTCAATAAGACAGCTCATAGACTGTCCCTTGCTTTCAAACAAACATTAGTTAATAAATACCCACATTCACCAGAACTAACAGTTCATGTTATTTGAATTAATCCTCCTCCTTCCTAAATGTGTGCAAAACAATTCAGCCGCACGTTCCGACTTCTCTTCCATTCTGGGGATACTAGAAAGAATAAAGGAAACGCTTGAAACTGGAAAAATTCTGAACTCCAATTTAGCAGAGGAATACCACATGTTCCAAAAACTTTCACAACTGCCAAGCACGACACACTGATCAAAAATAGTGTCAACATTCAGCACCTAGCAAGAAAATGTTTTTCCTTTATTGTCTGCTTTTCAAAATTTGCCAAATAGATTAAGAATTAAGTCAAGTAAGCAACTGACAGTCTCATATCCATAACAGCGGCTTCAACATGAAAGGGAAAGAATATAGTAGCAACTTCACCACTGATCCACACAAAAAGGTTCATAGCTTAAAGTCATAAAAATGCACAATTTAATCAACTGTTGAAAATATTTACAATCTGCACTTAGAAGGAATTTCAGGTTTAGTTGTCAAATTTACAAACAGAGGAGTGAGTACATCTCATAGGTCCTTCAACTACTGAAATTTGTACTGCTCCAAAATTAATGAATATATCCTAGGAGGGACTGTATGCCTCCCACAACCTTTGAGAACTTGAAATTTTTTCTCCCCAGTTGCAGCAGGAACAAATCATGAGTCATTCTCTCCCACATTGTTCACAAGTCCTGAGCATGGCTACGCCCACAGAAAAATGCTTTGGAGGTGGAGAGTTTGGTTTAAGTTTATCCCAGTAATCATCTTTAGAATGTGTTTTTTTTTGACAAAAAGCACAAATAATTAAAATGACATTTAGCACAAGACTTTCAGATACCCAGAGGCCTGTGGCAAGCAAGTCAAATTGTTCTATTAGGTCAACAGTTTCAAATCATGTCTGCAATTTCAAGTCAATTGTCGTCTGATCCTCACACTAAACTACACTTGTTCAAGGATTGTCGGTTTACACCCAATTGCCAAGTAAACCAACTTATTTGTATTTCATAACTAGTACCAGACTACCTCAATTGAGAAATCATCAAAACTAATACTCATCTGGACAGCTGAAGTTGACATCTCACCATCAAGAACACACTTTTAAAAACGAGCTAAAATCAGGAATACAATTGCAACAGTCCAAGAGGTCTATTTATTTCCCCCCATAAGTGGTTTGAGCAAATGAATAATCCAGTCTGCTCACAAAATTTGAGAAACTTATAGGGGGAGGTACCAAACTCACAGCTAGAGCTGTCACGGCAGCGAAGGCATGATTCAACACAGCCTCACCCAAAAATGACCAATTCTGAGATGTACAGGAAAAGCACCACCCACAGCTTTAACCACACTTCACTTTCCAGATATTTAGGGTGATTATTGCACATTCTTACATTACTTTTTAGATTTATTAATATTTCAGTTTTCATCACTTTACTTTTGTGGATCCTATTATTCATCTCTGATCTTCACCTTACTGACTTCATTGTGATAGATTACAATTAAGAAAGAAGAGGCAAATATCTCATTGGGCTCTACCTACAAAGCAAAGCAGATCACTAACAATACAGTCATCAGCACATGCTGTCCAGACAAAATCCAATGCCAAAGAACAGCATCAAATCAAAACTAATGTTCAACAATTTTGGAATTTGGATCCATATTTGAATGTCTTCAGTACAATACTCTGCAGTATTTTACAAGCATAATGAAATTTGATATCAAGCCATACTAGAGTTCACCGTGACTAGAAACTTGGTAATTGAGTCAATTTACATGGCACCTTCAAGATTGTTGGGAAAAATAACAAGTGGATTGCAAAGTTGGAGCTCAGACATCTGAAGGCAAGGTTATCAAGGATTGAGTTATACAGTCGTATTATCATACAGGTGTACAACACTGAAACAAACCTTTTGTTCAAACTCATCCATGCCAACAAGTTATACTAAAATCTAGTCCCATTTGCCAGAATTTGCCCACATCCTTCTAAACCCTTCTTACTCTTGTACCCATTCAGATACCTTTTAAATGTTGTAATTGTACCAGCCTCCACCACTTCCTTGGGCAGATCATTCCACACACACACCACCCTTTCCAAGGAAACTTTGCCCATCAGATCCCTCCTAAACCTTTCCCCCTCTCAGCTTAAATCTCTGGCCTCTAGTTTTGGACTACCCCAGCTGTCAGAAAAGACATGGTTTATTTACCATATCCATGCCCCTCAACTTTATAAACCTCTAAGGTCACCCCTCAGCCTCCGACACTCCCAAGTTAAATACCCCCAGCCTATTAAGCCTCTCCCACTTTGGCTCAAACCATCCAATCCTGGCAGTATCCTTGTAAAAAGGTGTGGAGCTGGATGAATACAGCAGGCCAGACAGCAGAGCAGGAAAGCTGACATTCCGGGTTTGGGCCCAGGCCCAAAACGTCAGCTTTCCTGCTCCTCTGATGTTGCCTGGCTGGTGTTCATCCAGATTCACACCTTGTTATCTCAGACTCCAACATCAGCAGTTCCTACCATCCGAGTGTCCTTGCAATTCTTTCTGAACCCCTTCAAGCCTCACAACGTCCTTGCTATAGCAGGGAGACCAGAATTGCACACAGTATTCCAATAGTGGCCTAACCAGTGTTCTGTACAGCTGCAAAATGACCTCCAACTCCTATAATCAATGCACAGCACAATAAAGGCAGGCACATCAAAAGCCTTCTTCACTTTCAAGGAACTATGAACCTGCACTCAAAGGTCTCAGTTCAGCAACATCCTCCAGGACCTTACCATTAAGTGTATAAGTCCTGCTCTGATTTGCCTTTCCGAAATGCAGCACCTCACATTTACCTAAATTAAATTCCACGCGCCACTCCTCAGCCCATCGGCCCATCTGATCAAAATCCCATTGCACTGAGGTAACCTTCTTCACTGTCCAATACACCTGATTTTGGTGTCATCTGCAAACTTCCTAACCATACCTCCTGCATCCACATCCAAATCAATTATATACATGATAGAAAGCAGTAACAATCCTTCCAGCACACCACTGGTCACAGGCCTCCATACTGAAAACCATCCCTTCCATCATCACCCTTGCTTTCTACCTACAAGGCAGTTCTGTATCCAAATAGCTAGTTCTTCCTCTCTTCCACATGATCTAACTTTGCTAACCAGTCTACCATGAGGAGCCTTGTCACATGCCTTACTAAAGCCCATAAAGATCAAATCTACCCTTATCAATCCTCTTTGCTACTTCAAAAAACCCAAGGTTGAGAGACACTGATTCCTCCCCTCAAAGCCATGTTGACTATCCCCGATCAGACCCTGCTTTTCCAAATGCATGTAAACTCTGCCCCTCAGGATTCTCTCCAACAACACACCCACCACCGATGTCAGGTTCACCAATCCAGAGATCTCTGGCTTTTCCTTACCACCTTTCTTAAATAATGGCACCATGTCAGCCAACCTCCAGTCTTCCGACACCTCGACTGTGGCTATCCATGATACAAGTATCTCAACAAGGAGCCCAGCAATCTCCTCCCTCGCTTCTGATGGAGTTCTATGGTACATCTGATCAGGTCCCAGGTATTTATCCACCTTTGTGCGTTTTAAGATGTCCAGCATCACTACCTCTAACATGGACATTTTTCAAGTGGTCACTATTTATTTCCCCTTGTTCTTAATCTTCCATATCCTTCTCGACAGTCAACACTGATGCAAAATACTTTAGTGTCTCACCTATCTCATGCAGTTCCACTCATAGGTGGCCTTGCTGATCTTGAAATGGCCCCTATTCTTTCCCTTGTTACCCTTTTGTCCTTAATGTATTTGTAGAATCCCTCTGCATTCTCCTTAGCCCTATTTGCCAAAGCACTCATCTCCTTTTTGCCCTCCTGATTTCCCTGAAGTACACTCCTACTGCCTTTATACTCTTCTAGGGATTCAATCAGCTTCTACTGTCTATACCTGACCTACACTTCCTCCTTATTCTTTACCAAAACCTCAATTTCTCTAGACACCCAGCATTTGCTACGTCTACCAGCCCTGCCCTTCACCCTAATAAAGGACATGCCATATCTGGACACACACATTTTTGAAGGCTTGCCATTTTCCAGCTGTTCCTGTACCTGTGAACATCCACACCCAACTTTCGAGAGCTGTTACCTAATACCATCAAAATTGGCCTTCCTCCAATAAAGAACTTCAACTTTTAGATCTGGTCCATCACTACATTAAAACTAACAGAAGTACGGTCACTAGCCCCAAAGTTCCCCCTATTGACCCCTATCACCTGCCCTGCCTTATTTCCCAGGAACAGTTTGAGTTGTACACCTTCTCTACTAGGTACAGCCACATGCTGAATAAGAACATTTTCATATACATATATAAATTCCTCTCCATCCAAGCCCTTAACACTATTGCAGTCCCACTCTTTGTAAACTTAAGATCCACTTCCATAACTACCCTATGAAAACTGAAAGAACTGCGGATGCTGTAAACCAGGAACAAAAACAAATTTGTTGGAAAAGCTCAACAGGTCTGGCAGCATCTGTGTACAAAAAACAGTATTAATGTTTTGGGTCCAGTGACCTTTCCTCATAATTAAGCTGCATTAAGAACAGTTATCAGTCCTACTTTGATCTCTACTTTATTCCTGTCTGTTTGACTTACTCCTTTTCTCAACTATGCCAGTCTCAGACAGATCACTTTCCTCACTATCTTCCAGGGTTGCCCCCACTGCTTATTAGTCTAAATCCTTCCAAGCAGTTCTAGCAAATCTCCCCACCACTACATTAGTCCCTTTCCAATTCAGGTACAATCCATCCTCCTTATACAGGCCACTTCTACAGAAATTGTTCCAATGATCCCAAAATGCAAATTCTTCTCCCCTGCACCAGCTCTTCAGCCACACATTCATCTGCTCTAATCTCCTAATCCTACTCTCACTAGGTCATGCCACGTGGAGTAATCTAGATATTACTGCCCTCAAGGACCTCTCAAAATTCCTGCCTAACTTCCAATATTCTCTCATTTTCATCCTTTTCTCTTCCTATGTCATTAGTGCTAATGTGTACAATGACCTCCAGCTGGTCCCTCTCCCTTTTGAGAATACTCTGCACACTGAACCATCCTTGGTCCTGGCTCCAGGGAAGCAACACGCATTCTAATATCTCGCTGTTGACTGCAGAACCATCTGTCCATGCTTCTGACTTGGCTTCGTGGGAGATCAAGCCTCACAAACTTAACAGTTCTTTGATGAAATGACCAAAGCAGTAGACATAGTCTATGTGGATTCCAGTAAGGCCTTCGCTAATGTTCCACATGGGCAGCTGCTCTGGAGTGCTAAAATGTCTGGAATCCAGGTCGGGTTGACAAATTGGATACACAATTGGCTTTATGGTAGGAAGCAGAGAATAGCTGAAGGATGCTTGTCGGACTGAAAGTCTGTGACTAGTGGTGTGCCTCAGGGGTCAGTGCTGGGCCCATTGCCGTTTGTCATCTAAGTCAATGATTACATAGTTTGTGGTTGACACTAAGATAGGAAATAATGTGGACAGTGAGGAAGGTTATCAAAAATTGCAGCAGGATCTTGGCGAGCTGGGGAAGTGGCCTGAATAACGGCAAATGGAGTTTAATATAGCTAAGTGTGGTGTGTTGCATTTTGGAAAGTCAAATCAAGGTAGGAGTTTCATGGTAGGGCCTTAAGGAATGTAGTGGAACAGAGCGACCTTGGAGTTCACAAGCACAGTTCTCAATGTGGAGTCACAGATATACAGGGCAATCAAGGCAGCTTTTGGCACATTGGCCTTTATCAGTCAGGGCATTGAGAATAGAAGTTGTGTTGCAGTTGTACAGGCCATTGGTGAGGCCACTCATGGTGTACTGTGTTTAGTTTTGGTCACCTTACTAGAGGAAGGGGATGTTATTAAACTGGAAAGCGTGCAGAAGAAATTTACAAGGATGTTGCCAGGGCTCAAGAGGCTGGGCTGTAGGGAGAGGTTGGACAGGCTAGACTGTTTTCTTTAGAGCATAGGAGACTGAGGGGAGATCTCACAGAAGTGCATAAGATCACAAGGGGGATGGATAGGGTGAAAGCACTCAGTCTTTTTCCTAAGGTTGGGGAATTAAGGACCAGAGGGCATCAGATTAAGCTAAGAGGGGAAAGAATACATGGCAGAAGTGGTTGAGGCTAATACACTAACATTGAAAAAGCATTTGGATGAACACATGGATAGCAAAGGTTTAGAAGGATTTGGACCAAGTGCTGGGAAATGGAGTTAAGCCTGGATAGACATTTGTCAGCATGGACCCATTTGGATTAAAAGGCCTGTCGATATGCTGTTGGGCTCTATCACTAGCAAGTCCCCTATCATGATCAACTGCCTGGAACCTGGCATACCCTTTGTTACCCTCAGTACCAGAAGCCTGGCTCAGTGCTGCAGTCCCAAGAGTCCATCACCCACTACATTTTCCAAAACAGCATACTTCTTTGAGATGAGGATAGCCACAGCAGACTCCTGCATGACCTGCCTTCCTTTCCAACCTTTGCTGAAGGGCACCCATCTAACTGACTGTACCTTCGGTTTTTCTGCCTCCCTGCAGCTCCATCCATTACCTCTCGATCCTATAAATTCCTCATTGCCTCTAACCACAGCTCTGGCCAATCTATGCGGTCTGACTGACTGCAGGAAGTGTTTGGCAAATTCATCGGTAATGTGGAAACTCTCCCTGATCTCCCACATCCATCAGGAAGAGCACATCACTCTCCTAAAGACCATCTTTGCCCTTAATCTACAGACCCAAAAAATAGCAGTCTTGCAGCTCTAAAAACACTGGTCCAGGCTAGCTTAGTGCATACGCTTTTATATAAAGTTTAATCAAGAGATGGATCTCAATATCAAAGTACCATCTAAATTCCACTACTCACTTTTGAAATTTTACAAAAGGTAACACTTTAAGAAGCTAAAATTGTGATCAGAGATAATGGGAACTGCAGATGCTGCTTCTGGGCCCGAAACATCAGCTTTTGTGCTCCTAAGATGCTGCTTGGCCTGCTGTGTTCATCCAGGCCCACATTTTGTTATCTTACTTTAAGAAGCTACTTAGCTGGTCCCCTGCTAAAAGCTCCTACACAGGTTTTTCCAAGATCAAATGTAAATTTCCCTTTCTTTTCCTCAGAACCAACTCCTATGTCCAGAGATACATGAAACCAGACAGCAAAGGCAGCAGCTGTGCAGGTTATTGCTGGGTCAGACAGCAGTGTAGGTTTCTTTCTCCGTTTGAATCAATGGCCATGTAGTCACGACCTTTGTCTCTCTTCCTCCTTTTTAAAATGCTGTTTTGATTGTCTGATTCCAAAGTTCCTAAACAGTTCAACAGCTTATAAAACAGTAATTACTACTCCTAAAATGAGGAAATCAACTCCAATGCTGAAAATACCTCAGAAGCAGCAGCTCTTACACCCGCAACTTTTCCCATCCTCCATCTTGGATTACCCAGAATCATTTTTGTAACCTCAAGTGTGTGAAGACCAAAATTAGGCAAGCGCAAGAGTTCAAGGCTACAGGAGGTGTCAAATGACAACGAATGAGAAATCTGAAAACAAGAACAAACACTTTAAATCTGACAGACTCTCAAGATTGAGGGTCAAAGACGGCCTTTCGGTAAAGGGATTTATGATGAGTTATGACAGGGGCAAGAGATGAGTTCAAGTTCGTCAGAGGTGCTAGAAGAGGGGCCAGACAAGGGTGCACAGAAATAATCAAGTGTAGAAGATCAGGGATAAGGACTTCAGCTGTAAATAAGTGGAAACAGGAGTCAAAATAGATTCCACACTTGGAAACATCCTCCCCGTTCCAACTCAAAGCCAACATTTTTGGTCAAGGTTTCGGTTATTTCTTCTGGCATCTCCTTGAGGGACAACCGAATTTTCTAACTTTGCCTCAAGATTTGCTAACCCAAACGAGCCAGTGGGGTAAAAATACCACTCAGGATCTTGATTAGAAAAGAGAAAGCTTTTCAGCTAACAGTCAAAGGACCTAATGGCATCACCACAAATTATTTCTTGAAATATACCAACAGCTGGCAAAGCAAGCCAGGTTTGTAAACTAGGCTGGAATAAAACTCTGGCCTGGAATCATGGTTAAAGCATTCTGAACCATTAGAATTAGAAGCAGAAACATTGTCATCTGTACTCGAGTATAGCGATATGAGAACCCTTAGTGAGATACTGATTTTATAGGTAACAATATTATGATACCCACCACTACACATTAAAACAAACTTTTTTTGACTTACGTATTACATAATCATTCTCAACACACCAAACCATTGGATAATTCCACAAATTTAATTCAAAGCAAAAATAAAGCATACATCTATTGCTAAAATGCTACCAGCTTCCCACAGACACACATTTGGATTGGAGAGCTATATTAGAGAGCACTGCATACATTTTCTCAGTTTAAGTGGTTTTATGTATGTCATTCCAAAGTATAATCCCACATGAAGAATATTTTCAGATAGATTTTGAAAACGGAGCTTCCTTTTTCCTATTTGTCAATGCTGGTTCCCAAAGATGAGTTCCAAAGAAGAGTAATGTTGAACTTGACATGTTAACTCCATTTCACTCCAGATACTGCCAAACCTGCTGAGTTTTTCCAGCACAGCATTTGGTGCTTTATTTTCACAATCATGGCAGTCTCCTCTTCAATGCACTTTCAATATTGATCTTAGATAATGTTCAAAAATAATAATGCCAAGGTATCCCTTTTAAATACAAGTCTTACCAAATAAACCAGTGTTCTACTGGCCTTTGCAGCCCAATTCAGAAACATACTTCAAACTTCCATTCAGTCATCTTCAAACCTAAAGAGCAACTACTCACTATTTTAATAAACATAACAGAAATACAATGGCAGATAAGCGTTCCCATTGTCACAATCTAGTCTGTATGCCAAGAAGCAAGAAGAAAATAATTAAGAGAAACATGACACACTTGGCAAGTTTCAACCGAATTCCTTGAATAGGCTGGAAAAGTTATTTATGAATTCTTTAAAGCCAAATTTGAAACTGCAACAGTACATTAACTTCAAAAGCCTTTTCATAGTTATGAAGTACTTAGGAAGTTCATGGGATTTGAAAAGCACTCTGGACAAATGTAACGGCGGTACCCACGATAACTACCGTTAGCCTCCAGAATCCAATGGTGCAGATGACGGTGCAGTACTTGACAGCACCAGCCTACAAATTTCCACTTGATAAGAGCATATAAAAACCAAGATTGCAAAAGAAATAGTTTAAACAGAGTAAAACAAATACTTGGAAGCAAATTCATGATGAGAAATAACGTTAAAACAAAACAACGGTCTAAATCCTGGTAGCGAGAGTATGCGAAGTTAAACACATAGTAATAACGACAACTAACAGGAGTGAATGCCACTACCCAGGGGTCGGGGGGGCGAGAAACTCCAGCGGGTGGACGCGGTTCCCCTCTCCCTCGTCGGGAACTCGGAATCAGCGGAATCGGAGCGGACAAGCACCTAGGCCCCAAGGCCGGCATCACTAACACCGCAACAGCCCCTCCGCAATCACTGAGAATCCATCTCTTGTGGATAACGAACCGCATCCTGCCGACCCCTGAAACCCCATACCGGGCAAGGCGGGAAGGACTGATTTCAAACCGCCGGCCCTACCAACCTACCCGAAGAAAGGTGACAACTATCCTTCCCTCCTTCACTGCCCTTGTCCCGCCATCTCGGCCAACCCCTTTTGAAAACTTCCCGCTCGAGCCCTCACGCTGTTCACGTGATCACGCGGACAGCACGTGTTGGGGGCGGATCCAGCAACAGTCAGTCACCGCCCACCCGGGGACCCCCGCAGCTGTCAGTCACTGCAGCCTGGGGACCTTGCAGCTGTCAATGACCGGACCCGGGGACACCGCAGCTGTCAATCATTGCGGCCCGGGGACCCCCGCAGCAGTCAATCATTGCGGCCCGGGGACCCCGCAGCTGTCAACGATTGCAGCCTGGGGACCCTGCAGCTGTCAATCATTGCGGCCCGGGGACCCTGCAGCTGTCAATCATTGCGGCCCGAGGACCCCCGCAGCTGTCAATCATTGCGGCCCGGGATCCCCGCAGCTGTCAATCATTGCGGCCTGAGGATCCAACAGCTCTTAATCACCGCGGCCCGGGGATCCATCATCTGCAGAATAACCCGGGAGTTGGGAGGGTGCTTGGTTTATACCAAAGAAATGATGTTGTCTCTGAGTTAGGACGCTATGAATTCATGTTCCAGAGGTCTCTGAACAGGTCGGTTAGAAAATATCTTCCTTGTTAACACTGAATGTTAGTGACGGCAAACCATAAATAAGACAACAAAAGAGAAACGTGTTGGAATAATCTGGGAGGCAGGACGTATACGGAATTGATCCAGGGAGGTCGCAATAACAAACCTACGCGGCCAGCTCTAAAACATCCGCAAACCACCCAAAGGGAAGAAAGTGGTTTCTGCAGCTTCCTCTCGGCATCATTTGTACACACGAGACATTTCACTGCCTGCAGGCTACATCTGCAAATCTTATGGGTCGCGGGTGATGAGGTTTCCGCGACTGCCCTGCCAAAACAAAATTGCAAACACCGGGGTATAATAGATTCTGTAGACCCGACAACATGTGTATACATCAGAATGTGAGGTTGGAAAAGCAAAGCAAGTCAGACAGCATCCGAGGAGCAGAGAAGTCACGGTTTGATTGTTTCAATTCCATCCTCCGGCGATTGTCTGTGTGGAGTTTGTACATTCTCCCCATGTCTGTGTGGGTTTCCTCCCACAGTCCGAAGATGTGCAAGACAAGTGGATTGGCCGTGCTAAATTGCCCGTGGTGTTCAGGGATGTGTGGATTAGTTATGGGAAAGGGAAGGTGGGGGAATGGGTCGGGGTGGGCTGCTCTTCGGACGGCCGATGTAGTCTTGTTGAGCCGAATTGAGCTGGCTGTAGGGGTTCATGAACTAAAGCTTATTAAAAACAAAAAGAGCTGAATGCTGTAAATCAGGAACAAAAACAAAGTTGCTGGAAAAGCTCAGTAGGTCCGGCAGCATCTGTGAAGGAGAAAACAGAGTTAACGTTTCGGGTCCGGTGACCCTTCCTCAGAACTGAACCGGACCCGAAGCGTTAACTCTGTTTTCTCCTCCACAGATGCTGCCAGACCTGCTGAGCTTTGCCAGCAGCTTTGTTTTTGTTCATGAACTGAAGCTTCCCCGCGTTTCATCAGCGCCCGCAACAAATGATCTGAATTCAGCACACTGAAGACGGGACGCAGAGCAGCAACTCCCTCCCATCATTCAGTCCACCGCCAGCTTCATTTTTAAAAAATGGCAACTTTGTACAGATATCGCCATCACCTCCAGGCCACAAATGTTCTTGTTTCCTTATTACTGGGCTGAAATTCGCAACATCACATGAATTGCCACATAGACTGCAGCGGAACAACATCATCAATGAATTCTGCTCTTACCTAAAGCTTGGGGATTCAAAAAGTGAAGAAACACTGAAGGACACAAGCGGCAACATATAATAAGATACCAAAGTGTGGAGCTGGAGGAACACAGTAGGCCAGGCAGCATCTTAGGAACAGAAAAGCTGACGTTTCGGGTCGCGACCCTTCAGAAATCATTTAATAATATTTTAAAATCTCCGCACAAACCTTCGACAGAAAAGGTTAGACAAAACGGTCACACAACAGTGCTATCTTTGATAGTTAAAAAATTGTAACAGTAGGAAACGTGACGCTGCACTGCACATGAAACGGGTTGCATGCTTTATGGCTAAATGGAAAGTTTAGCAATGTTTGTTCATTTTGGTCCAATGTTTAGTTGTTCATTTATGGGCAGCACATTTCTTTCTAAATCAAGCGTCATTTTTCAGGGGAAGGGAGAAAGCTTGTTGTAATGTTTGGGGAGCTGATTTGTACAACACAATGATCTGCAAATTTATTTACTTTTCCAATGCAGAACAGAGTGAATTGAAATTTGTGGGAACGCTGACTGCCGAGTGACAGCAACTCCACCCCCACAAACAACCCAATAAGATGTTATCAATCAGAGGCAACAGACGAAGAGACCCCCAAATCTAAAATCACTGTCAACTGTATCAACTTAGCAAGCACAGCTTGAATCTTGTTGAAGTATTCAGTTGCCTAGCAACCTGCAGAAACGAGTTCAAGAGTGGTTGCTGTTTCAAAATGGTTTATTTTTGGACGTTTAAGTCATTGGGCTGACGTTACAATATTTTGCTTTTGATGAAAAAACACATTTCTTAAGGGTTATTTGTGTGGCCCGCAGTCCTGAGATTCTCATCCCTAAAATAAAATGGCTAACTGAATTCGAGTTTACGTACGACAGGTTACTTTGCCCTGCGATTTAAATATTTATTCCACACAAGCCGGATGAATCAGTGCACGCACTGAGAACTATACCCAGTGGAGGGGCTTTAAACGTCAGGGCATCCAGTTTTACAGTCAATAAAACACTTCCGAAATAAAGCAGTTCTACTGTCGGAAAAATGACAGGCAACCTGTGCATAGAAAACTCATACAAAAAACACGGTTGTGACAATGACCGGATGATTTGTTTTTGTGACGTTATTCAGAGGATAAACTCCGAATAGTACCCAGAATGTTCAACCACCTGAGGTAAGGACAGCCATATGATTTTGCCTCCAACAAATGCTTGTCATGTCTCAACATCAGAAAGTAAGTGTATATTTAATGGTGTTGAAGGATCCAACAGTTATTAAAACTAGCTGTTATATGTTTTATTATAACAAAGCGTGGAGCTGGATGAACACAGCAGGCCAAGCAGCATCTCAGGAGCACAAAAGCTGACATTTTGGGCCTGGATCCTTCATCAGAGACCCTTCATCTGATGAAGGGTCTAGGCCCGAAACGTCAGCTTTTGTGCTTCTGAGATGCTGCTTGGCCTGCTGTGTTCATCCAGCTCCACACTTTGTTATCTTGGATTCTCCAGCATCTGCAGTTCCCATTATCACTGTTATATATTTTATACTTTGCAGAAAGCTAAGCGTGTGGACGAATAGCTAACTATTACGTTACTTAGAACAGCATGCTTCCATTTGTATGTCATGTGGTTCGATGTAAGATGGACTATGTAATCTGTACACCCTCATGGGGTCTTGTTGCCATGTTACGGTGATGATATCATGAGAATGTCCTTTTAAGCTGTGCTAGCCCTGAGACGTAACAGAAAACACAGGACATCAGATTAATGTCACAAAGACAATGTTGCTGGGAAAGTTCAGCAATTCTGGCAGCATCTGTGGAGGAAAAAACCGAATTCATGTTTTGGGTTCGGTGACCCTTCCACAGAACTTTTCCAGTAACTTTGTTTTTGTTCCTGATGTACAGCATCCGCAGTTCTTTCTGTTTTTGTTTTGCATCAGATTACTGGTTCATGGGAAAGTTTGCACTTCTGACAGTGCAGCACTCTGGGAGTACTATACTGGAGTGTGAGCCTGGAATGTCTGCACTCAGGACTTTGGAATGGGACTTCAAACCTCAACATACTGATTCCATAACAAGGAAAGCTACCCAGCTACAATCTTGCTGCTGTTCACTTTCAATAAGTGACTGTGCATGACTGAGTAGACATCTACCAATGGAAAAATTGAACTCAACAATGAAGTCTTCCGCAGTCAAACAACATGTCACACATTGAAAGTTAAGGTTCCGAAATGAAAAGGAGGATAACTGTTTGCTTTTTTTTACTAGAAAGATGGGATCTTACATAGCAACCACTTGGACAGAGAGATAGGGCCTTAATTCAACAATTCATCCGAAAGGTAACACTTCTAATAACAGGGCAAAATCACGCTCATTGTATTTGCCACTGCTATACATCATGCAGGACTTATGTGAAATACCATCCTCCTGTCTTCCTGTGGGGTCATGTGTCACCAATGGAATCACCAGTTTCAGGAAAACACTGACGATACAATCATAGAAAGAAACTACTTGCATTTATGTATTTCATATTTATTCATCTGGCGTGGAAAACCAACAATTATTATCCATTCCTAAATCCCTTAAACTGCCTTCTGGAACTGCTGCAGTCTGTGTAATGTACATTCGCCTAAAGTGCTATTCGGGAGGGTTTTTCAGGATTTTGACCCAGCAGCCGTGAGGATGAACATTGTGTGTGGGGCTCGGACCAACTTTGATGATGTTTCCATGTTCTGACTGCCCTTGCTTTTCTAGACTGTAAGGGTTGCGAGTGGGAAGATGCTGTCAAAGGAGACTTGTGAGTTGCTTCAATGCATCTTGTAGATGGTACACATTGCAGTTGTCATGCACCAGTGAGGGATGGAGTGTCGATCAAGTGAGTTGATTTGTTGTGGATGTTGTTGAGCTTCTTGAATATTGTTTGAGCTTCACTTGCCTTAGCAAGTATTTGTTCACAGTCCTGATTTTAGTTTTGTAGATTGTAGGGAGGCTGTAGAGTCAGGAAGTGAGTTACTCATTGCAATTTTCTCAGCCTGTGAAATGATGCTGAAACTACAGTACTTATGTGACTCATGCAGTTAAGTGTTTGTTCACTGATGATTGCAAGGATCCTGATGGTACTAGATAATAATGCCAGTGACATTAAAGGGGAATGTTCCAATTCTACCTTAAAACATAGAACAGTCCAGCACAGGAATGGGCCCTTTGGACCACAGTGTTGCGTCAAACATAATGCCAAATGAAACTAATTCCTTCTGTCTGCCCGTGGACCATATCCCTCCCTTCCTCACATATTCATGTGCTTGTCTAAAAGTCCCTTAAATGCCCCTATTATAGCTCTACCACCACCCCTGGTAGCACATTCCAGACAGAAATCCACTCTAAAGTCTTACATTCCAGGCTCCCACCATTCTCTGTGCAAAAACCTTGCCTCTCACATCTCCTTTATACTTTTCCCCTCTCACTTTAAATGCACGGCCCCGAGTTTTAGACATTTCAACTCTGAGAAAAAGATTCTGACCGTCAACCCTATTTATGCATCTCATAATTTTATTGACTTCTAGTCTCCTGTCAGCCTCTGCCACTCCAGGGAAAACAACCTGAGTTTTTTCTAGCCTCTCCTTTCAGCTCAGACCCTCTAATCCAGGCAGCGTCCTGGTAAACCTCCTCTGCACCCTCTCCACAACCTCTACATCGTTCCTGTAATGTGGCAACCAGAAATGAATGCAATACTGTAAGTATGGCCTAACCAAAGTCTTATAAAGCTGCAACATGACATTCTGACCCTTGTACTCAATTCCCCAACTACTAAAGGCAAGCATGCCTTACGCCTTCTTTACCACCATAACTAATTATGTGGCCACTTTCAGGGAGCTATGGACTGGAACCCCAAGAGCCTTCCGTACATCAATGCTGTTCAGAGTCCTGCCATTGACTGTATACTTCTCCCTAAAATTGGATCTCCCAAAGTGCAGCACCTCACACTTACTAAGATTAAACTCCATCTACTATTTCTCAACCCAGATCTGCAATTGATCCATATCCCACTATATCCTTTGACAACCTTCTACACGATCCACAACTCTACCTATCCTTGTATTATCTGCAAACTTACTAACCCAACCATCTACATTTTCATCTAAGTCATTTATATATATCACAAACAGCAGAGATCCCGGTGCAGATCCCAGTGGAACACCCCTAGTCACGGACCTCCAGCCTGAAAAACACCCTTCAACTACTACCCTCTCTCTTCTATTAGCAAGGCGATTCTGAATCCAAGCGGCAAAGTCACCATGGATCCCAAGCATCTTAATCTTCTGGATTAGCCCACCATGAAAAGCCTTGTTGAAAAGCCTTAGTAAAATCCAAGTAAACAGCATCCACAACTCTACCCTCATCAATCACCTTCAACACCTCCTCGACAAATTCAATCAACTCAGTAAGACATGACTTGCCCTGCATAAAGCCATGCTGATTGTCCTTAATTAGGCCATGCTTTTCCAAATGTGCATAAATCCTATCCTGAAGAAGTCTCCCCAATAGCTTCCCAACCACTGTTGTGAGGCTCACTGGTCTGTAGTTTCCTGGATTATCCCTACTTCCCTTCTTGAATAGAGGAACAACATTAGCTCCTCACCAGTCATCTGCGACCTCTCCAGTGGCTAGCAAGGATACAAAGATCATGTTCAAGCTCCCAGCAATCTCCTCTGTTGCCTCTCTCAATAACCTAGGGTGAATACACCCACATCCTCTGCCTCCAAGCACAGTTATTGCAGAAGATCATTAATGCCGCATCGGTATTGGGTGATGTTACTTATCAATTTTCAGCTCAAGCCTGAAACGTGCCCAGGATTTTGTACAATTGCACATGGACTACTTCAGATACTGAAGAGTTGCACATGAAACCAAACACTGTTCAATCAACAAACACCCCCAATTCTTACCTCATGATGGAGAAAAGCATAAGTTCCCATAACAGCAGTGTGATAATAAGACTATATGGAAGGCCACGATTACCTGCTTAATTGTATTATGTGTTTCTAAATAATCTGCAATTACAGCCTTTGCAACAGACTCTAAATTTTCCCAATAATTGGCATTAAGCTAACTGGCCTCGAAAACTGTAAGATATTGGAGCAGAATTAGTCCATTCTGCCCTTCCAGTCTGCTCCGCCATTCGATCATTATTAATATGTTTCTCAACCCCATTGCCCTGCCTTCTCCCTGTAACTTTTCATCCTCTTATTAATCAAGAACCTATCTACTTCGGTCTCTACTCGAATGACCTATCCTCTACAGCTTTCCGTAGCAATGAATTTCCTAGATTCACTACCCTTTGACTGAAGAAGTTCCTCTTCATCTCACTTCTAAAGAGTTGTCCCTTCACTGACAGGCTGTGCCCTCAGGACCTAGTCTTTTTAAAAATTGATTCATAGGATGAAGCTGTTGCTGACAAGGCCAGCGTTTATTGCCCTTCCTAATTGCCCACAGGGCAGTTAAGAATCAACCACATTGCTGTGGGTCTGGAGGCACATGTAGGATGGACCATGCAAGGATGACAGTTTCCTTCATGGATATTAATGAACCAAATGGATGTTTTCAACTATGGACAATGGATTTATGGTCATCATTAGACTGTTAATTCCAGATTTTTACAAAGTGAATTTGATATCCGCCATCTTCTGTGGTGGGATTTGGACCCGGGTCCCCAAAGCATGACCTAGGTCTCTGGATTAAAAATCCAGCGATAATATCACTAGGCCATCACCTTCCCTTGTCCTAGTCTCTCCTACAAGTGGAAATGTTTTGTCCACATTATCCAGGTCTCATCATTTTTTTTAAAGTTTTGGTGAGATCCCTCCTCCTCCTTCTAAGTTCCACAGAGACAGAGTTCTAAACTACTCCTCATTTGACAAGCCCTTCATCCCCAGGATTACTCTTGTAAATGTCCTCTGGACCCCCTCTGACACCGGCACATCCTTCCTTAGATACAGACAATAACTGCTCAATATCATCCAACTATGACTTGAACAGAGACATATAATGACCAGATAATCTGATTTTGTGATGTTGGTTGAAATAACAAGCGGCCGGGCACCAGGGAGAACACCCCCACTCCTTAAAACTGTGACAGGGAATCATCTACATTCACTTGAATGGACAGGCAGGGCCTCAATTTGATGTCACGTCCGACAGACATATTCCCTTCATCCTGCACTGGGAATGTCAGCCTGGGTTAGATAATTGTGACAAAAATATAAGTAGATAATCTGGAAAGAAAAACAAAATAGTGTAGTGAACATGGGAAAAAATACAATGCTTTTGATTATACAATTGCATTGGCAATAAAAAGAGACAACATTGGAAACGCTCTGCAGATAAAACAGGTATGGACAATCTTCAGCCAAAATACCAAGTGGAGGATGCATCTCAGCCTCCTCCAGTGTTTCCCAGTATCACAGATACCAGTCTCCAGCCAAATTGATTCAATCCACATGATATCAGGAAACAACTGGATGCACTTGACACTGCAAAGGCTTTGGGCCTCGATAACATTACTGCAATAGTACTGAAGACTTGTGCTCCAGACTCCTCCAGCCAAGTTCTTCCAGTATAGTTTCAACACTGGCATCTACCAAACAAGGTGGAAAATTCTGAGGAAGGGTCACCAGACCCGAAACATTAACTCTGTTTTCTCCTTCCCAGATGCTGCCAGACCTGCTGAGCTTTTCCAGCAACTTATTTTTGTTCCTGATTTACAGCATCCACAGTTCTTTTAGTTTTTATTATGGTGGAAAATTGCCCAATTGTCCTCTACACAAAAAAAGACCAAATATAACCTGTAAAGTGATGGAAAGTGTCATCAACAGCACCTGCTCAGCAATAACCAGCTCATTGTCTCCCTGTTTTGGTATCACCATAGTCATTCAGGTCCTGACCTCATTATAGCCTTAGTTTAAACATGGACAAAAGAGCTGAATTCACAGTTGAGGTGAGAGTTACAGCCTTTGTCATCAAGGCTGCTTTCAACCAAGTGTGGCATCAAGAAGCCCGAGCAAAACTGGAATCGGGGGCAAATTTTCTGCTGGTTGGAGACATACCTGACACATAGGAAGATGGCTGTGGTTGTTGGAGATCAATCATCTCAACTCCAGGACATCGCTGCAGGTGTTCCTCAGGGTAGTGTCCTCGATCCAATCATCTTCAGCTGCTTCATCAGTGACCTTCCCTCCATCATAAGGTCAAAAGTGGTGATGTTCACCGATGATTGCACAATGTTCAGCAGCATTTGTGATTCCACGGATACTGTTCAAATGCAACACAATCTGGACAATATCCATGCTTCAACTGACAAGTGATAAGTCACATTTGTGCCATACAAACACCAGGTAATGACCATCTCAAATAAGAGACTATTTAACCACTGCCCCTTGAAATTCAATGGTATTACCATCAGTGAATCCCATACCCCACCCACCACACTCTCAACATGTTGGGGTTCCCATTGACCAGAAATTCAACTGGACTTGCCACATAATTACAATGGCAACAAAAGCAGGCGAGAGGCTAGGGATATTGTAATGAGTAACTCATCTCCTAACACTCCAAAGCCTGTCCACTATCTACAAGGCTCAAGTTAGGAGTGTGATGGAATACTCCCCACTTGCCTGGATGGGTGCAGCCCCATCAACACTGAAGAAGCTTGACACTATCCAGGACAAAGCAGCCCGCTTGACTGGCCTACATCCATAAGCATTCACTCCCTACACCACCAATGCTCAGTAGCAGCAGTGTGTACTATCTACAAATGTGCTGCAGGAACTCGTCAAAGATCCTTAGAAAGCACCTTCCAAACTCATCACCACTTACTTCCAGAAGGACAAGGGCAGATATCCCTATCTGAGAATTCCCTCCCTAAGTGCATCATGGATCAACCCACAACATATGGACTGCAGTGGCTCAAGAAAGCAGCTCACCACCACATTCTCAATGACAACTAGAGTTGGACAATTAAATCCTGGCCAACCAGTGACGTTCACAAACTGCAAGTGAATATAAAAAAGGATAGATGGGAACACGACCATCTGCAAGCCCCCCTCCAAGCCACTCAACAACTTGATTGGGAAATATATCTCTGTTCATTCACTGTCACTGGGTTAAAATCCTGGAATTCACTCCCCAGTGGCATTCTGGAACAACCTACAGTGTGTAGGCCGCAGCTGTTCAATAAGACAACTCAACACCACCTCTTCAAGGGCAACGAGGGATGGGCAATAAATGCTAGTCAGTCAGCGATGAGCAGATCCCACCAACAAATAATAAATAGAAAAATCACAGCTATTTATAATTTTAAATTTAAAAGCTGGAGCTTTCTCTCTTAGGAGTAAAGGCTTACAATGTGACCAAACCCTGAACACGCAGTGTTAAATGGGTTGCTGCCAGTAGGCTGGATTTAGCTAGAAAAGTGTACACACTGAGTTCCTGATCACACAGTACCATCAGAAGTTGTCAAAAAAAAATCCCCGGAATTCTCTTAGAGGATGAGTCATCATGGGCTGTTCTCAGATACCTTATCCCGAGGACAATGAGGCAGCTTATTGGGTGTGGCTGCAGACAGATGAAAGCAAGATAATTATATGTATCTGATAGTTCTCGTTCTTTGACTTTCTGAACGCTTTTCTGCTTTCTACATGTGTAACATTATTTCTGTGAAATACAACAGACAGGAGTGTTCAAATTATACGGGAAAATAACATTTCCAGTCAAATCATTTGATGATTGAAATATTTTTTAAAAATTCATTCACAGGATACAGGCATTGTAGACCAGGCCACATTTATTAATCATCCCTAGTTGCCTCAGAGACTCAACCCCATTCCTATTGGTCTGGAGTCACATGTAGTCCAGGCCTGGTAAGGATGGCGGGTTTCCTTGCCTAAATACATTTGTACTGGAACCTGCAACTGACAGGAAAGAGAAATTTGCCAACAATTGAATCAAGTGTTGCAATGTCCTTCAGGTATGATTTGGGCTACCTTCCAATAATTTTTACGAATGTACAAATAATGGAGTCTTTCTTTCATCGGATATACAGTGGAAATCGTATGTGATAAAATTAAAACTACAATTACTTCAAAAATCACATATACTTATGATTAATTTAGATCACTTTAAAACTGTTGGATATTCATGTCTCCTCCTTCTTCCTTGGCCATTGATCAGGATTGAGAATGCCTTTGTTCCACTGCAGTTTGATTGGTTTTGCAATGGTTAAGTCCGAAGAGTGATCTGCAGACACAACCAAATGCAGGCAAATGTTGCTTGAATATTGAGTTGAATATCCTTTTATTGTCACAAAGGGCCACTTTGCTAAATTGGAGGTTAATGTGCCCTGTCCAACACATAAGCTTCATCTCTGCCTGTTCCCGCTGAAGACTCGCTGTGTTCTTTTGGGTCAGTCACAAATCAGGGATTCTGATTAGTCAGCAGGAATATGTTACTTCTTCAGGATACTTTAAGACATTCTTATAGTGTTTCTCTTGGGAGTGCTCTGCTGCACAAAGTTCTGAGCTGAGCAATAAAGTAAAATAGTATGGATGCTGGAAGTCTGAAATATAAACATAAAAGTTGGAGAAATTCAGCAGGTCTGGTAGCATATGTTGGGAAAGAAATAGAGTTAATGGTGAGTCTAAAGACCCTTCTTTGGAACAGAAGATGGCTGAAAAAGATGTCTTTTAATGTTTTTAATAAAGGTGAAGTAGAAGTAGGTGGAACAATTAGAGGGTGTACAAAGCAAAAGACAAATGGAATGTTAATTTTGGTAAGGGAGAGGTTGAGATGTAAAGTGTTATGGTGAACAGGAGAAAATAGCTCTGTAACATACAAAGCTCCTCACACAGCTGTTCCCACCACATCCTGAGAACTACATTCAGTGCCATCTAACACATGGCATTCACACTCTGTCAGCAGAATCTCCTGGTGTCTCAAAGTTGTCCTGGTCATACAGTCATAGATTCATGAAGTCATACTGTATGGAAACAGACCCTTCAGTTCATCCCAAACTAAACTAGTCCCATCTGCCTGCTCCTGGCCCATATCCCTCCAAACCTTTCCAATTCATGTACTTATCTAAGAATCTTTTAAATGTTTGAACTGTGACCGCATCTACCACTTCCTGAGGAAGTTCATTCCACACACGAACCACCATCTGTGTATGAGGTTTGCCCATCAGGTCCGTGTAAAATCTCTCTCCTCACACCTTAAAAATAGGACCAGGGTCCTGAAGACCCCATTCTGGGGAAAAGATACCTGCCATTAACCGTATCTATACTGCACATGATTTTATAAAGCTCTATGAGGTCATCTCTTAGCAGTCCTCAGTTTCATTTCACACTTTGTCTCATTCAACACTTCTGAGAAGAGAAACATTTTCTCTTTGTTTCAAGGAATGAGCTTCAAAAACTGTCAGGTACTGATGCCAGTCTGGATTCCTCTTCCCTCCCATTCCTGCTGATTCTCCGATCCCTACTTTTTACCGTATGTTTACTATACCCCCAACTTTAATATTTCTGAACAATCTGGTCAGAAAAGGACTTAACTTTATCCCTTCCTGGTGCCACATCAATGAATTTTAGGTACATGATATCAAACTCTTCTCCAGTCACTTTTGTCTCCACACATACTTCTTTGGATAGGAGTCCAGGCCCCAACAAACAGACCCTTTAATCCATCCCCAGTACTCTCCCTCCACCTGCACCCCTCTCTCTGGTCTTTCGCCCATACTGATCTCTTCACCAACAACTGTCGACATGATATAATCCACCTGAGTTGCCTGTTCCCCATATCCACTCTAAGCTATCTCCTTCTGAACTTGCTGCACTCCATTTCCTCACCCAGTTTTATAATCAAACCTCCTGGGGCAGCAGGCTTATCATCTGGTGTGCTGACCGCTACTGGCAGAGGTTGAGTGACAACTCTTTGACACCTCCTCCTGTCTCCCCCAGATGACAAAGCCACCACTGAACATCAGGTTGAATTTTCCAGCACTGTCACTGACCTCATCTCCAGCGCAATCTTCCCTTCTGGTCCATTTGACTTATTTCTTTCAATCTTGACTCTATTTTTCACCCAATTTTAAGTCTCTTCCAACTTGCATTTGTGATTCTGCTGGTGCTTTTCATCAGCTCCATAATTGCCAGTTTCCTGACCCCAGCCTCTCCTTCAGTGTGACACACAAGCTCACTACACAACTATCTCCAACCTATGGTGACTGGAATGAGATCAGCCAGCACGTTCCCTGATTGGACCAAATTAACAGCCCTCCAACTGGGAGCCCTGGCTGACTGATAAGGGGAATGTCAGAGAGGCTGGCACACTGGTGGCTGACTTTAAATGAGGCAATATGAAAGTCAAGGATCGTTCATGTGTAAATAAAGGGTGACTTGGTCTTAGGTATCAGCCCCTGTGGAGTTATTTCATCTTCAACATAGTCCGAAGGCCTTCCACATCTTCCTTGAAGAACTAACTGTCTCTCACCACCACCCGCCTCCTTTGTCTGGCTGAGCCAGTTCTCTGGCTCAACTTCTCATTTACAACTTCTCATTTAATTCATTTCTCTTTCTCCGGGGTGAGGGTGTGACCGTGGGCACCCACACAGGTGCCAGCTCAGCCTGTTTCTTTGTGGGGTCCGTGGAACATTTCTTGTTCCAGTCCTATTTAGGCCATACCGATTAACTCATATTCTGATATATCAACGATGCCCTGCCTATTGCTTCCTGCTTTCATCTGCAATTGGAAAATAGATTCAGCTTTACTTCAACTTCCATCTTTCCTCTCACTTTTACCCGATCCATCTCTGACTTTTCCCTTCCCTGACTTCATGGTTTCCATTCCTGAGGACAGACTAGCCACGAATATTCATCACAAGCCCACTGCTTCCCAGTTGATAACTTCCTCACAGCCTGTCTCCTGCAGGGACTCCATTCTATTCCCGGAATTTCTCCATCTCTGTTACTTCTGTCCCAAGGTTTCACAGAGTGTCTCTGACATATTCTTCTTTTTTCTCCAATTGAGAACTTCCCTGCCCTACCACCATGGATAACAGAGCCTCCAGCCTTGTCCAACCCACCTCTTACACTTCTGTTCTCACACCTTTCCCTTCCTCCCAGAACAACAATTAGGTTCTTCTTGTTCTTAACTTCCACCCACCAATTTCATTTTCAAAGGATCTTCCTCTGGCCTTTCTCCAGCAGGATGCCACCACAAAACACATTCTCCCCTCCCCTTTCAGCATTCACAGAAACTGTTCCCTCTGTGGAACTCCTCCATCACTCCTTACACTTCCTCATTCCCTCATTGTACCTTGCTGTGCAATCACAGAGGATGCAACATCTGTCCTTTTGCCTCCTCCCCTCCCTCATCAGAATTTTGCAGGGAACGTTTTTTGCAATGTCTTGGTCCACTTCTCTGCACTTCTAACACTTTATCAGTGCCTCTTCCACTGTAACCGCCCCTTCGGAACACTGTTCCATGTAATCGCAGGTGAAGCAGTGATTTATATGTAATTCTTTCAATCTAATCTACTTCATTTGTTGCCTCCAACATGGTCTCCTTGCAGTGATTACTTTATGGAATACCTCCACTCTATCAGTAAAAATGGCCGTACCCTTCCAGTTGTTTGCCATTCCAATACACCATTTTCCTCCCATACTAAAATCTGTGTTCTAGGCCTGTGGTAGTATTCCAGATTTTTTGGGGTTGTTCCAGTCATATCTGGCTGGGTCACCCTCTGACCCCTTTTAAGCAAAAGCAACTGTAGATTCTCTAACTCAAACATGGGCTTCATTGCTTTCTGACTTAGTGATTGCAAAACTGTACAATACCCTTTGGTTCCAATAGGCCTTTCTGCTTTGGGCAAATATTTTCTCTTTCTGATTCTTAAGAATACTCGTAGGACCCAATTTTAACTGCTGGCAGATTTCTCTTTCTTTCTGTTTCCAAGCTGTTCTTGCTCCAGATGCAAAGTGACAGGGTATGTGAGCAAGCACACAGATTGTTCCAAAAAGATAGCTCCTTGCGCTATAGTTCTTTTTAATCAATCTTTCCTGGTAATGTGGTGACAAACATCACAGGTGACACACTCTGGTGCAGGTACGACTTAAACCTGGACATTCTGGGCCAGAGATAGGGATCCTACCACTAAGTCATATGACTACCTCCATACAATCTTATCCCCATGACCATGTTGCAACCTGTGATAGCCCAGATCAATACTTCAACTTCATTTCTCAAGCCTGTCCTATGTTCTCCTCAGGCTGGCAAATTCTCTGGTCCAACAACTGTTTGAGCTCAAAGCAACTGGATCAGGGAGGTCGATGACAAAGTATGTGCTGAGTTTATTTTGTAAAAGTAAATTTTTAATCATGTGAACCCTTTGCAACCTTGGATTGAATTACAGAGAAATTCAATCATATGGAGCAAGGTTGAGATTTTTGTTTGATAATTACAAACACTTGAGCAAAGCCTTTCAGTAGACAAGTCCCCTGGTGTTCAATTCCTTACTGTTTAAGCTGTCCCTGATCCACCCATTGTTTTGCTAAATTTGGATAGCCCCTTTTATGCCTAGCAACAGTACAAGATATGTTTAATGTTGCAAATCGCAATAATGTACCAATTTTAAATTGCAACCAAGATTTATTTTCAAGTAATTCAAGCATTTTATGGTGCCGGAGTTGAGGAAACCACTGTAGAGAATGCAGAGATAAGAGCAGAGCAAAAGTGAAGATTGCATCGATGTCTCACAAATAAAGATTTTGGGGAACTGTTTATTTTCTGCAACAGTAAAACGTGTTGGCAAGTGCCTTTCCAGAAATTTGTGCAGTTTGGCAAAGGACAATGTCAAGGAATATGAAGGACTAAAATGACCAATAGCTAATTGCCATTCAAATAGCCTCTTCTCATTTAGTTAACAAAGATTCAGTTTAAAACAACAATTAATTGAGAAGCAAATGCAATTTCTGGACGAGAGTTTCCAGCTTCTAATAACCTTGAGGTGAAGAACTGGTACCTAATGTCATCTCTAGAAGATTTAGCACTTAACTTTTTGATCATGCTCCTTCGACCCAGATTCCCTGACCAACAGAAATAGTTTTTCTCTGTTCTCCTGAACATCTTGAAAACTTTACGAAAATTTCCCCTTTGACTTCTAATTCCACCAGTTTTAGTAATAATTTCCTGTCATTTAATCCATTAGGTCCAGGTGCCATTTTGGTAAATTTTCACTGCGAATGTATCAGGGACAATATATCCCCATCAGGTGTGATGCTCAGAACTTCTCACAGTATCAAGATGTTGGCTAACCAGGACTATACATGTCCAAATCATGTAAAGGCATGGCCTCTTGACTAATTCAATACAAGCATAAGGAATGTAATTATCTCTGGTCCCCTCATTTTCACTGTCAGTTTTTCACCATGTAGGTAACAAATTTGTTTCATCGTTTTCAGGTCTAAAGTAGGCAACCCCACATTGACTTACACTGAATTCCTTTTTCCACCTTTCCCCACTCAGTCAGATTGAGGATATCCATTGACATAACTTTGTAATGTTATACTTAACAATGCTGCCTATCTTCTGTGATTGGCAAATTAGCTGATGTGGCTTTCTATCTGAAAGGCCAGTTGTTAACAAATAGTGAATTGCTTAGATCCCCAACACTATATCAGTAGCCTCATTCTACTGAGCGTGTATCCACAATCACTAATCCCTATCTCCTGCCACTTAGCCAATTTGCTAACCAGGACAACAATTTGCTGTTTGTTTGATGAACTTCAGGGATTTTATTGAATTCCTCCTGGATATCCATGACAAAATATGGTTGGAAAATTCCAAACTGGATGCCGGAACTAGAGAGGAATTTAGTCCACATGCTCACAGAAGATAAAGGAAATGAGAGAAACAGAAGAAAGAAGTCAAATCAGACTTGATGTTAACTTGCCTGAAAAGCTGTGGAGAGTAAAGGCAGTGTGTAATTCACAAACTATTCCCTGGTTGTTCAGTCTTCCATTATTAATTAATAAATCCTTTTACTTTGTTACAATGAAACCAGTGTATGCCAACATTTTGTCACATTAAGCTGTACTGGGACCTGTGATTTTTGGCCCTATTTTGGGTAGTGGGACCAGGATGCCAAGATGGAGGAGTCATGTCAGCTGGTGTGTGAGGCACGCCGGACGACTTAGCCTCTTGTCAACCTTTTCATTGAGCTGCTGGAGCCAGTTTCGATATTTCAAGCCAGATGCCTGAGGAGGCTTCTCACCCAACTGTGACCATGCCCATTCCCACATAAGATGGGAGTCAACACACTATGGGCTCACCGTGCCAATTTAATTGGCCTTCACCCAAAACAGCTCATGTATTCACCAATTATGGATGTACATTTCCACTGCAAACAGCTGTGATAGCAATAGTGGGAAAGTACAGCAAAACTGGAAAAATCTGATACTCCATATCAAGAAAGTCTAATTTTACCCTATAGTTTAAAGGCTGAGTTCAGAATCTTATAATGAGCAGCAAATATTTTATTTTTATATATTTACACCTCACTATTAGCCACTTAGTGGCTAATCTCACCTCACTTCTATGCAGCTTCCGATTCTCCTGTTTCACAGAGAAACTAAACTGCACTAATTTCCAACATGAAAGTCAGAGCTGTAACCTGGAGGCAGCAGCTCACCAGTTGCTTCTCCAGGCCTTCATTTGACCTCCATGAGTCAACAGGGTAAGGGGTAGCCAAGAGGTACCACCACAGTCAGTCAAGGGGCTTATCTAATTCCAGTCCTAGCTTGGCCACTCCGTTCTGGAAGACAGGTACAAGTGTGTAGGTATCAATTCTTCCTGCAATGGGACAAAATGGGGGGGGAACGGAGTATGATCAGTGGATGGAAGAGCAGTTAGTGGCAATGCATGAGCAGGAATGATGATAAAATGCTTTCCATTGAGTGAGTAGGAAATGCTGAGGGCAGGAAGTTTTAGCATTTGTGATAATGAAGTAGGTAAGAACAGTTGAACAAAACTGGTATGTGCCTTAGTTGTAAAGAGAGCTCTGATCCATGAGCAGTGCAAGACGTGTCTGCAGAGTGCTGGTCCTGTGAGCAGGAGGTAAGAGAGGGAAGATAAAAGTTCCAAAGGAAGGGCCACTGGACCTGAAATGTTATCCGTTTATTCCTTCACAGGTGCTGCCAGACCTGCCGAGCTTTTCCAGCAATTTTGTTTTTGTTGTTGAACAGGGGGGGGAATGATGATGGCGCTTACTTTTCCGGAACAGGGTTGGCACAGTCGCTCATTAGTTAGCACTGCTGCCTCATGTTGCCAGTGACCTGGGTTTGATTTGAGATGGGAAACTGGAGTTGGAACCACTGAATGGATGGAGCAAGTTCAAAGGGCTGAATAGTCTCCTCCTTAATCCTTTGGTTAAATCTCTTTTCAGGACTCAAAACAAAATCAAAATAACCTACTCGATCTACTCATCCTAAGAATTCCTCAACATCAATGATACTAGGATAGATGAGGACGAGATAATGAAATTCTTCAACATAACAAGACGATTTACATCCATAAACATTGAAATAGCCAAAGAAATAATTGCCACACTGCTAGACAAATCAAGTAAGCAGACAACCCAGGACTTGCCAACAACAATAAGGACACCACCATGAAACTACTAGATCTGTGCCTCATGACCCATTTCACTTTCAATAACAACATATACAAACAAATCAGCAGAGCATCACTGGGATTCCCCAATATCAGGACTAATTGCAGAAGCAGTAATACAAAGGTTCAAATGGACACTGCTCCCCACTATACAACCCAAAATGTGGATGACACCTTCGTGATTATTAAACGCACTAAACTGGAAGAAACCCACCAACACATAAACAACATCCTTAACAGGATAAAATTCACATAAGAAAGAACAACAACTCCCCTTTCTGGTCATAATGGTGGAACACAAAAACAAGGAGCTCCAGACTAGCATATATAGAAAGACCACACATACAGACCAAATAGTCAATTACACTCGCAACCTCCCCAATGCCCACAAATGGAGCTGCATCAGCACACTATTTAAATGAGCCACAACACATTGCAGCAACCCAGAACTACGCAGAGCAGAACAGAAACACTTATACAGAGCCTTCAAAAGAAACGGATATCTGAAAAGCACAATCTGCTGTTACCTGTGAGACAGACCACAACAGGAAGAGACAACACGACAAGACTCACCAAATCACCCTATCATACATCAAGGACAATACAGAGATGATCACAAGACTACCCAGACCCCTAGGTATCAGAGTAGCCCACAAACCGACAACTACTCTATGACAGCTCCTGACAAATGTAAAGAATCCCATATCCAAAACTGGCAAAAAACTCGGGTAATATACAAAATACACGCAAGGACTGAGAGAAACATTACATAGACCAAACTGGAAGAAAATTGACTATACGGGTACAGGAACACCAACTAGCCACCAAGAGGCACGACCAATTCTCACTTGTCGGACAATCAGGGACATGAATTTGACTGGGACAACACATCAATAATTGCACAAGACAAAGAAAGACACGGAGGCCTGGTATTCCAATCGGTACTCAAAAACAAACGCATTGAATTATACCCTGTTTACAAACCACTGAGAAACAAAACTGGAAATAATACCCAATGCTTCACCAGAGGCGCACTGACGATGATACTTCGCAGGGTGATGAAACATTCGTAACCAAACCAACCAGCTCAGCGAGCATTATCTACAACATCAAAATAACCAAGGCTGAGAAAAAAAATCACAGTGCAGTGCTGATGGAATGCTGTACTGTTGAGCATGGTAATTATTGGAAAAGATGTTAAACTGAAGCCTGGCTGTCTGTCCAATACTTATCACTCAATCAACATCACATAAAATAATGTTACCATTATCACATTTCAGTTTGAGAGTGTCTGCTATGTTTCTGTGATTACACCAATCCCTACAACTGAAAAAAGTACTCACCTGGCTGTAAACTGCTGATCAAAGTCTAACAATTGGTTGAAGTGATAAATAAATGCAAGGCTTCCTTATTCCTTTTCTAAAACTGATATCAGAAGCTTGATAAGAGGAAACGCTAGAGAAGCAGCAAAAAGCACTGTACACAAAGGTCAGGACCTAACTTTCAACCGATGTTGGTGGGGAGCGGGGCTGAAGATTGGGGTCAAATGTAAAGAACCTTTGATGTAAATCAGATAAATGCACTAATTTGGATCTTGTAGAAATTCAACTCTTTAGTGACACCAAGTGATAAACATCAGTATTACAAGTGAATGATTTGGGTGACCACTATCACAAATGAATCAGAGTAAACAAAATGCTTGATTGTTTAACATTGACCAAAACAGTTATTCAAGTCACTTGATAAACAGTGATAAATGTTGGGCTGTCAGTAACACTAATATACCAAGAAACTATAGATGAGATATGATTACGACCATAAAATGTAGGAGCAAAAGTAGGCTACTCAGCCCATTAAATCTACTCAGCCATTCAATGAGGTAACAGCTGATCTGATAATCGTCAACTCTACTTTCCTAAGTTTTCACCATAACCCTGATTAAAGTTTGAGTCTCTCAGCCTTGAAGATACTCAATTTCACAGCCTCAATAACCGTCAAAGACTCACTATCCTTCAAAAAAAATGTTGGTTTTTAAGCAAGTTTTAAAACGATCAGTATAGTGTGGGCATTTGAAAAAGGAAGTATACAGTACATGGTGGAACTTCTCAGGCTGGAGGAAAAACAGATAGAGGGGGACAAGAGCATGGTGAAGTATTGACAGTGAGGTACTGAAACAAACAGTCAACAATGACAGGATACTAACAAAAGTTTTGGATGAGCTGAAATTTACTTTAGGTGGAGGATGGGATTTCTGCCAAGAGATTGAAATAGTCAAGTACTGAGGTGTCAAAATCTTTTGTCCAAAAACCTCTTTCCAGGGGATCACATTTTAAAGGATACTGCACCGAAGAGAAATTTCTTCACCCCAAGAGGACTGGACCTGCGCAATTCCAGGCTATTGAAAGCAGTTGAGGCTACAATATTCAATGTTTCCAAGAGAAGTTAGATATCGTTCTTGGGCTAAAGTGATCAAAGGTTATGAAGAGAAAGTGGGAATAGGGTATGAGTGGAATGATCACTATGACCATACTGAATGGTGGAGCAGTCTCAAAGAGGGCGAATGGTCTACTCCTGCTCTTATTTTCTACGTTTTTATGTAAGCAGCAGAAACAGAGGTAGAGATAGAAGCATGTGAATGTATAAGTATTGTTTTGAAATGGTTGCAAAACAATTGTTTTCTTTCAACTCTGCTTCCTATTCAGATTATTTTCACCTTTTCTCAATACAGCACAAAACTAAACTCCATCTGCATAACATACAACCATTAGCTTGCACAGATTGTTTTTCTACCCAGAGCCAAGAACATTCTAAAGGCAATATGCAGGTCAAAAGAAGAAATGACTATTTAACTCATTTAGTTAACACAAACAGAATTATCGTCCACAACATTGATGGAAACAGTGGAGTCACATCTGTTCAAGTCACTCAGTTTGCTTGCTTTAAGTATGAAAGAATTTTTTGGAGATCAAAATCCAGGTTAGAGAGCAGAATACAAAGCCAAGCTTGTGAAGAGATGCAGGATAACAAACTATGCTGTTATCTTTTATGGCCTTCCTAGTCAATCAATGAGCCTAATCACAGAAACATAGTTCCTTAGATATTTTGTTGAACAATAAGGCAAGTCATATCATCTGTTGTGATGCTGTGAAGAACAGTTGAGTTCCTCCCAAATTTATAAAGCTTAACTGCAGCTCCCAAATAGTTATGGTTGGACTAGACAAATCCAGTGATTTTTTTCTCCCCTTGGAGGAGAGTGGCTGAGGGAAGATCAAGGCCTGTTTTCTCATTGATTCCTGACACAGCCACATGGCTGAAGCTTGAAAATGTGAGGTACCGCAATTTTCACTCCTTCTGTGAGAACTATCGGCAGAATGTAAAGGAAACATTAAAACGTAAGTGAAGGGCAGTGAGTTATGGTGGGGAAAACACCAAAAATCATCAACAGGCAACAGCATTCTTACCTTCAAAATAAAATTTGTGAACAAGGTTTTTAACAGAAGAGTAAGGAACATTTTCTTTTAAAATCCTGTATTAAGTTGAAGGAAATACTTTCACTTTACACAGCATTGTTCAATACTGGTTGCAAGAAATGACTTGGCTATTGAGTAAAAGTACCTGATACTAATGGTAGGACAGGAAAAGAAGGAAATAGTAGCACAGAGAATAGTGTAATTTTGTTCAGGGTCCTTGTTTTCCAGCTTGAAATCATAAAGAATGGAGCTTTCTTTGATTTTCTCAAATTGTTACACTTGGTTCTGATTTGTATGGGTTATGTCAAATGAGTCAGGAAAGCTTATTACTTACTAACCAAACTCCCTTATTTGGAGATATTCACCTTTTGAAAGCAGGTGTGTGTTACTGCCAGAATTCAGCTTCCATGCCAAGATGTTTTTAAAAAAAAAGGAAATCCAAATATAAAAAAGGTGCTCAAGCTTCATATGTATGTGAGGAGCTTAGAACTTCAATCTTGTGCAGAAATTTTTATACCAGGTGAATAATTCCTTTAATGCTGTTGTTTGTTCCACATGCTAAACTGCTATTCCCGAACAGAATTTTTCCCAATCAATTACTAATTCAACAGTACAAAACGTGTTGCATAAAATATAGCAAATATTATTTTACTTTTATTGTAAAGGTACTCAAAAAACTCAACTCTTATTTGAAATCAATGAAATTTTTGGATATCCTAAAGATATTGAAATATGTTACTGTAAATTATAAAGCTCAACATAAAAATGTCAATACAACTTCATATTAACACTGCAAACTGTTACAATATAGTAGTAAACAAAAATATTCAAGCCAAAAGCAATGTATTACAAAAATCACAAAAATGAAGAAAAATATAATTCAGGAACAACAAATACTATATCTGCTGACTGATCTTCAATGGGGAATAATCAGAAACTAAAAATTTAATCCCAGAAAATATGTAAAGAAAACTATAAATGCTTCAAAAATGTAGACACTAAAAACAGAGCAGCATTGAAACAGGCAATCTTCAATAAACAAAATCAACAATTTCCAAGAAACAAAAATGAATATGGTTATTCCTCATTTACGCAACCACCCCTCCAAAAGAGACAAAAGGTTTAGAAACAGAAATAAGACAGAAATTGCCAGGCATCATAAATAAAGTACTTAAGTGGCAGAAGTACACAGCAGCCCAATTAACAAGGGAGAAAAGATGCATTTGGAAACAAGATTGAAACTGCTCTCATATTGTCATAAAATGCCAACTGTTTTGCTGTGTATTCTAGAATTTCCCACCACTGCAACATTCTAGGCTCCAAACAAATTCCAAAACGGTATGAACAGTACGTTCCTGTGCTTCACACATGTTCTTTCGAACATGCCATTTTACACAATGGAAATATCTTTCAAAGTTTGAAAACTGTACTGCGCTTTCAAATTGCTTAGGAGATTAGGATAGCATATGTTTGAGCCACCAGCAATTTGATACAAGATGTTCTTTCTCCTTTCTGAAAAGTCTGAGAACTTAAGCAAAATGAAGGATTAGAACCCAATGTTTCTCAGCTAACTTCTGATAGCTGTCAATGCCAATCCATCATCAGTATTTTGATATTAAAATGTCTACCATTAAATATCATGTTTAACTTTTAAGATTTTTCCCCTTTCATTCATATCCTATAAATACCATGTGCATATTTTTTCCGCTATGATTCAACACGGCATCTGTATTGCATCTCCAATTGAAGCATCAGGTTCCAGACTTAGCTGGCATCTCCACTGACTGCCTGAATATGTTGTAGCAGCTGTTCACAGTAATGAGGGCTGCGATGTTTGTGCTTCACAGCCTCGATCTCTTGTGTCAGTAATGATGGAGAAAGAAAACTCCCTATCTTTAGGACATCTGTGGAGAGGAAATCAGGAGAAAATCATTTTTAAAACCAAAACCTACAAACATCTTCTCAAAGTCAATCCCAAAGTCACCAAAACAGCCTTTACAAAATGACCACTTACATTTATAATCACACATTTCATGATTCCCACAAGACATTCAAATTTGCTTTACAGCTAATGAATTACTTTTTAAATGTAGATTTTTTTGGGGGTGTCAGGAATACAGCTACCAATTTGCATATAGCAAACTCCTACAAACTGCAATAAAAGCATCACTAGATAACCCATTTCAGTAAATTTTTTTTTCATTTTCATGGAATCCCTTTGGTGTGGAAACAGGCCCTTCAGCCCAACGCTGAATAAATATTGACTGGAACATAACAGAAAATTCCCCTGCTGCTCTTCAGAATAATACCCACAGTGAATTGTTTAATAAGTTGTATTAGGCACTACTATTTCTCAGTAGATTACATTGGATGTCTTTTGAGATTAGAACCATTCTTCAGCAAAGCCATGATCAACACTTACATTATAACCAAGTAAAACCAATATTGACTAGTTGAAGGCCATTAGTAAATCAGTGTGAAAATAATGCTCAAACAGACTTAATGTACTTAATTATAAGCCATCAAGTTTCAAATCAGCCATAAGGAAGATGACGGCTTAGTGGCATTATCATTGGTCTGTTATTCCTGAGACCCAGGTATTGTTCCAGGGGTTCAAGTTCAAATCTTGTCATTGCAGATGGGAGAATTAGAATTCAATAAATATCTGGAATTGAGAGACTCTTGTGACCATGAATCCATTGTTGACTGTAGGGAAAAACCCATCTGGTTCACTAATGTCTTTTAGGGAAGTAAATGCTCTCCTTGCCTAATTTGGCCTACATGTGACTCCAGACCCACATAGCAGTGTGGTTGACTCTTACCTGCCCTCTGGGCAATTAGGGATCAGCAATAAATGCTGGCCTGGTCAGTCCCTCATCCCATGAATCAATTAAAAAAAACACTTTTAATTTATGGCATTGTAACTGTGCTGAATGAACATTTGTACAAACAAAAACAGAAGGTGCTGGAAAAGCTCAGCAGGTCTGGGTTCCAGATCTGAGGAAGGGTCATTCTGATGTTTTCTTCACAGATGCTACCAGACCTGCTGAACTTTTCCAGCCACTTCTGTTTTTGTTCCTGATTTATAGCATCCACAGTTTATTTGGTTAACGTTTGCAGGAACATTAGCGGATAATAAAATCCTATTTTCATAGAGTTGGCATCACAATGATAAATCTTTTAATTATTTTTTTTTAAAAAAACAGTGAAACAGTTAGAGATTCTTTCCAAAAAATCTGCAGCAAAGATCTGATAGAAAAATATCCAAATAAATCTTGAATAATTAGCTGGAATAAGGAGGCAGCTTTCCAAACTAGGCATTACTACTGATGGTATCCCAAATAAGCAGGCAGATGGGACCTTGGTTCAACATCTCATCTCACAAGACAGCACACCCAACACTGCAACAGCCCTCAGTACTGCAGAAAAAGTCAGCTTTCATGTTGTCACACCCTGGAAGAGGACTTGAACCCAGAACCTTGCGACTCAGAGGTGTGTGTTATCTAGTAAGCCATGGGTGAGACTCTTTTATGGGAAAAGTCCAGAACTGCAGAAGTAGGCTTTTCAGCCAGTAAAGTCTGCCTTGCCATTCCATGAGGTCATTGCTGATCCGATAATCCTCCATACCACATTTTTCTCTTTTCCCCATAATCCTCGGTCTTTTACCGATTTAAAAAAAAACTCAGCTTTCATTTGGTACAGAATTCCACAGATTCACTATTCAGAAAAATAATTCTTCATTTGTCTTAAATGGTGACGCCTCACTTTTCTCTCTCCATAGACGGCGCCAGACCAACTGAGCTTTTCCAGCACTTCCTGCTTTCATTCCAGATCTGGCAAAGAAAAATCAGGTGAAATTTATCCTACACTCTTGGTTAACAATACAAATGCACCGGGATTTCAAGTGCAATTAGTTATGCACAGCAATGCTGGTCTTGCTCATGTCATTCACATCCCAAATCTGTGAATAGCTAATTTTTAAAAATGAGTTCTAATTATAAGGTTTTCCAGCAGATGGCACTAGAGATGCTTTCAAGGTCACATGCACAATCCAATTTCTCTGCAATTTGCTTTAAATAAACAAAGGAAGAGCTCGGAATTCCAAATGCTTAATCTACGATAGCCTCACAACCTATCTTTAACCAGGGTATGAAATATCATTTTGTTGCACTGCTTTCTATCTGCCATCAGACCACAAAAGTTGCAGTCAAGTGAGCTCCTTTAAATCTGAACATTACTTGCTTTTTTCTCAGAAGTTCTCTTCGATCAACCCAATAACCTATAGCATTTTGCATAGGAACTATCCAAAATTAGGTCTTAGTTAATCGACAGAAAACACAAAATGAATATTTGGATGATGATTCCTTGCTACAAAAAGGATATGTTGTGACTGGTGTGTGATTACAGATAATAAATGATTAATCAATGAGCATGTGGAAGCAATTCTCTTTTCATTCCAACCAACATGTTTTAGGCCCTCTTGTGGCACAGTGGTGGAGTGTCTACCCCTGGACTGGGAGGCCCAGGTTCAAGATCAGAGATGTGCAAGAACATCCATGAATAGGCCAATTAGAAAAATAGGTTAAAAAAAGACAATTTTTTGAACCAATCAATTGTCAAACTGGTATGAGAATCAGTACCTAATTGAGGGCTAACCATTTGCTTCCAGCTTGAAAAGGGATGTTGAGATTGAAGGCAGCAAGTAGGAAAGGCCAAAACTGTGGCCGACATTGCACTGCTTACATTGCACTGCCTGTTCTTAAAATGAAATTATGGAAAACAAACATACATTAATTAAAATGCATTGGTGAGTTTATACCCTCAAAGCATGTTTTCTTCTATAGAGTTCATTGAAAATAGATCCAAAAATCCATAAATCTTGCTGCGTTAGGTCCTTTTCATGCTGGGTCACTTGGCAGTGCTCTTGAAGTTTTGATTTGTTCCAAGCAGCTAACCATAATAAAGACTGGCGTTAGCATGTATCTGCTTTCACAAGTGTAATAACGGATACGACTTTGACTGCAGTGTTGTCAACACTGACCCAGTCGCATTCAAATTCAATGGAAACCTTGCTCGAACATGTCCAGAATTGTCCACAGCTAACCATCGAGAAGAAAGAGACACCATTTCCCTGACAGTACTGCTACTCATTGCTGGCAAGAGCTCAAAACAAGAGAACTGAAGGGCTGGCAGATATTCAAGGGAAGGAAGGAAAAAAAATAAATCAATGTCGTCTGTGGTTTTAAGTTAAATTAAAACTGAACTTGTTAAACAAAATGTTTCAAATCTTACTCAACAATGTCAGAGATGAGCAACTCAAACATAATTCCTTGAGCAAAGCATTATGTAAAACATCTTAGTTTTAAATGGCAGGCTGAAAATGAACAAATAAAGCGAATAATTCAGATGAAGTGATAATGATGTATGTGTGTGCCAGGTAGCCTCAGCCTTCTTATCATACCACCCAGGAATAACACAATGCCAAGTAGGTATCTGAAGACATTAAACAACCTTTCGGACACACACTTGGTAAAATGTGTATATTCACATTGTATTGAGTTATATAAATAATAAATTGAAAAAACCAAAGGAAGTAAGGAAACCCAACTTACCAGCAAAAATTGCATTCAATACCATTGCTGTTCATTTACTGCCACTTTGGCTAAGGCTGCATTTTACAGTTTGCTTAAGTGAAACCTGGCAAAGCCATGTTACAGCTAATCATGCTGCATGAAAAATAGTTTTGAAAAACGCTTCATTCAAAACTTTTATATTTTTATTGGAACAAGTACTCATGTGGAGACATTTCAGCAAAGTGTAAATATCAATTGTGAAAGCAAAGAGTTTATGAAAGGATTCTTCAATAGATTCACCAGTTTTCTTTTAAAGTTCCTTAACTATGAACTAGCTCTGCATGAAGAAAAACATGATCAAGCACTATAAAATAATTCATGTTACTTTATTGATGCAAATGCACTCAATAAGAACATTGAATAAATCTATAATGAATGGATTTTTCAGAGGTGTCAACCATGCTAGCAAGAATGCCCTTGCACAGCATCAGGACTGCCACCAGAAATTTGTATATTCTAGCAACGAGCAGAATGACAGTTTATGCAGAATACAAGTTTTTGGAGGAGTTATTTTGTGTTTCTGATGACAGTCATGGTTTTGCCAGCAATCTCAACAAACTGACTGCTTTCATGTACAATCAGCACTAAATCTGGCATACAAATGACTCTCCTGATCAATAATGTAGAAACTGTTGACATCATCCAATGCTGAGCAACTCCCAGAGGCTGCTGGAACTGGAATTGTCATTCAATTTCTTTCCTCGCTCAATGACACAGCAGCACCCTTTACTGCCAGCCCAGTGGAGATCAACCAACTGGATAAGGGCAGAAAAACAAATCTGGGCCAGCCTCTACTGCAGGACATGGGTCAAGGTGAACAAACCATTTGGCAGGACATGGTTTTGGGAACATTCGTTTCCCTAGGACATGGGGCAAAGGGTCAGCCTGCTCTGCAGGATAATATTATTCCTGATATTAAATAGTCACCACGGTATCAGCTCATATTAGGTCCTCTCTACCTCAAAATAAGGAAATACCTTAGGTTCACTCTCTGCTTTCTCAAAAGAGACAACACATCGCTCCCACAATGAATTTAATTGTCAGAGATTCATTGTCTTGTCTTTGGTATTGTTCATTACGAAAGCTTCTTTTGCCTCCCCTTTGTTTTGGGCCTTCATTGGTTGGAACAAAATAATTATCTATGTCAGTTACAAAATGTCTTGAAACAAACTCCACATTGGGGTTTCAACACTGAACAAGAGAAAATCTGAAACCAGACGAGAATTCTCTAAGTGAAAAGAATGTCTGTTACCAAATACCTACTGAACCTTTACAATTTGACAAGGGATTAAACTGCTGTCAAGAGAGCTAAATCCAATTACTTCCTGAGGGCAGGAAGTCACTCACACAGTGTGATAACGAAGCAGATAAAATAGGCATGAAATGACAAGGGTGACAGTTCAGTTCTCGACATGTCCATTCTCAAATGCAACACAAATCGGATTTATAAGCACAAGCCTTTTTGCTTTGACATTATTTGGATACTACTTACTTTTAAAAGTCTAATTCAGCACTCAAGCCATGAACACCAAACAGCAGAGAGATTCAAATCAGGTTCTTTACAACAGCTCAACCTATGGTGTAAACATGTATTACTTGGCCACAAAAACTGGGTTTTCCAAAACTTTGTTTGTCAACATGGCTTAAAATATTCTATACTAACTTTTAAGTGTTAATTATTGAATACACTTAAAATTGGGAAAATAGCCACACAAATGAACCTTAACACATTGCTGGTGCAACTTATTTCAACCCAAGTCGACTTCAGAACCTGAAAAATTGAGGTGTATCGCATATTACAACCAGGAGTTTTATGCTACACAATCCTAGCATGGTATATTAGCACCATCATCCACTTCTTCACAGCTCAGTTCAGCCTCCAAAATTAACATGTTACTAACGACAATGCTCAGATGATCCCAAAAGCAATGTGATGTTTGTCATAATGTATTCCAATCCAAAATCTTCAGCAGATAAAGAAAACAAAGATAATCAAAACAAAAGAGCAACAAATTAAACTTACTAAGATCTAAAATTCAAGGTGTGGTGCCATCTTCAGTTCAAAAGATATAATCTAGCATTCAAAAATTTTTAAATTAACATGTCTTAATTTTGTGTTATCTTTATTCATCTTGGTCCCCTATCATTTTGCCTACCTCTCTCACAGATTCCATTCATCGGTCTGCTTATAATTTTGGCTGTGCCAATCTATGGCCATATGGAAGACCAGGCAAACAAACTGGGCAAGGTTAAAAGACAGGTTAACAAGGCCCTAGCAATGTAGGGTTTCAAACATTCTTGGCTAAGCCAGCCATTTTGTTGAGAAACAAGAACAGGTGTGCCATTAAAACCATTTATTGCAGTCCACGAGAAACGTTGGTCTAACTATTCACGTTAAATGCTTTCCCAGATCATTAAAACTGGTTTGATCCTTTCTCCTATCACCTTTTGTTTTAAAAGGGTTTTTATCCAATATTCTTTTTTATGTTTCTCATTTTTCGTGCTCCTTTTTTTTGAGTTTATCCTTTCGCATTAAAGTTCATAATGCAACACCAGTGTCCTATTATGATCTGGCTTTGGATGAAAATTTCCATTGCTATCTCTGGAAGCCCTGGTGAGCAAAATTGAGCTACAGACTACAAATCAAACTGAAATATGTATAACATTACCATTGCACTTGATGCAACTTTTAATCATGGGGTCTATTGTGTCCTTGAGATTATTGTCCTCATTGTCTACAAGCCTTTGCCAAGGTTTCACAGGGTAGACTAATAAGTAAAGTTCGATCACATGGGAATCAGGGTGATCTCGGAATTAGACACAAAAAGGCCTGATGGTAAGAGACAGAGGGTGATAATGGAGGATTGTTTTGCGGACTGGAGACCTGTGACCAGCAGTATTTCACAGGGATCGGCACTGGCTCCACTTTTGTTTGTTATTTTTATGAATTATTTGGATAAGAATATAGGAGGCATGTTTAGTAAGCTTGCGGATGACTTCAACATTGATTATTTAGAAGACAGTGAAAAAGGTTATCCAAGATTAAAAACCGATCTCATCAGTTGGGCCAATGGGCTGAGGCGTAGCCAATGGAGTTTAATTTGGACAAATATGAGATATTACATTTTGGTAGAATTCAAAACTAGGGGGCATATTTTTATGGTGAGAGGAGAAGGATTTAAGAAGGCCATTCAGCAACTTCTTTTACACAGAGTGGTTCACATGTGGAATGAACTACCAGAGCAAGTGGTGAATGTAGGGTACAGTTACAACATTTAAAAGACATTTGGATTTTCATGAATAACAAAGGTTTGGAGGGATATGGGTCAAACGCAGGCAAACGGGACTAGTTTAGTTTGGGAACGTGGTCAGCATCACTAGTTGGATCAAAGGGTTTGTTTCTTTCTTGTATGATTCTACGACAATTGATAGATTGACTATCAACAGATGCTTCAGTTAAAATAAAAAGGAAATTAGAAAATCAAGGAAATGTACTATTCACTCCTACCGAGAAGCTGCTTTTGGATATGACTCTCTGGATCATCCAAATGAACCAAAAGTCCACGATACAGAAACTCAAGGTGGCTCTTGAACAGTAATTGATCATAATTATTCCCAGCGCACTGGAACCAAATACTTAAAGCTTTGGCAGCTGCTACACGGACTTCATCCAAACCATCATCCAGACGTTTTAAAAGCTCTAATTTAAAAAGATAGAAAATGCTCATTAGTGGCGCATAGAATTTGTATGAATGATTAGAAAGCAAACAAACAGAATATTTCTAAGACCTCCAGCAGCAATAATCTGGAATATGATTCTAAGATCAACTAAAACTCAGGCCCAAACAAGTTTCTTTGAATTCAGTAGGATTCAGGAAGTAGTCATATCTACAAAATTTCCAATTAACTTTTCTTTGCCATTTGTAATTCTCGTGATCAAACACACTGCAAACATCAAGCTTGTCAAAAAGGATTAACAAAATATCTGAAAATGCAAGCATTAATGAAAATTAAGCAAGAAAACATTTATAGTGATACTACCATGGCATTCCAAAAATTCCTGGTACATACATTACCTGGATACAATTTATTAAGCTTGTCATGACCTAACTGATTCCCACAAACTTTTAAAATAGCACTGATAATCCGACAGGCCAATAATCGAGTCATTTTGGAATCTTCATCCAATGCAGTAATCACTTTTGGCATCAAGTCTTCATATAATCCAAGAGCCTAACAAACAATTACAAGAAACATATCTGACTTTTCACACAATCGTCAAAACTACAAGTGAAACAAAGTTACGATACTAAAGGTATTATACTGCCGGCCCACATGAATTGAATATTGTGACATGGGAGAGTTACGTACAAATTTACAAAACTCTTGCAAACCACAATTAAACTTCAGTCCAGTCACAAAATTTTAACTTTTGAAAGCCCAAAATACAATCCTAAGTTTGTTGTTGCAACCTTGCTTGATCAGAAATACATAACATGGAATTGTAAACAGGACTCAGTTCTTTCATCTAAATCTCTCAACTCCGCACAGCTCTAATCGCCCTTTAGGGGAAAATCGAATTCTGAAATACTGACTCACTGATCGCTGCTCCTCTGTTGTACTTAAGCACATTGAGTTAGAAATTATATGATAATCACTAATGATTTTAATATCAAGCTGAAAAATTCATATTTCAAGAGAAATGCATAAAGGAGAGCAGACACAGCTAAAGGCAATTTGACTAATTTGTTCCAAATCATATCATGTCTTGACAGTTTCATCTTAATAACTCTGCTTACAGTGGCAGAGGGTTAGTGTCCAGTGCAAACAGATTTACATACATGAGCAGTACAACCAGGATGTGAAATGAGGAAAACAAAATTACCCAGAAATTTGTAATGACATATAACACTGTCTGAAAAATGGGAAGTAAAATTTAATATTTAATAAATATTCTTTGACCAATTTAATATTTAACTGACATTCTTTTAGAAAGTTATGACCAAGAAGGAAAAACAAGCGATATGCAATTAAAAATAGCAGAGAAGTGGGACTAATGGCACAGGGCCAAATGGTGTTCTGATATGCTCTCTCATTTTGTGATTCTGAATATTCTGCAGAAATAGGTAAAAATGAAATACATCAATTACAATACATCTAATCTTAGAGTCAGACTCAAATCAGAAGTGAATGGCCAGTAAATGATTAAATTCAGTATCGGTACTGACATAGGTTCAAAGCTGCCAATGTCAACTTTCGGAGTTATTTCAGATTTCTGGCACACAACGTGATCAATTTGCAAAAGGAAAGGTTTTTTAGGATATATAAAAGCTAAATGCTTGTAATCAATTCAGGAAAGAGCAGCATGAAATGAGGAAATCCAGGATTTTTCAACTGGATGTACTCAGATGGATTGAACTGCCTTTCTCATCCATAGCTAGTGTGCACTGTATTAACTACACACAATCCCTGAATACTTTGTAACATACTAGCCAAGGGTTTGTTCCACCTGGGAAACACTTAACACACATTGGATTGAAACAAAGCTATAATTTGCATTTGCCTGCAATGCTATACTATTATTTTAAACATGATAATTGAATTGTTAAACTAGTTGATGACTCGAAGAACAATTAATTGCAACTCTGTACTCTTGCAAACCACTATTAAGGTTGACATATACCATCTGTGCTATAAGGTTTTCTTCTGCTTTATTTTTGACTGTGTAGAGCTGATGAGGAAATTACTTGGTGACCTGAAAGCAAATTAGCAGGAACACTGGAAGCTCCTTCTTCAGCTTATGTATTTGCATACTTAAAAGAAAGCAAAACCTCTTCCAAGATATACGCAAAGTAGAAATTCATCTGTGAAGGAAATGTGGCCAACATTTCCATTGGGTGTTGAAACAGTAATCAAATGGCTTCAGGTAATGTTATTTCTCCAAAAGTGAAGCCTGAATTTTTGCCAGGAATTTGACCAATTTTTTGTGAAGTGGTTTTAGGGTCTGATGTTGGCCCACTTTAAAATGCAACTTTGCAATGGGAATTTTCTTCTAATGCCAAATGGTTTGATCCATATTCAAAGATCATTATTTACATGCCGCTCAGAAAGCTCCAGCTGCTTAAACTTCAAGCAGAGGACACTGGCAGTGGGAAGACACTGTTTCAGATGGGCATTTATGGTTGAATGTTTGGTTCGGAATTTAGACAGATTTTATGCCTCACAATCAGATTTCTCACATATCACTTCATTCAACTTCAGATAGCCTATTTGCCTGAACTTTGCCCTGGGAATTCTCATTTTCTATTATCCAACAAATTCCAGGAATTTTCCTGATGGGATGAATCTAAACCTGCCTTCAATAGGGACAGACCACATGCAGGAATGAAAACTAGTTGAAGTACTGGAAATGAGTTCTGGCACTGTGGCATACCCCTTGGCTGCTTGGTGAAACAAACATCTTTGGGAATCCTTAGGACTAAGCAAAGACAGGAAAATGATGACTTCTTTTCCTACACTCACATTTATTTGCAACTTTTTAACAGTTAATCTCAATCCCTCATGGAGACCTTACCTGAACTGCATTCTTGAAGGAGAGTGACAGTTCATGTACATTTTACATGAAGACAGGATGCTCCTTGAATAGTATCAGAGATAATGGGAACTGCAGATGCTGGAGATTCCAAGATAATAAAATGTGAGGCTGGATGAACACAGCAGGCCAAGCAGCATCTCAGGAGCACAAAAGCTGACGTTTCGGGCCTAGACCCTTCATCAGAGAGGGGGATGGGGGGAGGGAACTGGAATAAATAGGGAGAGAGGGGGAGGCGGACCGAAGATGGAGAGTAAAGAAGATAGGTGGAGAGGGTGTAGGTGGGGAGGTAGGGAGGGGATAGGTCAGTCCAGGGAAGACGGACAGGTCAAGGAGGTGGGATGAGGTTAGTAGGTAGCTGGGGGTGCGGCTTGGGGTGGGAGGAAGGGATGGGTGAGAGGAAGAACCGGTTAGGGAGGCAGTCCAACCTGTGACTGCCTCCCTAACCGGTTCTACCTCCCCACCTACACCCTCTCCACCTATCTTCTTTACTCTCCATCTTCGGTCCGCCTCCCCCTCTCTCCCTATTTATTCCAGTTCCCTCCCCCCATCCCCCTCTCTGATGAAGGGTCTAGGCCCGAAACGTCAGCTTTTGTGCTCCTGAGATGCTGCTTGGCCTGCTATGCTCCTTGAATAACCCAGAATAGGAATTTGCCATGCACCTAAGCTTGTACAGGGTGCAATGCATTCAAACGTACTGGCATATCTGCCCTCACAGGTATGCAATATCACTGTTTCTGCATGAAATGCAACATGTGTCAACACTTGCAGGCCTAGGGGCACAGGACATGGGAATGGAACTGACTGTAATGCTCAACAGATAGCTAGAGGGACCTTATGGACCAAAATGCTTGCCATGGCACAATAAATGGCTCTACAAGTTGTCGGGGTCAAAGAAACTCTGGTGACTTGAAATTTTGCTCTTTGAATGCCAATATCCAAGGCTTTCAAATCCCCAGTATTTTAACAGAAACAATGAACACATAATGCAGTTTTATTACTAGCTGCTGAAACAGCAAAAAAAGCACCCCTAGTTATATACAGGGGCAGAGTATGCATATGGTTTCAATTTGAAGGGATCAAAACTAGGAGGAGATTGGGCCATACAGGTAACAACAGAAAGGTCATTGCCAAAAAGTCCTACTGTCAGAATCTCAGTCAGAAATAAGTTGCAAAATGTCTTCCTCATGAGGAAAGAGCATCTGAATTCACAATTTTGACAGGGAAAATAAATGCCACATGCAAAAGAACTAATGCTACATTGTCTTCCCTTCACTGGTATGTAAGAGAACATGTTTTAAAACTTCAAGTAATGCCTTAAGAACCTGTCTTTATTCATATGCATATTCATCGTTCTTCAGATGCAAAAATTAACCGGGGAGGGGGGGGGGGGGGGGGGGAGAGAAAGAGAGAAAAAGACAGGTTCTTTTATTCACTATTTTAGATACAAGTGTCAAATATTTGGACAAGTGTTTTTTTGACACACTGAATTGCTAAGTTATCCCTAGTAAGAGGTGTCTGGAGGGAACAAGTAAAAAGTACAGATGCACAAAAATTGAAGAACGACGAGCTGTTCTAGGGGAGCAAAAGGGAAGAAAGCAAAGAGAAACAGAAGAACAGCAACAGAAAAATAAAATGACAACAAGCACACACTGGCGATACTTAAATGAGACAGACAGTCATTAAAGAATGACGGAATATAGAAGATTTGACAGACAAGTTCCACTGGAATCATTATCTGCTCTTCTACTTGGATTTCATGACACTGAAGCCTTACTAAGGCTCCAAAAATGTTAACATATTTGAAATTAATGCAACACGGACATTCTGAAATTAATAGGTGGCCTGTCTACCATTTCCCCTGACAAGATTAGTTAACAATAGACTGGATTTGAGATAGCTTGTCTTCGAATCTTTGACCCTTCTAGAATATACCTGTTCCAATGTAATCATCTTGCTATGCAGCAGAGCCCACAGACAGGATACAGCAGTCGTGCGGATTGCAGCTGCTGTCCTCCCAGCATGCCACAGCAGATTAGGCACCAAAATATCTCTTACAAGTATCTCCAGGTAGCTACTGAAATGCCTGAAGCAAAACAAAAGACACTGCAGTTAGCGATGGAAAACAGAGGCAGGATTATTAACTTGTATATGTGGAATTTTTTTAATTTTAAAATGTTGTGGGCGGAAAGTGACTGAATTTCCAAACAAATAATTCTGCAGGCAAGGTCTAGTCGGACAGGAACAATGTTTTTGTTTTGTTGAACTGACTGGCTTTGCTCAATAAGAAATAGACTAATCTCACCAAATAGACTGACTGTTAAAGATGGAATATTAATCAAATTATGTCTTGCAATTGTGGGTTCTGCAGTATTCCTCGTATTTTTTTTCTAAAACACACCACAGGCTGCAGGCAGCTTGCATTAACAAAAACATCAGGCCAGGAAGGGAGTAACCCACTTCTCACAGATTACCGTTGTGGTATTAATAAAATGCTTCAAGTTCACAAAAGAATCAATGAACAAAAGGTGGCTGCAGAGAATAATCACTAGAATGACTGCTGTGTGTAGCCTTGTGGAGAATATTACTTACAGTTCACAAGTTCTTGTCAAGATTACCATTAACTGCTCTGTCAAGAGTTTGCCTTTTTAAATGGATAATTATCAGGAATTATATATTCTATATTTATACCAAAAACTTAATATAATTGTCAACACCAAGGCAAACCATGCAGCAAAGCAAAGGTTTATTTCTCCTCTTTCTCTTTCCGTCCTAGTATCTGACCTCTCCCGAATATAGGTACATTGTTATCGAGTGTAATTCCTCTTGAACCAATTATAATTTAATATCTTGCTAAGTATCTGCTGTTTATTTCTGAATCTAGACAAAGGGAAAGAGCTTTCCAATTTGCAAGTGGATATGATATGTTTAATTTCTGTGATTAGGATAACAGAAGATGGTACCATTGTGGCAATGTCACTGAACTAGTTATTCCAGGTGAGTAGTCTGAAGATGTCGGGTAAAATCGTACCACTGCAGTGATGGTGGCCATCTCAAACACCATCAATTCTCCAAAAAAATAAAAAGCTGTCTGATTCACTAATGTCATTTAGAGACGGAAATGTGCCATCCTTGTGTGGTCTAGCCTCTAACTAACTCCAGATCCACTCAGTGGGCCCCTGAAATGGCCAAGGAAGCCCTTCAGTTCAAGGACAATTAGAAATGGGTAACAAGTGGTAGCCTTGTTAGCACACCTATGTAAAACAATAAAATTTCCAGCTAGTAATAAAAACCAACGCATAATTGCTTTACTTTCACATTTCGTGATTATTTCTGTGACTGAAGGTGAGCAGAGGTCATGTTCTCATTTTTTTAAAATCTGAAACACACAGCTCATAAACCAGTGGGCAAAGTTTAAAAAAAACAAGTAGTCCACAGATAGAATACAACCTAAGAACTGCTTCATTTTTGTTGAAGGTGTTGATCTGGACCTGTTTCCTTCAAAAAAAATTATGAGCACTGGGAAATGGGACACACTGACTTATTAAAATAATATGGCTTACCTCGGCTATTGTGGTACAATTTATCACAGATGTCAAAGTGAGCAGAGTTTTCAGAGGAGGTTACTGAATGTGAATTGGCCTGAAATCTCAAGTAAATTGTAAGTTTTTCATTAATTGTAAAATGTACTTTTTCAGTTTTGTAGCTGCAGAATATCGAGCAGTCAGGGAACAATCCCAGGGAAGAGCTGGGCACTATAATAATTCTGAGTTAGCACAACATGCGGAGGTTAGGTACTTGACTCAGAGCCCTCCTTAACTGCAACCTACTGTCTTGCAAGTTATTTGTAGACACATCCAAAGGTCCACTCAGAACTATGCATCTGCAGGCCAGAGTACATTAGCTTACAGTGATTACATTTTGACCGTTGTTCGCAAGAATTGCAGGTTTTTCCCCGAACTCAGTCGATGATCTATGGACACATTTTACAGTTATAGGATTAATTACGGGCAAAAGTCTTCAAATGTTGGTTGACATAAGCCATTTTGTGAAATGCCCTGTTATTTGAGTCTAATTTAAAAATATTAAAGATATAGTCTAAGTACTTGAAGTCCCCAATTTACCTCTTTGAAAGACTCTGGTTAACGGAAAACACACACCAGGCTTGTGTTTAACAAGAAATACTCTATATTACAAATAAATCAGTTCTAATTACAGAAACAAAACATGAATTATCAACATATGGCTTTATAGTTGAAACTCTAATGCCCTAATTAGTCCCCTGCATGCGCACACACAGGCAGATAAAGATAGACAAATATGGGCCTTATGGATACAGGAAAAATGCTGAAGAAATAGTTTGATAACACCAGTCTTCAATACTCGATGCTGTATCCGTTGGGTTTCCCAAGACTTCAATTCTCCAGTCTCCTTATTTCTAGATTCTTTGAGGAAGATACACTAATGGATGGCACACTAATTGTAATGTATTTCCCTTACTAGTTCTGGGCAACTGTTTACAGCAACTAACTACTACTATAAATGCCTTCCAGTCTTCTCTGCGATCTGATTCTTCTCTTTCTTCTTCTGTCCAGGAGCCAGAGAGCTGTTATCATGCTAATAACTCTGACATCCATAACTAGTCCGACTGCACAAACAAATTTGCAATTTGTTGCTAGATGATGTACACTCTGCAAATGTAATTGCAACTGGACTTGGTGCAAGTTGTGACATGAGCAGCAGAGGTCTATATGGCTTCAAATTTGTAGGGAGACAGAATGTAGGATGCCAACCATTCGAACAGTCAATTCTGGCGTCAACAAAGACCGGAACCAGTTGAGATGTGGAAATGGGTGGTCATAATGATGGTGTGAATGTGATCTGTAGTTCATTTCAAGATCATACAGAGACACAACTTATTAACTGGTTTGTTGAATCACTCACTGTTATTTGGGAGACAGTCAGTTTTGGGGATAGGGAGCACAGTTTGGACAGGGACAAAAAAATGGTTTCAGTCCTTCCAATATTTTCACTGGTGGAAATGTATGCTCATTCAGCACTGGATTCAAGATAACCAATCTATGTATTTCACAGCAATGAAGGTGTTAAGAAAGGCAGTGACATCATAATGCTGCTTGTTGCCAGCAAATGTGGAAACTAACTCTGCTTTCAGATGGTGCTGCAAAGGGACAGCATATAGATGAGAAATTGGATGGCGGTAGAAGAGGTCAGGTTGCAGGAGCAAGTACAATTTGATAGATATGAATGGTACCAAATGAGAGCAGTTTCATCCAGTTTGAAGACATGGGGAGGAATTGATGAAGGATGACTTTATCAACTGTGTTGAAGGTTGTAGATAGAGGTCAAAAAGGACAAGGATGGAAAAGTTTATTTGTTTCACACTGTCACATAGGGTGACAATAGTTACTTTGATAAGGTCTGGTCCTGCAGCAGGGGCAATGAGGAACCCCCACTTACAGGGATTCAAACATGGAGTTTGGGAAAGATGGGAACAGACCTGGAAGTGACAATACATTCAAGAAATTTGACAAGTAGATAAGCAGGTAAGAAGCAAATTGACCCATGAACACATATGCCAAATCTAAATTCTGTAGGATCTGAGGATTTCCTGAGCTGAAGATTTAAAGGGCAGATCTTTCTGGCAAAAGGAGGTGATGTTTGACTGACATCAAATTTCTGCACCTGAATTAACAGCAGGTAACTTCTGCAGCTGCATAATAATGAGAAATTTTATGTACAGTAGTAGAGTTGTTCTTCTTCTAACAGTTGACATTTTCTTCAGGAAAAAGGGTTGTGTGGAGGCTCTCAGGATATGTTGTTTCCATGGAGGGTCCCCACCATTCAGGTAAATCAAAACTGTATAAACCTCCACCTGATAGGACATCTTTTACAAGAGTTTCCTTAACATTAAGGAGCTAGCACTTGTCTGCTGCTCTGCTGCCTTAAACAAGATAGGCATGGTGCGGAAAACCAGGTTTGGGTAGTTCAAAATGTGCTTGTTAACTTAGCTTGATTTACCTTAACTTTCACTGTTCCCAATTTCTTTATATTTCAATGTGCCATTGAAAACTGAGTCTTTGATGTTTACTTGGAGGACTGTGGTCCAAAGTGCTGGATTTATTGGCTACCCTGAATGATTCCTTTGTTTGGGTATTTCCCAACTCTGCCTGAATGGCAGGTAACAGCCAAAGCCTCCTCTGATGGAAAGGTGTACAGATTTAGTACAAAGCAAGTTCGTCTGAAAGGAGTATAACACACTTCTAGCCACAGGCAATAGAGAAGAGACAGCTGCAGTTGATGCAACAAAGTTCAATAGAAAACTTCCAAAATTTATGACAAAGTCCTTCAAATTTGAACAGAAGTGTACATAAAAGTCAGATTGTTAAGTGGTGCACAGAAAGAATTTCCTTCTGTTAAGGAGCATTCATAGCAATAATTAGCAGTATTAACAAGAGGTTAAAAATGACGAATTCTGATTTTAAAGCATGCAAACCTGTACAATATATGCAAATCACGCTTGAAAATAAATAGCAATGCTAAAATAACAGGTATCCTGTGACATAATATGAAACAACAGAACAAGGATAATCATTGTAAAAGATAAAATAAACTGACTAAAGGGCCTGAATTTTAATGTTATTGACCAGATTGGAGAGTTTAGGGGAGTGGTGGTTGTCAGGGTATCATAAGATACCAGAGTTACTTCTTATCTCTTGTTCCCTAGCTCATTTCTCCCACTTTTCCCCCTTTGTACATACCATGCATATTTCGTGAAGCAAGGCAGACACTATAAACATGAAGAAATTAAGATGTCAGCAATATCATGCAACATGTTAATTTACATTTAGCTATACCTCATCAATAACGTACACATTTACATCAGAAAAATGCACTTAGGATGCCAAACTTGAATCTCCCATTAGTGGATGCTACAGTCGGAACATGCCTGTTAACCTCAGCAGCTTTGGCTGACAAGGCAAGCGAGAGAAAAATGATTTTCACCTGTGTTATAGTCAGCACTGTCCAGAAGATGGCACTCCCTTATTATAATTGTTGAAGTGACCTCAGCTGCTGCCAAAATTACAACTCATTCAAGTTCCATCCAAAATAGCATGTAATTAAAAGTAATTTCTTACAACATAATTAAATACATCATGTGTGACTGATGTTGGATTATCCCAAGAAGGAAACGTTGAATTTAATCCAGTTAATAATGCAACCTTAACTAACTAACACAATTCTACGAGGTGGTCTACATTCAATGACCCAATTCCAGTTTTGTCTGTGTGTTTGCATTGTTCAGAGGAACTGTTGATAGGTAAAATGTCCACATCAAAGCACAATATTTGTTTGGCTTTAAACATTTTTCCAATAGGATTTGCACAAGGAAGAAAAACAAAAATGCTTTTTATTCAAGGCCAATCATGTAAAACAAGAAAAAGAGAAAACAAAATGAGAGTGAAAACAGAACAAGTGGGTGGGCCATTCAGTCTGCACTGCCAAGAAATATCCAGCACCATTAGCATTAATTTGAGACAAAGAATGAGACAGTGTGGCCCTTCGCCATGACAGAGAAATTGTGCACCTGTCATCTGAATCATAAGTCTGTAAAATTCCACAGAAAAGTTGAAAATATCCTGCAGTGACCAAGTCTTATCTGTCCAAGGATATAGTTGTTCTTCAGTAATGATTTTTGTATTGTCACTGCAAATAAAGCATCAGAAATTTGCTGTCCTTCATGTCAACCAAAGCTGGCATGCATGATGAAACAAATGTATATAAAAATCAACTACGAAGAAGCAAGCCATTCAAAGTGGAATAGTGTCTCATAACCCTAAATCTCTCTTCTGCATTTCACAAGTTAACTTCGCACTGTCTAAATACCATGAATTGAGAGCTTGCAAAACTGCTCTTTGACATGACAATTCCTAGTTTAGAAGGTAGTTTCTTTTCCAGAAATGCAACCATTTTTTAAATGGTATATCATCATCTTTCACGAAAGTGGCTTGGTGGAATTCCCGAAACGATTGAAATCTCAGATGAGATGCATACATGTCTGAGCGAGGATTTGGGCCTGCTTCAGAGGAACAATGGTCTTCAGATTACTCAAAATCTTGAAGTGTGAATACTATTTAGTCATTTTAAGATTTTTATTCCTTTATTGATTACTCAATAAAGCAGACGTGCCTTCGAACAACATCAAACGATTGTAAAGGGATGAATCTAGTAACCACTGACCAGACATAAATTTTTCCTTAACCAAGCTACGAGAATATCCGAAGTTGCTAACTGACACAACTCTCACTCGGAGAAATTTGGAATTTTGAACTTAAACATGCATCTGTAATACACCTACCCTTGAGAATTCAGAGTTTCATTGGCATTAAGCAATAATTTTGACAGCACTGTGAAGACTTTTAAGCGCATCTCAGGATCTTTGCTGGGCTGAAGGCAAGTTTTCAAAACTGGAAAAACTTCATGCAATGATTCCCCAAGCACAGGACCTACAAAACAAAATGCAAAAATCTCAGGAATTGATTCCACAGAACCTGTATTTTCAAGAGGTATTTTGAGTGTACTTAAAAGCTAGATAATCCCTATATGCATAATGGCTACTTTGAAATGAACATTTACAAAACTGAAGTCAATTTTATTCAGATTTTATCCGGTTAGTTTCACACATCTTGCAGCTACTTGAGAACTTGCCGTACGGAAACCACGATAAAAAGAACGTTCGTTTTACTTAATTCATTATTTGCTCAACTGTGGTAAGTACTTTATGTGTAACAAATAATCACATTGCATTCTGAGTGGTTTTCAAAGTATCTGGTTCCACTTAGGAGCACTGCTAAGCTCAATAGAGTAAACTCACATCTGTGATAAAGCTGTCAGTTCTCAAAGATCCTATCAGTTTCTCACCTCACACAATGACTGTGAATTCTGGATTGTTCTGACCAAACTGTTACCCACAATATAAACAGTGCCAATTGGCAATTTTGTTATTTTGAAATAAAACTTCCACTTACTGCTTAGCAGGTTAAAAAGTGCCTCCAAAGAAAATGAATATGAATTTGTCTAAAGGTAAGTAGTTTCATTTAAACCCCTACTCAGCTGCAGCCCTGTGGCAATGCATAGATCATGCACAGAACTTGTCTTGAACATGCTTTACGTACAGTATTATTACAAAACTAGGTCATCAGATTTAATTCTGCAATGAAACAAGTGCAACATTATCAACGTGGTCTGGCTGCTTGACAAGGAGTATTTTGAATGAATCTCAAATTATAACACATCTTTGAACGTTTTTTGATGGCAGTGGAGCTTTTCTAGCAGCAAATTCAACATTAAAATATCAAATGCTCAACAATTGCGCATTGTCACCTTCTAAGGTCAAGCATTACTGCTGTCTATTATTTTGCATCACAACTAACCAAGTACTCTAATGTAAGTTTTTGAAAGCACTAATTTCATAACATAGGTGACGAGAGCTGCAGGGACAGCTGTCAAATATGCACTGTTCAACTAAGAACAAAAGAGCAAAAGAGAAGTATGGCACAGGAACAGGCCCTTTGGTCCTCCAAGCCTGTGCTGATCATCATGCCCTGAAAAAACTAAAAAAAATTCTGCTCTTATTCGATCCATATCCCTCTATCCCCTCCCCATTCATGTAACCATCCAGATGCCTCTTAAAAGTCAATGTGCCCGCTTCCACCATCATCTCTGGCAGGGTATTCCAAGCTTCTACCACACTCTGCGTGAAAAACCTACCTTGCACATCTCCCTTAACTTTTGTCCTCTCAACTTGAACCTGTGTCCCCTCGTAATTAAAACCTCAATCCTGAGAAAAAGCCTCTCATTATCCATCCTATCTACGTCTCTTATCATTTTGTCAACCTCCATCAGCTCTCCTCTCAGCCACTGTCTCACAGAGAAAACAATCCTAGTCTTTTAACCTTTCCTCATAGCCAATGTCCTCAAGATCAAGCAACATCCTGCTGAACCTTCTCTGCACTCTCTCCAAACCTTCCACGTCCTTCTGGTAAAATGACAACCAAAACTGCACACAATACTCTAAACACGGCCTAACAAGGGTTTTATATAGCTACAACATGTTTTTCCAACTCTTGTACTCCATGCCCTGGTCAATGAAAGTAAGCTTGCCAGACACCTTCTTAGTCGCTTTGGCCACTTGTGTTGCCACTTTTAGGGAACGGTGGACCTGCACACCCAGATATATCTGTATGTTAATGCCAAAACCCTTAGGAACATTAACAGTATAATTCACACCTAAATTTGATCCTCATCTTTAAGAATATTCACAAATCGATGATCAATAGTTTCTACTGGAAATTAACAAATTCCTTTTGCTTTCAGACAGCAAAAAAAATAACTTCCAACACATAGGTATGGGCTCAAACCTCCACATAAATATCTCTTTGACAGCTGCATACAGAACAAGAGATTTGTGCTTGTATTTTCCAACGAGCAGTAGGCATACACAATGTTATTAGAAATCACGTCACAACCTTACTAGATGGCAAAAGCTTGTTGGATTTGCCACCCTGAATTAGCTAAACTGGAGTCAGTTTCTATAATCATGGAAAGGCTTAAACAGAAGGAAGTTGAAAGGAGACAAAAATAAAAAATTGCTGGAAAAACTCAACAGGTCTGGCAGCATCTGTACAGAGAAATCATCAGAGTTAATGTTCCGGGTTGAGTGGCCTCAGATCTGATGGTAGCTCGGAAAATGCCAGTTTATATGCAGTAGATAGATTACAGGGCGGGTTAAGGAGTAAATGGTGGGTGGGAATAGAGCCCAAAGAGAAAGGAGAGCAGTTTGACAGTCAAAGGAGTGTATAACAATCTTGCTAGTAAGGTGAATAAGTGTTAATGGGGACTGTTAGTGGCTAACAATGGATGGTATGCCATAGCAGACTATGTGATACCAAGGCCAGGTTGTAGGTGCTGGGGTGAAGACATAGGAGAGCTTAGCCCTACTGTTATTGAATTCGAAATAGAGTCAAGAAGGCTGCTGCTCAGGCAGAAAGTGAGGTGCTGATCTTGCAGTTTGCGCTGAGCTTCACTGGAACACTGCAGCAAACCTGAGACAGAGATGGTGGCCAGCGAACAGGGAGTTGTGTTAAAGTGGCAGGCAACTGGAAGCTCAGGATCTTTTTTACAAACAGAACACAAGTGTTTTGCAAAGTGGTCACCCAGTTTATGCTTTGTTTGCCCAATGTAGAGGATTGTGAGCAGCAAATGCAGTAGACTAGATTATATGATGTACAGGTAAAGCACTGCTTCACCTGGAAGGTATGCTTGTGCCCTTGGATACTGAAAAGAGAAGAAGTAAACAGACAGGTGTTATACCTTCTGCAATTACAACAGAAGGTGCCATGAGGCTGTTAGGGGATGGTGCGAGTAAAAGAAGAGTGGGCCAGGGTGTCCCGGAGGGAATGGCCCCTGCGCCAGGCGGGGAGGGGAGAGGAGAGGAGGGGAACGTGTGTCTGGTGGTGACATTTTGCTGGAGGTAGCGGAAATGTTGGATAATGATCTTCTGGATTGGAAACTCGTGGGGTGCTTGGTGAGGACAAGGGGACCCTGTCATTGTTGCAGGAGGGAAGAGAGGGGGTGACGGCTGAAGCACGGGAGATGGGTCGGACCCGACTAAGGGCCCTGTCAACAATGGTGCTGGGCAGTATTCGGTGGAGGAAGAAGGTGGACATTTTGGAAGCTCTGAACTTACTTCCACTCATCCTCACACTTTCCTCCCCTCCTATCTTCTGCATATAAACTGACATTTTTCTAGCTACCATCAGTTCTGAGGAAGGGTGAGTCAACCTGAAATGTTAAGTCTGATTTCTCTCCACAAATGCTGCCAGACCTGCTGAGCTTTTCCAGCAATGAGGTTGCTGACTTGCTTGCCAAGCTGGCTTGTTTTCGTTCCAACATTTTGTCATTTGGCTAAATAACATCATCAGTGAGGCCTCTGATAACGCGATATTGTTCTACTCCGCTTGGAATATATACTGTCCAGTCCGTTATGGTGAGTAGTGTCAATTCTGGGTTTGTACATGGGGTCCAATTCTAGACGTTGATTGCATTGTGCAACGATTCTCACTGATGATATTACCTGGCATGGTGATGAAATGTCTCAACAAAAACAAGCCAACTTGGTAAGCAAATCACCCACAACCTGAGCTACAAAACTTTGGCAAGACTTTTTCCAGCAATTTCTATTTTTGTCTCTGATTTACAGCATCCACAGTTTTTTTTTAAATATAAAGCTATAAGGATGTGCGTTCCAGGTTAACAAAATACAAAATCATACCAAGGTTCAGAATGTGGGGTAGTCAGAAAGTTGAGAAAGATGGGTATGGTCAAAATAGGAAGAGAGAGGTGAAGAACATGGTGGGAGACTTGAGAGAAGAACATTGCTACTTATGGAATCTGAGAAACACGCTAGGCAGAAAATATCACAAAGAAACAAGAGACTGGCATGAAACTCAAATATTTATCAGACGTTTGCAGTTTGCATGAAGAAAAAGAAAGAAACTTGCTATTCTCATCGCAATGATACATATTCCAAATATGAGAAGAGATTGGTTTCATCAAGGATACATAACTGCAAATGTCCTTTTCCTTTCAGATGATGCACAAACATCTGCTTTAATTTTAGACTTTAGAAGATAGAGTTTACTTATTACTTCATTTACATATTGTATAGGAAGCTTTAATTGTAAGAAATATCTGCAGTAAACTGTAAAATCATTTTGACTGCATTTCCGAGCAGGCCACAAATCATGAAGTTATTCAATTACTGGTCACATCACCAGCACTTTGGCCCTCATTTTGCTTTAACAGCATTTGTCTCATCAGTGGAGTAAACTGGTTTGCAACTTCAGGAATACACATATGTGCAATTATATGCAGAAAACGGGAGGAGTTCTCTAAGTTACCTTGTAACAAACCTCTTTCACAAGCTCAACACTGAAACATATGTAACATATGAAGTTGAGGAAAATGCCCAATCAGCACATCGGAAGAGATTTGAGCTGGTACGTTGACAAGTAAATAACTTTGATGACATTTTACATCTTACAAACAACCTCTCTGACTCAGAAAACTTCATTTTAGAAGAAGTGTAGTCTGATTTCTTTCCAAGTTAGCTAGGGTTGGGAAATTTTTAAGATTCAAACTTTCCCCACTTTTCCTGCCCATATCTTTATCAATTTTTCTCAAACACCTATTTTACCAATCTTCATTTTGCTTTCTGTCCATGATTAGAATCTGATTTATTATTCTTGCTTTGTGTGTCTAGGTTGAGATTCTTCACATCTCAAAGAGGAAACTTAAATCTGAAGAGCCTTGCTGTATTATGCCTTACTCACAGATGCTATCAGACGTCTTGCGGACAGCGTCATATTGGATCAGACACTGGATTAAACTAAGTCTGTACTCTAAAGCTTCCAAAACATTTGTGGGCAGCTGTCAGTGAGAGAATAGTGCGCTCCAATCCTTCACTGCTGACCGCAAAATCCAATCCATTAAAACTAAGTGGCAGCCGTTCATAATGCTCTGCCTCAGAAGTCTACAAAAGGGATTGACTAGTATGCTGGATCAGATCTGGAAACCCAGTGCTCAAAGTTGGCCAAGACTTATGCAATGAAAACTTTCTATAACAGCTGTGAGGGTGCCAAGTGAAATCGAAGTTGATTGACACAGGTCTTCCAAAACACGGCTGCTCAAACTGTACAAAAAGATCCCAAAGCACACATCTGAGAGTTAACAAATTTTCAAGCAGAAGCATAAAGTCACAGAGCACAGAAACAGACCCCTAAGTTTAACCATTCCACACTGAACATGTTCCCAAACTAAACTAGTCCCACCTGCCTACACTTGGCTCATATCCCTCCAAAGCCTTCCTATTCCTGAACTTATCCAACTGTCTTTTAAACATTGTAACTGTACCTGCATCCACAGCTATCTCTGACAGTTCATTCTACAGGAAAACAAACTGCATTTGTAGTGTAGAACAAAATATCTTCAGTAAATACACATAGGCACCACTTGTGTGGAGAAAGATGATTAACATGATCAATAAAGTGGTCATGGGCATCTTCATATCTTCATCACTGAGCAAAATTTGGAACCAAAGCACAAGATTATGTCAAATTCAGTAACCAGGTTACTGAAACTGAAAATTGTTATCTTGGGTGCAGACATTGGTAAGGACTGTTTTAAATATGGCTTCTGGAATGCAGGAGTTCAGATTTTCTTCTGGATGTTACTGCAACAAGGATCTTTGTGTTGCATCAATTCTATCACATACTTTCCATGGGACAGACAGGTACTGGTCCAAGATGTAAATGAATAGAAAATCATTTCATGCTCGCAGCAGAGTCTCTAAACTAAATTAGCAAATAAAGAGCTACTAGTTTGACTATTTTAACAAAAACTAAGTTTGTTCATGAATAAGATGAATATTAAACAACACTTTCTCCCATGTAATTTGTGCAAATATCATAATTCCAAAGTGTGTTTCTCTAGCGGTTAGAATCTACATGGGATACTTAGCTGTGTTCTATTTCTTTCTCCACACAGGAGATTTGATAGCTAGTGGTTAAGTATTTGGAAGAAAACCTGCAACATTTTACTCAATACTAGGTCAATAATGCATGTTTCTTAGTAATATTCTTACCATAGAAATTGCTCCACAACGTATTTCACTGCACTGCAGTAACAATTCCAGTCCCATTATTGATTAAAAACATATTTCTCTAATCTATACTTTTAGTCTGTGAGAACAATGATTTCCCATTTTAAATGCCTAATTACAGCTCAGTGCAATGTTAGCTGCTTTTAGCATTCAGTATTTAGACGAGATTTTGTGTTTTAGATTTTAAATTTAACTAAACTCTATAATGTTTACAGCAGTTTAGTGCAGTTAGTTGATTACAAATCCAGCTAAAACTAGCTTCTCGAACAACAGGAGAGCAGAGCTGACTCCCTGAAGTCACCAGGAGTATATAGGGTTGAGAGAGCGCAACCAGCTACAAGTGCAGCTGACACAGAGTGTAAGTCTAAAGAAGTTGATAAGTGTGGGAATCAGATGAATTTGGAACCCGGAAAGGGGGAAGGAGGTGTGCTTAAAGACGGTGTATTGTTGCATTTCCTTTCCTAATCATTCTGGAGGGCACCACTTTAGCTGCTAGATGCCAGTGCAAACTCATTTTGAAAATCAGATTGAAAAACAAGGATGACATAACAGGCACCTGGTAAGCACTATGTACGTACACTGAGGACACCCATGTTGCATGTCTAGAAATAAAAAGTACGACAATTTGAACACAGATATCGAAATCAGTTCTGAAGGGGAATCCCTGGACTCAAAATGTTAACTCTGCTTTCTGTTTTTGTACTTAAAATAGTTACCTGTTTAATTAATTAGCATATATATTTCAATTGTAAGGTTTTACAAATTCATTCACGGGATACCAGAGTCCTGGCTCGGCCAGCATTTATTGCCCAATTAAGAGACAACCCCATTGCTGTGGGTCAGGAGTCACATGGAGGTCAGACAAGACATGGATCGCAGAGTTGCTTCCCAAAAGGACCAGACAGATTTTTCCAACAATCGACAATGGTTTCATGGTTCAATTTGACGTTTACTTCCAGATTTTTTAAAAGAACTGACTTCAGTTCCACCATCTGGCATCTCATCCTTGTCCCCAAAACATTACTGGGGTCTCTGGTTTAATAATCTACCAACAATACATCCCTCAGTATTTAACAGATTTTGCAAATTTTTCACAAATAACAGCAATTAAATAGGAACATTAAATATTGGAGGACAAGGTCATTTGGCCCTTCAAGCCTGCTCTTCTACTAAGTTTGATCATGGCTGATCAACCAATTCAGTAGCCTGTTCCTGCTTTCTCCCCTACCCATTGATCCTTTTAAACCGAAAAACTGTACCTAAATTCTCCTTGAAAACAATCAATGTTTTGGCCTCAACTGCTTTCTATGACAGAGAGTTCCACAGGCTCACCACTCTCTTGGTAAAGACACTTCTCCTCATTTCCTCATCTCAGTTCTAAATGGCATATCCTTAAACTGAGGCCTCCAGTTCTGGGCTCCCTGGTCATCAGGAACATTGTGAACATTGTGACTACATTTACCCTATCTAGTGTGTTCGAACTTTTTAGGTTCCTCATTTTTTTAAACTCCAGTGAATACAGTCCTAACCTATCCAGTCTCTCTCATAAGTCAATATTAACTAAGTAACTAAATTAACAAAATGCATTTAATTGATCAGCACATGGTCACTGGGAAGACGTGTGCCGCAGCAACGGAATGTGGGAGATCCTACACTCAAAAGTGATCCAGCTCAAATACATTTGTGACATATTTCTAAAACTATAAAATAGAGCGCCAATTGTGAGGTATTAGTTTGAAGACTGAGTTGAAGACATTGCGATAAATCAGGGAGGTACTGCTACATTTTGATCCATAAGCAGTCACATTCCCTAGGATAGGGCAGTCTGATGCCATCGACAGTAAGGGGCAGGAGTGAATGATCACAACTGAGGCAGATAAGACGTTGGAGAATGCTGCAGTGCAGGAGCCTCAGTCCTTACAATTATCTAATAAGTTTCAGGTACTTGCCTGTATGGATGAAAGCAAGCTCTGTGAGGAAGATGATTGTCCCAACCAGGGCCTTGATTCACCTTCAAGTGGAGGAAGTAAAAAGGAACGAACAGGAGTATAGGAAAGTTACTGCTTTGAGCAGTTAAGGCCATGAATCCAGAAGGCTGTATCACCTACTTGATGCCAAGGTGAACACATCTGCTCAGGGAAGGACAGGAATTTTCAGTGGTTTGGGAAAGATCCAGTCAGTATGTAGCACACATGTACCAATGATCTAGGTATTACAAGGAAAGAGATTCTATTTAGAGTATAACTAGTTAGGTATAAATCAAAGAGCAGTACCTCAAGGGTAATAATCTCTAAACCAAAATGTCAATGGACAGAGGTCATATCAGACTATTGCAATGAAAGGTGACTCAAACACAGGTATAAGAGAAGTAGATTCCAGTTTGTGAAGCAAAGTAGGGACTGCACTATTGGGGATTGCCTCTACTTGAGCTTTGCTGGGACTAATGTTCTAACAAAACAAATTATATAACTAGACAAGTAATGGGATAAGGCATCAAGCTTAGTTAGTGGAGAAAACCACAGGTAGAGTCATGGCAGGACAGCAAATTAGTCATATTGGAAATTAAGGTGAGAGAATTAGCATGGTGTGACAGAAACAATAAACCTAAGAATGCACTAATAGTCATGAGTAGTGTTACAAAATTAACAAAAAGGTAAAATGAGAAGCTTTCTGAGTGAGCGTAGCATTTGTAACAAAGTATACAAATTGATTGTACATCGTGAGCAATGTGACCTGATAACAATTATGAAGGTGCAGCTGCATGATGTCAAGGAGTGGGTTGTGAACGTCGGGAGAAATTACATTCAAGAATAAAAGGCAGTGAGGTAAAGCCGGAGGACTAACACTGTTAATTTATGGGTAACATTGGTCCAACAGTGACAGATTACTTTGGTTCAAGACATCATGTTGTGGTTTTATGTAATGTGACAGAATTAAGTAATTCCCTCAGAATAAAGACAGCCTTGGGAAGCAGCAACCAAAATTTGCCTAGATTTTGTATCCAGTTGAGAGGTAGAACAGTGAGTCTAAGATTAGCATTTTAAACATGACAAAGGACAACAATGTGAACATAAAAGCTGAGCTCGTTGAAGTAAACTGGGATACTGGACTGCAGCACTGAATAATACAGATGCAACAGAAGGTATTTCGTATATTTCGTGGTACTCACAACAAGTGTATTTCTACCATAAAGAAAAATTATAAAGGAACAACTCACTATCCATGGTTAATGAAAGAAAAGATAAGAAAACATCAAACTTGAGGAAAAAGCTTGTAGTTGTGCAAAGGTGAGTGCAAGGTCAGATGATTGGACATAACAGAAAATTAAAGAAAAATCATCAGGGTAAAGGAATTATGAATGAGAGGAAACTAGACAGACATGTGAAAATGGGTAGGATAGGTATGTGAGAAAGAGAAGACTTAAAGTTAGTGCTGCTTGGAGAATGAGAATGGAGAGTTCATACATAAGAGAATGGAAAATGAAATGAACAAGTATTTAGTTTCTGTCTTTATAATACAGCCTACATAAAACATTTCAGTAATAGCTGTAAATTGTGACATGGAAGGGAGAGAGGAGCTTGATAAAATTACAATCATCAGGGCAATGGTACTGATCAAACTGAAGGATCTACAGGCTGACAAGCACCGGGTCCTGATGGACCTCATCCTAGGGTCTTAAAAGAGAAGCTAGTAAGACGCTTTCTTGTTAACTTCCAAAATTTCCAAGATTTTGGAAAGGATTCCAAAAGACTGAAAATGAGCAAATAACACTCTCTATTCAAGCAGTAGGATGCATTAATTAGGAATCCCTAGGCCATTTAGCTGGCCATGGAGTTAGAATTGATTATTGAAGAGGTGAAAAACTGGGCATTTAGAAAAACTTACGGTAATTGGAAAGAGCTGACATGGAGTTTTGTAAGGGAAATTATGTTTACCCAATTTATTGAAGTTCTTTGAAGGAGTAGCAATATGGACGTACATGGAATAGTGTAGGTTAGATGGGCTTGAGATCGGTATGACAGGTCGGCACAACATTGAGGGCCAAAGGGCCTGTACTGTGCTGTAATGTTCTTTGTTCTATGAGTAATAAGTGCAGTTGGATAAAGGGGATCCTCTGGATAACTATGTTTACAGCATGTCACAAAAAGGTGGTATACACATACAGCAAGTAATTAGAGCAGCTAATGCAATGCTATCCTTCAACATGAGAGGAATTTAACATAAAAGGAAGGACATTATGCTTTATTTATCACTAAGACAGTGGGTACCCCCACAAAAACCAGAGAGCTGCAATATTCTAGGCCAATCCTTCATAAAAGAGAAGACTAGACAAAGAGCCCTCAAGCTGAAGAAAGCTCCTCAGGTCTATCACATCCTGCCTGATGGTATTAGTCCCATCTTCCCTCTCTCTCTCCGTAAGGTCTGACATTATATTGTAATGGCTGCACTTCCTTGGTGGGTGAACTTCCAGTGTTGAGGTAGACACCTCCCTGTTAGTCCCATAAGTAATACTGAGAGTCACCTCTCAGGAGGAGACTTACAGCCTCTCATACTGAGAATCACTAGCCTCAGTATGGAGCCCCCAGGAATGGGGAGGATCTATGGCTCTTGTACACCCTAAGCATGACTTCCATGATTTGCCAGCACAGGGTCAGCTGTGAGACTGTCCCAGGCCTGATATCCTGCCACTGAGCTGATGGCCAAGTGTTGCATCACTGAACACTGGAGATTTTAACTGCACTGCCCAAAGGCTAGGGCCATGGTTGGCCAGGTCATAAAAGGGAGTACAAGAAAACACATTACACTGGTGCAGTGGAGAATCAAACACCCGGAGGGAACAACATCTCTTTGAAGTGAACAGTCACTTCAGAAAGCCATTTACATTCCATTATGGGAAATGACATAATATTGAACAGGGTGGGTGAGGCCTCTTCTGGAGTACTGTGCCCAGTTTGGACCCCCCTGCTATTGGAAGGACATGTTTAAATTGGAGAGGGTTGAGAAAAGAATTACCAGGATGTTGCTGGGAATGGAGGGTTTGAGTTATAAACTGTTTTCCACTGGAGCATAGGAGGTTGAGGGGTGACCTTATTGAGGTCTATAAAATCATGAGGGGCGTAAATAAGGTGGATGACAAGGATCTTTTCCTTCGGGTGGGTGAGATGAAAAACTGGGGACACATTTTTATGATGAGAGGAGAAAGATCAAAAAAGAGAGGGCATGAGGGGCAACCACACCCCCGCCCCAAACACACACACACACACACACACACACACACACACACACACACACCCCCAAGTAGTAGATACAGACATAGTTATAATGTTTAAAAGACATTTGGATATGTACCTGAATAAGAAAGGTTTGGAGGGATATGGACCAATTGCAAGCAGGTGGGACTAGTTTATTTTGGGAACATGGTTGGCATGGGCTAGTTGGAATGAAGAGTCTGTTTCCATGCTATATGATTCTATGGCACTGGTGAGACCATATCTCAAATATTTGCTAAAGTTTTGGTCTCCTTATTTAAAGCAGGATTTATAAATGTACTCGAAGCAATTCACAGCAAGTTTACTGAACTGATGCCTGGAACAAGCAGACTGTCAAAGCAGAATGACAACAAGTAGGACAAATTGGGCTTGTTTCTGCTCGAGTTGAGAACAGCAAGTGGTGGGATTCAAGAGATTAAGATCCTGAATGGTCTGGACAAAGCAGATGTGGAAAAAGAGTGCATCCTCTTGTGGTCAAGTCCAGAATACACACGGCAGGGTCAGTAAAAAATGCAGAGGTCATCCTTTTGTGGAGAGAAAGCAAAATTCTCTCTCAGGACCATGCAGCATTGGAGCAGTATGCATCAGAAGGCAGTGGAAATGAGGTCATTGATTTTTTTTGTGTGCAATTAAGCTCGTTTGTTCTTTTAGAACAGACTTTTCAATTCAAGCACACATTAAATTAAAATGAACGCAATTGTTCAATTAGGATTAAATTGAAAAGACATGAAGCAGTTGTAACTTATGACTCATCAAAAGAACTGAAAAATAAAGTTAAACTGAATGTCAGGATACTGGATTTGTTTCAAAGTAACTGCTTTGAATACTGGAAAATGAAACTAATAAAATGGAGATCCCATTACAAACCATATGAAAGAAGCATTGCTGGTGGATACTGGAAACAGGAAAGTATTCAGGTGAATGCAAAATTTGGATTTATTGGTCTGGCAATGTAGTAATTCAGGCATGGGCGGAGATGCTAAAGGCAACTAAAAACCAAAGCAAGAACTGCTGATGCTGGAGTCAGCGATAACACGGCGTGGAGCTGGAGGAACACAGCAGGCCAGGCAACAACAGAGGAGCAGGAAAGTTGATGTTTCGCGTTGTCTGAAAGTTGACGATCCAGTTGATCTGAAACATTAACTTTCCTGCTCTTCTGATGCTGCCTGTCCTGCTGTGCTCTTCCAGCTCCACACTGTATTATCTGAAACCCAAACAAACAGTCTTTCTTGAATGTTGTAATAATTGGTGAAGCCCGAGTGGAAAGGAACTACCTTTACTCATAGAATATATCGGCTAGTCCAAGCCCAGGACAGATAGTTCGACAGACCCATCCTTGGGTCTGCTTTATGCTTTTTTAAAAAATTGAACCAATTTTTCTAATCAACCTGTTCAGCCATGTGACTACACTTCTGAAATGGGTTTGATTTGAACCTGGGCCTTTCGGTCTCAGGGTAGGGACTACCTCTGTGCGTCAAGTGGGCCAAGTCTGCTTTCTAAAAGGGCTCAGTTGAATTCCAGCTAGACAGGCCATTGCCTGTTACCAGGGGAATCCATACTCAATGAACTCCACAGGGAGATTAATTAGTGATTCCCCACTGGCCTCAAAGAGGTTGTCATAAATGTGAGGTTAATTTATATTAGGCAGAAAAAGATTAGAGTTAAAAGACCATAAAACTGAGCTTTTACCATCTAAATCCCACTCCCCAAATCATTTGAGAGACCTGTTGTGGGAAGGCAAATAATTAGGGTGCAGGTAATGGCAAAGTTCTTATTCTACTTATGTAGGAGTCTGATCAGTATAATAATTCTTGGAATGAGAAAAATATCTTCTGAGGGAAGGTGGAACAGATTTGGCCTATATTTCACAGAATTTAGGAGAACTAAATAGTTCTCCTAAATTCTGTAAAATATAGGCATACCCTGAGACCGAAAGGCCCAGATTCAAATCCCATCCATTTCAGAAGTGTGTAGTGACATTTCTGAACAGGTTGATTAGAAAAACAGGTTCAATTTTTAAAAAAAAAAGCATAAAGCAGAAGAATTTAGGTTATCTGATTGAAGCAGATACAATTCTAAATGATTTGACAGGTTAGATGAAGGATATTACCCCTAACTGGACAGTGTAGAATTAGACATCACAGAATAAAGGGTTGGTCATTTAGGAGTGAAATAAAGGGAAGTTTATTCAGTCAAAGGATTGTGAATATTTCTAATTCTCGACCCCAGAAATCTGGCGGCTCAGTTATTTAGCATATTCAAGGCTGGTAGATTTCCAGATAAATGGACATTTCAAGTGACATGGAGATTGTGTGGGGATGTGGTCTTAAGACAGAGACAGATCAGCCATGATCTTATTAAATGGCAGAGCAGGAGTGCGCAATCAAGTGTCCTACTCCAACTCCCAGGTCACACTTTTGCCCACTGTACAGTGTTTTATTTAAGGATACAGCTTGACAATCTGAAATATACTACGTCTTCTCAAGTATACAAAAAACTTCACTTGCAACACATGTAAAAAAGATACATAGCCACAATATATCAGTAATGTAAAATCTGGCTGAGCAATTTATATTTCTTACCTGATTGAGTTATAATAGTTTCAAACTGCAAGTGCTGCACAGAGTAGCTAGTCCACTGGTGCTGTGTGTTGGCCACCCATCCAATCAGTTGACTCATATGTTGTCTGTACAGATGCAAAGAGTCATTGAAGTTCTGTGCTGCAGCCAAGGAAGTCAAGGTCTTCTCTACCTGCAACAAGTTCACATTCTTAACATGTTGCAAAATGAACCTAACAGCTCACTGCAATGGCATAACTAATTCACTAGAATTAAGTAGACAATTTACAGGAGACTTCTCACCACAGACCCAATGTGCCTACTACATCTGATATCTATTGCCAGTAAACAACTGGGTGTGTCAAGTTCCAATATTTGAATGAATGATGCCAAAGCTCTTCCTTGTGACAGCTGCAGAGTCAACAGATCAGCGCAAAAGAAGAGGATTTCAATGGAGAAGCAATCCTGCATCATAGCAGAGTAGAAGAAGAAATGAAACAAACTTATGTCTACATGAGCTACAGTTTACCTAGACAAACAGAAAGAAGTTAAGGACAGTATTAAGTTGAAAGCAGAAGCATATAAAAGAGGCAAAAGTCAGTGATGATAGCTTCGAAAACCAGGATAAATTCAGAATCCAGCAAAGGACAACTAAAAAGAAAACAGAGAAAGAAAAAAGTAAACTAGTGAGGAATATAGAAACTGACAACAGAGACTTCTTTAAACATATGAAAAGGAAGAGAGAGGTCAAAGTGAACATAGGCCTCTTAGAAAAGGATCGGGGAGGCAATTATAGAAGACAAGGAAATGGCAGAGGAGTTAAACAGATGGCTTGCATCAGTTTTACGGCAGATGATACTTCAAACATCTCATTGATCCTAAAGCATATGGGGGAGGAAGTACCATCACCATCACTAAGTAAGTAGTAGTAGACAAACTAATGGGGCGAAAGGGATAAGTCCCTTGACCCTCGGGGCTTACATAATTGAATCCTAAATGACTTAGCTACAGAGATAGTGGACACATTCATTGATTGTAATTTTCCAAAAATCCTTGGATTCTACATAAGTATCAGAAGATTTTTGGAAAACTGCCAATGTGATAGACCCACTCAAAAAAAGGCGGGGGGGGGGGGGGTGTACAAAAAGTGGTTAACTATAGGCTGATGAGCCTAACAAGTATTATTGGAATCAATTATCAGGCAGTTAATAATGGAACATTTGGAAAATCATTATCTTATCAGGTGGAGTCAGCATGACTTCATGAAAGGGAAATCATGCTTCGGAGCACTTAAGAGTTTTTTGAGTAATTCTCAACTGGAGTGGATGGACGGGAAACCAGGATGTGTGTTGTATTTGGACTTAAGAAGGCGTCTGACAAGGTGTCTCACTAAAGTCATAAAACGGTGTTGGAGCTAGCACACCCATGAGCAGTGAGCTAGCTAATGAGCCAGAAACAGAGACTGGGGATAAGGGGATCTTTTTCAGATCTGTTACCCATGACATTACAAAGGGATCAATGCTGGGACCACAACTGTTTACACATGATGTTAATGATTTGGAGGAAGGAAACAATTGTCCTGCTGCCAAATTTGCAGATGTCACAAAAATAACTGAACAGGCAAGTTGTGAGAGGGAAAGAAACAGATTACAAAGAGATACTGATAGGTTAAGTAAGTGTGCAAAAAGGGTATAATGTGGGAAAATGAGAAAGTGTTCATTTTGGAAGGGAGAACAAAAGAACAAGAGTATTATTTAAATGAAGAAAAACTGCAACAGACTACAAGGGATTTGGGTATACCTGTGCACGAAACACAAAAAGCTTGTCCATAAGTGCAGCAGGTAATCAGGAAAGCTAATGGAATGTGGGTTCTTATTTCAAAGGAGTTGGAGTAGGGAAGCCTTGTTGCAATTGTACATGGTGCTGCTGAGACCATGTCTGGAATATCATGAGCAGTTTTGGTCCCCTTATTTAAGGAAAGATATTATTTCATTGGATACAGTTTAGAAAAGGTTCACTGGGAATGACCCTGGTATGGAAATTGTCTTATCAGCAAAGGCCAAACAGTTTGGGACTTTATTCATTAAAATTTAGAAGAATGAGAGGATTCTTAAGGGGCTTAACAGAGTAAACGCTCAGATGATGTTTCCCTTCATGTTACAGCCCAATAAGTACAGATCAATAAGTTTCACACAGGAAATTAGATGGATACATGGAAAAAAAACTGCAATACAGTTAAAGCACAGACAAGTTAGACTAACTGGATGACTCTTTAAAAGAGCCAGTCCAGTCATAATGTGTTGAATGTACCTCTGTGCTAAATGATTCTATGAAATACATTTTATCAGATAGATTGATTTTTGCTTGTACTGGATGCATTGTTCTATGCCCAACTCAACAGCCATCTGTGCCAGCTGCGGAAAAAATATCAAGGTTGAAGTCAGCTCATAGATAAGAACATGCTTAATAACAGTCTAGAAAGGTTTTACTGTACATGCACTTTAAAATGTTTGTTTTAAAATCATAACCTGTGCAAAGAGGAATTCATGCTCATTAAATGCTGTGTCGACATTCAAAATACATTTCTTCTGTCAAAATCAAACACTCCTGTGACAGATATCACATTGTGTCATGGAAGCATAAAACTTGTGCCTTCACTCCCAAGTCAAATAATGATCACCAACTGCTACACCAATGTGATGCTTCTACTTCCCACTCCACCCATCTTCACAGCTTTTCACAGTCAGATTACCAATTTGTGCCTAATTACACAAAATTATGCGTTGTGGCCCTGTGCCCATTAGGGAATGGATGGAGACTGCCCAAATTTATTTCACTTCCAAGCCCTTATAGCAGGTACACAGAACAGACTTCCATCTCATCATTATCGGCTGGGTTCAAAGTCGAGGTGAGAATGAACTAACTGTGCTTCTGAAAACCTCATCTGCTCAACTGTTTCAAACCTTCGATTCGCCAATGATTTTCTACAAGATTAAACCATTCTGTGACATAGGCACATTAGTAATCTGTTACTTGGAGAATATCAGCAACCAGCAGACCTCCCCTATTGTGCCAGGATGCATTTTCCAATCTGTTCTCACATTAGCTATACTCCTGGGTACAGTTCAGTGGGTTGCACTCTCTTCCTTGAGACATAAGGTTGCACATTTAAGTCCCACTCCAGGGACTTGAACACAAAATTTAGGCCAGTATTAGGCAGCCACTGCATTGTCAAAGGTGAAGTCTTCTAGCTGACTCCAGTGCCTTTATTAACATTGGCTCAGCTGAAATTATTAAAACAGGTTAACTTGTCCTTACCTTATTGCCATTTGTGGAAATTTGCTGTGCAGATTGGTTGCTTTGTTTCCTGACATTTTAATAGTAACTAGACTTTAAAAGGTGTCATCTGGCTGTCAAGTATTATGGAATGTTCTGAGGTTAAGGAGTATGCTGGATAAATTCAACATTTCTTAATTTTAAGAAAAGGTCTTCTTCTTAAAGGTCTTTCTACCTTTCTAGGTAGAAAGGAGGAAAGAAACATGGGAAGTGGACACTAATTGTGACATGAAACAATGCTCATTAGAAATCTGATTGTATCAAACCCATTTCACACATAGTACCAACTGCCTTTTTTTTTAAAACCACTTATCTGCAATGGATTCAAAGTTAGGTTCCAGAGTTCAAATGATTTTGCACTAATTCAAGGTCACACAAAGAAAGTTACTTCTGAGAATGTTATCAAAGAAAGGTTGTTACGATGAGAACTACAAAGGTAAGAAATCTTAGCAATTAAGGCAGATCAGTGTTGACCACCGTCTGAGTAGCAGTCAATCTGAAGCTCCTGCATGAGTAAGCACGTTGGTGGACACTTCAAAAAGGAGGCATAGTTTTTCAATGATTTGAGAAAAAGTAGGATTAATTTACAACCCAAACAGGACAAGCTACCTCTAGTTCATAACATAGGTGGTGAAAATTATTTCCAAGTCATTTTTTCAAGATTCTCTCCATGCAAATTAAACAAGTGCATTGCAATTGAGGTGGCAAACTAAAAGTTCAAATATCCAATTCTACACAAGACTGCCACAGTTGATCTTATGTACCTAATCAATGGTTGACTATGGCAACGATGCTGGTCAGCCCCCTTTTGATGAATGGGATACAGTATCAGGCAAGAACGTTAAACGAAAAGGGTAGGCAAGAACCTCCTAGTGTACTTCTACCATGGTTTTTCTATCCTGCTCAAGTATCTCCATTAAACAACTAGACCAAAAAGAGGGCAGTCGCCCGTCACAGAAAAACATGATTTTGATTCAAAACTGAAAACTCTGATTTATTCTATCTGTTCTCCAATCATGTCAGGAAATGGAACAAATTGAAAATGTCTACTTCTTCTCAATTCTTCCCCGTGGCGCCAAAGCTAAGCTAAGTTGCTTCATTGAATTTTTTTTTAAAAGTTCAGAATCAGCAGCTACATTAATTGCTTAGGATCAGAGGCCATTTTTTTTCTGAAATGTTACTAATGACTACACAAATACGCTCGTTCGATTAGAAGCCAGAACATCCATAATCAAAGATATTCAGAAAATATTTGTGAAACTAAAAGGTGCCTAAATATTCATTATTACAACAGTTTGCAAAGATAAATAATTGAAATCCCAAATCACCAGCGGCCCCAACTCCAGAAGCCACCTGAGCTCTATTTTAGTCTTCAGATAGTTGAAATTTGTTGAAAACTCGAAAGAATTTTAACCTAAAAATAAACGTACCTAATACACCATCTGAATAAATTTGAGGATTTCCACTAGGGTCTGAGTCAAATACTTCATGCACCAAATTGTCAAAAGCAATGGATTGAGGTAATTTGTTCCAGCGTCCAGCACCCATTTTCCATTACTCTTGCATGAGAAGTCTCAACAGCAACTTGTTCCCCTTTATATTTGTTACTGAGAATAATTTTAACTTAGACTGAATAGTGATTGAAGAGGCATAAAATGATCTTGTATTGTACAAAATTTTAAGATCTTTGTCAGCAGAAAATGCCTTCCACCCAACCTAGCCATTGTATTGCCAGAGACAAGACCTACCTCACTTGTCCTCTAAATTTCTCTCAAAAATGTCTTCCAACTATCTTTTAAAGTTTGAAACATTCCAATATAATTCTCATATTGTGTTACTCCTACGTTACATTGATGACAACAAAACATACCTTTATTCGTTAGCAAACATTTTGGGTTATCTTGAGGTGGTGAAAAGTGTTGCATGAATTCAAAGGCTTTCTTGCTTATTGGGTCGCTTCATCTCCCTTTAATAGGAAATTCCCCTATTTTCTGAGAGTCCTAACCATTTGTCAATGTAAAGAATTCAGCTCAATTTTTTTTCCAATTCCTCTCAATCTTGAAAACTTCAAAATGACATCACCTCAACGGATTCTCCTTTCCAAAGTAAAAAGTCCAACGTGACCTCATTTTGCTGATGGGCACAAGAATCTTCACTGCTCGTCTCTCAAAGAAAAAATCAGTTAAGAAAATCTGACCAATGCTTTTCATGGGATCTTGTTCAAAGCATTCCAAAATCTTACTACCTTGGAATCTCTACGCTAACACTGACTAATCCAACCAAATAGTGTTTTTCGTCTTTTTTACTGTGCCTTAGTGCTACTTCACAGATCTATCCACAATAAACAGAGCCTAACTTGCAGTAAACTTATTTAATTTAACACATTTCCCATGTGACTCCACACTTTCACACAATTTTACAATTTCCTGGAAAGCGTCTTTTATCTACCCAAAATCCATTCAAAAAAACATGAATCCTTCTGAATTCGTTATTAGTCAAATTGTCAGTTTCACTTGCTGTGTCGACGATCAAGATTTGTACATTGAAATATGTGATCTCCGCGATAATTCCTGAGATAACCTGCTCATAACTGCTTAATTGGAAATATGGAATATTGCCTAAAGCATTCTGAAAATCCATTTACATATTAATGCATTGATCCAATTAACCATATTGAAAATCTCCTGGAAATTTTGCACCCGAGTCAAAAATGGTCTGCTATCCCTCAGTCTACCCCAACTGCTCTTAAACTAGCTACGAACGGTGAAGTTCAAATTCAAGCAAAGCTATAGCAAAGAGCTGGGGGACAAAAGCAAATTGGGGTTTCAATATCCCAATACAATTTGGTGGCACGACAAGGCCATCAACCATAGTGTTAGAACCAAGCAAGATAAGAAATGTGACATTTTTGTGCGAATTAAAGCACATATAATGATGCAAGTGAGAGAGAAAATGCACAGGGACAAACTAATTCTGGCTGCATGATCAACACTGAAGTTTTCATTTCAAAAACATAAAAAGAGTTCGCCTTTTAGGACCAAAAGTCTCAAACTTCTTTGCAGTCAATTAAGTACTTTAAATTTAGTCACTGTTTTAATGTAGGAATCCCAACAGTCAACTTCTGCACAGCAAACTCCCTGCACAGCAATGTGGCAATGACCAGATAATCTGTTTGTGATATTAATTGAGGCATCTACATTAGGCTTGACATCAGGGATAACTCCCCTACTCTGCTATGAAGTAGTGCCATGCAATAGTTTACATCCACTTGAGGGATAAAGGGAGCCTCAATTCGATTGCTCATCCAAAGACAGCACCTTCAACAGTGTGGCTTCACTTTTGCATTGGAATATCCTCTGATTTTTGGATTCAGGTCCAGAAGTGGAACTTCAAGTCGTAACCTCTGACCAAGAGAAAACAGCACAACCAACTGGGAAACAGCTAACATTCAGTGTACCTTGTATTAGATTTAAAAATGTGAACTTAATTCAACATCTTCAACATATCTTCAATTCAAAATCATTTCAACTTATAAAAATCAAACATATTGCAAGGTGAAACTTCAATTATAAAATAAGGTATTTAAAGTTAAAGACAAAGCTAAGAGACAGCAAATGCACTCAGCAATTGATGTTTTGTTTAAGAGAGTTAACCTTTTCAAAACCTAATTTACAGACAGGCTATTCAAATAGTTGATGTGGATACGTTTGCATGTGGTAATACCTTATTTTCAAGTTCTTGATCAGGTGTTAAGGACGTGATGGTCACCAGCACTTTAAGCAGATGCAAACTGATTTCACTGCATTGCTTTCCACATACCGTAATTAGGATCTGCACACAAAGAAGCAGTTGTTCCAAATACTCAACCTACAGTTTCAGAAAGAAGAAAATGAAATAATCAACTCACATTTTTCCACTAGAAATGCACATTTAATTTCATTCTTGTTCACATGACTAGAATGCAAAGGGAGATTATTTGCCTTAAGTAAAAGTATATTGCAAATTTTATTTCAAAGCTATATTTGAATGTTTCACAACATGTTTTCACATATTCAGTAAGTTGCAACTACTCTGGTGGGAACAGAAGCGGGGGGAAAAAACACTTCAGATTATATGCTGGGAACCTACACATTTTCTACAGATCAGCTGCTGCTTCATACAGATCAACTTGTTTCCAGAAGCAGGAGACACAAGATAAAAGTTAAATCACCTTGCTGGCAACAGATTGCTAGTTGGTGAACAGCTTCGATAATGGCTAAAAAGGACCGTTTAAACATCATTTCTGGATTTTGAATTTTTGAATCCTTTATTTCCATTTGTTTGATTTCTGGTGTTAGGAAACTGTCAAAGAATTACTGCTAATTTAAAACGAGATCAGGATTGAGTCTGTGTGACCTTATTGAGTGCAGAAGTACTGCTCCTTTTGTACATGCACAAAATTTTCTCAACTTGTTTAGACAAAAGACACAAATCTATTTTCTCATACCATTTTCTCGCAGGTTGTCATTAATGCAACAGATTTCAAAGACATGGATCAAATTTCATTCAGCTAGACTGCCAGGTGCAAAATTTGGCTGAGAACACAAGGGCAAATACCTCCAGAGAAGACGCTGAACAATTTTTGAAAGGAGTGAGCTCCCTTCCACAACAAAGAATCTCAATTTGCTGTTGGGCTAATCATCATATATTTTCTTTAGCCACCATTATTAACACCTGGCTCTATTCGGGAAAAGAAATGTGTTTCCAGGTAAATTCTATACAATCTATTTGATGAACAAAAAAATTTCCCTTTACTCCCCAAAGAAACAGTGCAACAAATATCAATGTTGGGCAGTAATTCATATTTTATCTTGAGATAGCTATTACACTTACTTTCATTCATTAACCATAGAATTAGCAATTTCAATTATTTTTACACGCAATCAAGCAACAACCGAAGTGCAAAATACTTAAAGAGTCTATCAAAGAATAAAAAAGGCAAAAATAAAATTGGAAAAGAATTTTAAAAAATAGTAAATGTAATCAGTGGTAACAATCTTTTCTTTAATGGTGGTGTCCAGTTAATACCTGTGTGCGGTGCCAACTAAAACCTGACAAAGGCGCAGTATTAACAAGTGGAAGGAGTGTGTGTTAGCAACAGTCTGCCAGGGATATTAGTCAATACTAATGAAGAGAAGTAGGGTATGCTTGCCAAATAATTTTAGACCAGTATCCCTGGATCTAAAAGGAATCCGGATTGTATGGGAGGTCAAAAGTGAGATAGTACAACTATCTATACAAAGACTTAAGTGGCAAAGCTACAACAAGCAGACAGGTGGTTAAAGACAAAATGTGATTGTGAATGTGAATGTGCAGTATCATGCCATTAACCATGTGATGACTGATAAACATAAACACAAATCCGACCATGTCTTGGTACAGTGTTTCTGCATTCCCTATTGAAAAGGGAGGGGATGTACATGTCAACTGAAAGACACAAATGCACAAAATGATCTTTGTGCATTAAAATGGATTAGTTTACACCCAACAAAAAAGCTCGTTCTGATACAAAACACATTTCACTTTCGTGAGTAGAAATTATGCTGTGTTTTTCAAATGTAATTTCCAAAACATAAAACACTGTAAAGAGATCTTCTGCAGCTCTCAGTCGACAGAAGTGTCGCTCTTTCCCTTAGTAATCAACAAGGGGATCAGCAGTTGAGCTAAGTAACACAATCTATGAGCACCAATTTAACTGATCTCTATGCAGGTCAGTATATCCAAGAAAGGCAAGGCAGGGGCAAGGAGGGCAGGAATTCAAACTAAGAGTAAGTTAAAAATAACAAAAACAGAGACAAAAATGGGAAGTTGGCAAAGTAACAATGTGCTTAATATATTTTAATCATCAGTAATAACAGTTATTATAGCAGTAAAGATACATATGGCATCTGAAAGGCATTATTACAATAACAGCAACAATACTTTAAATGCCATAGCTTGGGGCTGCTTCAGTAAATCTGTATCTCTGTGAAGCTATTAGGTCAAATAGTTGAGATATAACTTATAAATGTACATAAGGAATGATTTACTCAGTGAGAAGTAGACCTTGGATAGCAATCTTTCTCAGTAGCATTATTTTCATGAGAAATAGAGACTAAGTATGTGTAAGTTTGTAATAACCTTCTCACTGACAGCTAGTGCCTGGTTACTCTAATAACCAGTTCCAAACAAACCTTTCCAGAAACCACCAACAGCCTCCCAGTGCTTTTCATTTCTTTGCTTGGCTTATGGATGCCAAATTAATACACTTGTGTCACATCAACAGTTGAGAGAATAGATGGAAAATGAAGGCTTGGTGGATCTTTAAGCAAATTGTGCTTAATAATGCAAAGCACTTTACATGAATTATAGTACTATCCATTCTAAAGGTTACTGCAAGCATAAGAAAATGAATTTCCCACATATACAAGGTAAATTTCTCAATGTCTAAAGGTTCAAATACCACTACGTTGTCCAAACTCACAAGCTTAACTGGAAACAATCATTAAAGTGTACAGAGGACAAATCATGAAAACATTACTGCTTTAATTTTTTTGCTCAAATTGGCTGCAATTACTGTCATGCAATGTACGGAACAAGGAAGAAATCAGCATACTGTAAGCATTTTAATCAATTAATTTGTTGTTATTTTCATTTGTGACAAACCTTTCAAACAATCTATGCATTTAGCATTAGCTGAATTACCAGCGACACTATTTCACGTTCATAATACAGCTTTTAAATTCAATGTAAACCTTCAGATACAAAAATAATTACTGCAGCATTGACAAAAGCACAAGTGTGTTTGGGCTTATTAATTATGTTTCATTATTAATTGGATTATTGATGGATTTAGCAATGACTGAAAAATCTAAGACTAATAAGGCAGTCAAAGCACTGGATGGTTATAGCATGAGGGGGCAATTTGGGCCATCATGTCATGCAACTTTCTGCAAGACCTACTTAGTCCCATTCACTGCATATGCACACCACCTCCACCCCCCAGCTGGCCAAAGTCTTCTTCAAATAGTTATCCAATTCCTCTCTGAAATCCACAATTGAATCCACCTCCACCACACACTCAGCCAGTCCAATTCTAGTTCTTCAGCAGGCTATCAAAATGTTCTTCTCAATAGCAGCTTAAATTTGGTTTCTTTGGTTTTCCACATTTTGGCCAATTGAAACGGTTTCTCCTTGTCCACTCGGCTCAGTTTCATGATTTTTAACAATGACTAAGTCTCTTGGATCAGAACAAGTTTGGACTAGGTTTTTATCATGTTCACCGTAACTTCTTTATTTTTGGACTATATGCACTTATTTATAAAGCCGAGGTGTCCAGATACTTTATTAATCATCTTCTCAATCTGCCCTGTCACCTTGAACAGTTAGTACATACTTGCACCAGAATCTTCTGTTCCTGCAGCACTTCTAGAATTTTATCCTTAGTCCCCACTACATCTCCTTGATAATCGTACCCGAATGAATCATTTCACACATCTAGACATTAAATTTCACCTACCACATGCTTGCTCATTGTACCAGCCTACTTCCTCACGAAATCAGTCACTATCCTTGCCACAGTTCCAAGTTTTGTGTCATCTCCAAATTTTTAAATTGTGCCCCAAATGCCTAAGTTGAGATCCATCAGGAACATCAGAAATAATCAGTCTTCCTATAGCATACCCGGAGGAACCCCATTATACATTTTACACCATTCTGAGAAGCAAGCGATCATTACTATTCTCTGTCTTCTACCACTCAGCTAATTTTGAATTTCTTCTTACTTATTGCCTTAAATCAGGAACAGAAAACGTGAACTTGTAATTTAAGTCCTCAAAGAAAAGCTTCACTACAGCCACCACAATAGCAGAGGAAGTGCGTGCCAACATACACGGCAGCAAACTTTTAATGATCTAAATTTCTTCCTTTTTGTTACTTAAATAAACCGATCATTAATCCATGGGTAGCTAAAATAGTGAGAATAACACATTCAGTTCTCGCCGTCCTACTGTTCCATGCCCACATCTCACGAAGATGCTCATTTTCTCCAAAGCAGTTCAGCTTATCCAATTGCAACACTCGTGAATTTCTATTAGTCATTTCTGGTTCAAACTCACAACAAGTCTGGTATTCCATAATCTCAATATAGTGAAAAACAGTTGACAGCAACAGATAAACCAACATAGGTTTATCATTCTGAAAACACTAGAGAGAGGGTACAGAAAAGATTTACAAAGGAATGCTGCCAGGACGGAAGAGTTTGAGTTTATAGGGATCGGCTGAGTAGGCTGGGAATTGGATCTCCTGGAGCTTCAGAGGCTTGGAGGGTTAGGGGTGGGTCAGTGGTGGTGATAGTGGCTGTGCTTTGGCTTCATAAAAGTTTAGAAAATCATGAGGGACATGGATAGGGTGAACACCCATGGTCTTTTCCTAGGGCAGGGTAGTCCAAAACTACACGGCATAGGTTTAAGGTGAGAGAGGAAAGGTTAAAAAGACGCGAGAGGTAACTTTGTCAACACAGACGGTGGTGCGTGTTTGGAATGAGCTGCCACAGGAAATTTAAAAGGCATCTGGATGGGTATATGAATAAGAAGGGCTGAGTGGGATATGGGTGAAAAGGTGGCAAATGGGACCAAGTAAGATTGGGATGTCTGGTCGGCGCGGATGAGTTGGACTGAAGGGTCTGTTTCCATGCTATATGACGCTATGATTCTAATTGCCTGCTGTTTGGCACAGTATTTCTTCTTACCATTCCATCTTCTAATGACCACAAGATATGTGTTAGCTTTTGTACCAAACATGCATAGCACTAACCTGTACATATCAATCCACATCTGGTCCTGCTAACATCCGGCAAATAAACAGACAAACATACAACAACTAAATTAGAGCTTCAATACATCACTGTTTTACTCGTTCACCAATCCTCCTTCTTTTGTTCTGATTAAATGTCAAAGATTCAAAGCATTAACAAACTTTCTCTCCACAGATGCCGCCACTCCAGCTGAGTATTTCTAGCATTTCCTGTTTCTGTTCTATGCTTCTTTATCACAATTTTTAAATTGATTAAAAAACTGCATTGTTATCTGACACAAATTAGTCAGACTTCCTAAAGAAAGAATAATTGTCTTCATCTAATAAAAATCAAAAGCATATCATATGTGCTTACATCGTATGACAGACTACAGAACAGCAAAAGATCAGGCGGCATTTGTACAGAGAGAAATAGAGCTGACCTTGTGTGTTGGAAACTTGGTATCAGAATTGGAAAGCTGAAATGTAGTGGTTTTTAAACAAGTATAGAGGGAGGGAAGTGAGGGCAGGAAGGAAATACAAAGTCAGCACGTATTGATTCCGCTGTTTGCAGTTCTTCTAGACCTCTCCTTTACTTCTTTTCTAGTCCCATTACTTGATGACCATGGAAACGTTACAGCACAGGAAATGCCATTCAGCCCAGCATATCTGTGTTGACTGAATAAACTAGGAACACATTCCAATCCCACTTTTTAGCATGTATTCTGTAGCCTTGCGAGTTACAATGCTTCAAGTGCAGATCCATGCTCATTAAAGGAGCTAAGGGCTCTTGTCTTTCACCTCATCGCAGAGATTTGCCATTTGTTCTTCCTTGCCTCTGATCCCATTCCCCCAACTTTATTATCTCAATTCTTTCTTGAGTATATGTTGCATATCTAACCTATGAGTTCTGATAAAAGGACCTCAATATGACATCTATCCACGGATCATTTCTGTCCCCTTGAGTATTTCCAATATTTCTGCTTTTCCTCTTTATCTTCCATAACTTGGGTTTTTAATGTAAATGAGAAAGGAACTGAGTAAATGTGGAAGTGAGACCTCCTGTGCATTTAAAGCATCTTCCACCTTTATTTCTGATTTCCAGTATCTACAAAGTTTTGTTTTCGAAGAGAAAAAAAGTAACTATGAGAAAAATACTGGCCAAGATTTTAGCTGACAAACCTTAACTCTATTAACATTTACCTTTTGGGACACTTGGCATGTGTCAGGAAGAGCCAGTGTTGCTCCAATTCTCAGCAGATGTGGATGCAGCACTTGTTTTGAGCTACCTCTAATGACCGCACTGAGAACCATCAGGTGAGCAGTGCAGGCTGACTTCTCGAGTGTTGTCAGAATCAATTTCAAAAAGACTTCGGGATCCACAAAAGTTCCAATCAGCTCTGCTGCCTTTACAGACTGAAATGACAGAAGTATTAAGAAGTCAAAGGTTGGAACTGGAACCTGGAAACTGGAAATCACCTGATATATTTCAAAGTACATTCCTCAAAAGTATTCAATTTTCTTAAATTGCAAATGCCATAAAATTACTTACAAAGCCCTACAGCCAGCGAGTGGCAGATGGAGTTTATTTTGATTAATGTGTGGTGTTGCATTCTGGTAAGGCAAACCACGGCAGGACTTACATACTTAATGGTAACACTGGGGAACGTTGCTGAACAAAGAGACCTTGGAAGTGGAGTTGCAGATAGACAGGGTGGAGAAGGCATTTGGCATGCTTGCCTTCATTGAATATAGGAGTTGGGATGTCATGTGGCAGCTGTACAGGACATTGGTTAGGCCATTTTTGGAGTAATGCATACAATTCTGGTCAGCCTTCTATAGGAAGGATGTTCTGAAACTCGAGAGGGTGCAAAAAAAGATTAATAAGGATTTTACCAGGACTGGAGGGTTTGACTTAAGGGAAGAGGCTGAATAGGCTGGTGCTTTTTCTCCAGGAACATTGAAGACTGAAGGATGACCTTACAGAGGTTTATAAAATCATGAAGGCCGTGGATAAAGTGAATAGACAAGGTCTTTTCCTCGGGTGGGGGAATCCAAAGCTAGAGAGCACAGGTTTAAAGTGAGAGGGGGAAAAATTTAAAAAGGACTGGATGGGTAACTTTTTCCATGCAAGGGTAGTGCGTGTCAGGAACAAGCTGCCAGAGGAATTGGTGGAGGTGGGACAATTATAACATTTAAAAAGGCACCTGAATGGGTGCCATGAATGGGAAGGGCTTAGAGGGATAAGGGCCAAATGCTGGCAAATGGGACTAAGTCAAATTGGGACAGCTGATTGGCATGGATGCGCTGGACTGATGGGTCTGCTTCCGTGCTGCGTGACTCTATGACTCAATTCACAACTCTTCAAATATCAAAGACGACCATGTCCTAATGCAGCAAAACCTGGACAACAGCCAGCTTGCACTGTCAAGTGAAAAAGTAACATCCACAACCATACAACTGCCAGGTAATGGCCATCATTAACAAGATTGATTTCAATTACTAGCCCTTGACATTCAATGCTATTATCATTGCTAAATCCTCCACTATCAATATTCTGCAGGGTTACGTACACTTAATAGCAGCAGCCTGTACCACCTACAAGATGCAGTGCAGCAATTCACCTTCCAAACTCTCAAAACGAAGCATTTGGGAAAAGAAATACTATTCAATAACTTGCTTGTCGTTAAGTCCTTGCAAAAAAAGTTTAAACAATGAATTCAGATGGGTTCATTCTCTTGAAAACTACAGGAAGAACCAAGTTTACTATAACAGAGAAGTACAAACAATATAATGCAGACTAGTTCAGCAGCTAACAGATTGCAAACATGGCAATGCAATATGTTCTGTGTATGTAAAAAACAATACATCAAAATAAAAGGCATTCAATGTACGAAGCTACAATAATTCATATGTTAGAAGCATTTCCACATAGGAATTGCTCCTGGTTAAATTGGAAGAATTATTCTCCTCTACCGCTCTATCAGTAACACATGGGCAACGAACTAGGCATCTGGTATGACAAACAGTCTTGGCAAATAAAAATATTATCTTGTGATTGGGAAGCTGCTCTTGCAAAAAAAATTTACATCTGGTAGCATTTATGGCTACTGGGTTAAACTATCATTTTTTACCTAACATACATCACTGTCAAAAAGCCCAGTAGAAGCATTTTAAAAACTAGTGTTAAATTGAAGCTTGACAGTTACTGCATATCACGAGTGTTCGTCATCCTCGAGAAAACAATGCAGTACCAGAAATCACCCCTTAAGGCAGCAGAAAAAATTAAACAGCAAATGCTTATAAAACAGAACAGCTTTCAAAATAGAGGAATACAAGTCAAACAAACTGTAGATTGCTCAGCAATTAAGTTGTAATATTAATACCTCAAGTGATATTGTACAGTGAAAAAGTTGAGAATTGTACCCCTAATTATCTTCATTCCAGCATTGGCAGCGATGCCTATCACTACTTTGGCTCTGAGCTGTGGAATTCCACTCCAAAACTTTTCCAAATCTTAACCTCATTTATGAGATTTAAAAATTCATTCAATGCAAAATTTTATTAAAAACACTTCCCTCTGAGCGACTGTTTGCAAGATGTTCTCTGGGTAGTCTACTGGCTAACTTAATTCTGAGATGCTGCTTGGCCTGCTGTGTTCATCCAGCCTCACATTTTATTATCTTGGAATCTCCAGCATCTGCAGTTCCCATTATCTCTGGCTAACTTAATTGTCTGGATAGCTGATTTGCAATGCAGAGCCAATCCAACAGCATGGGTTCAATTCCCACACCAGCTGAAGTTACCATGAAGGTCCTGTCTTCCCAACTTCATGCTCAACTGATGTGTGGTGATCCTCAAGTTAAATTCATTATCAGTAGTCTCCCTCTAATGAGAGAGCAGACCAACAGACCACCGGGGACTGTGACAGTTTTACCTTTATGCTGATTACTTGCACAGAATAATACAACACAGGACGAGGCTTAAACACATTAAAATCTGTACTGGCTGTTTTGAAGAGTAACCCATTTCATCCCAATACCCACTTTTTCATTTACCATGTACATGCTCTACCTTCTTCTTCAAAATATTTGTCCAATTTTCTATTAAAGACCTTTAATTAAGTTTATATCCACAATCCTCTTCAGCAGCACATCCCAAAACCTAACCATACATGTAAAACTGTTTTTCCTCATACCCCTTTTGTCTCATTTTACTAATCCTGTTAAATCTGTGCGATAAATATTATTGAAATATTGTTCATAAGGGAAAGCAGCAGAAGAAGCTACATACATTCTGAACCACAAGTGTCTCTTCATCAGAACATGATCGATACATGGTACTGAGAAGCAGCTCCATGTGCTGTGTGATGTGATCTTCAGCATGGAGCAGCAACACAGTCAGGAGCTGTGATGCTTTAACACGTGTTGCAGGAACCCAGTCAGTCATGTCTCGACTAACAGCCGGCAAAATTTTGGACAAGTTCCGAAACACCAGCTCTCGGCATCCAAGACAAGGTCGTTCCACTAAAAGCAAAAAACAAAAATCCAGTCTAAGTGTCACTGTTGGGACATAACCTGGAGGGATGAAATAATGGTTAATTTTTATACATAAAGCATGGATGCCCGTGTCCAAAAAGGACGGTAATAGTTCACCTCCTGAAACCAGACACGAAATCAATACAATAGAATTGGCAGGCCTCATATTTTCATTAGGGAGGTGCAGAAGTTAACTAACACAACTGTGACACAGGCTACAGTACCCCCTCCCCCCCCCCCACAGTTTTGAAGTAGTACTGTACAGTTTTTAGCATAAGTTATTGAACAGAAAGCCGTGACTGCCTCAAGTTTATTTAAAAGGCACAATTTAAAAGAGATGATGTGCAAGGCACTATTTAAGAGGAGCATTATTTCCTTATAGCCAAAGCAACATTGATCTATCAACCTACGTTAATGAAACAAATTATTTCACTGCTGTTTGAAAAGTATTGCTGCATGTCATTGGGTTGCTAAGTTTCCCACAAGGCAATAGTTCTACACTGGCTGATGAGAACATTGTGGGAAAGAGTTGGTATAGCGGCTCTGGTAGGTGCTAAAGCTACAGCACGTAAAGACAAGTTATTTTTAAAATCAAACTGTTTGTGCATGTGATGACAAACCTCAGTGGTCATCGTATCCTAAGGTGAAACTTGAATCTGAATCTTCTGGCAGAGAAGTGGTCATGATCGTTGCAATACAAGATCTTACAAATACAAATTCCTTTTTTGCAATAAATGAATTTACAATCAAAAGCTTCAGAGCACACACCTGGATTAAATATAATTGATTTATTTCAGATGCATACCAACCCTGCAACTGTTTGAGGTTTAGAATTGTGGAACACATGCACCCACAAACCCAATAACGGGTTTTAACTTCATATCCTTCCATGACAAATAACAGACTACAGCACTCAGACAGAACAGGATCTTCTGCTTAATGTTTTGCGGCTCTATAATTATATGTTACATCAACACAATGAAAGCTTTCCTAGCACTATTCATGGCTTTAATACACAGACAAATTCACATCAAAACTGAATTGACTGAATGCCAACCACCCTATTCCTGTTCACTGACCTCCTGTTATTTAGGGGCAACTCACTAGAAGGCCATCTATAATGTTGACCCTTTTTTTCCTGAACAAAGAAGTTAACAAAAATAAATTCAATAGCTATGTGACCCACATCAGACAATGTCTTCTAGAACGATTGGCCAATTACAAGCAAGTGTGGTATGATTTTCAGTGAGCTAGAAAGTCTGAGTCTCTCTAAACCATGTGCAACAACTACGAAAGCAAAATTTAATATATTCTTCATGGTGAAAAGTTTCAAAGTTTCCCAGGTTTTTAACACCAGGAGGCAGCAGTTCCTGCAGCGAATCAAATGACTACAGAATTACTTTTGAAAACGCATCTAAAAAATTCATTCAGATCCTCAAGCCTCTTCCACAATTTGACGAAATCATGACTGATCTATATTTCAACGCCTTCCACCTGAACTGCCATTTATAATACTAACTTGCAAAAATCTCCAATTTATAATCAAAGTAGCATCTACTGATTTTTCCTTTACGCAAGTATATTCCATACTTCTACTCAAATCCTCACAAAGTTGTGGCAATGCTCCTGAAAATCTTAAAATTAAATGCAAAGGATAAAACTGGAGCTAGATTCTGTATGACTTGCCTTAGCTGAAAAAAACCATTACAACATTTTACTTGTACCCTTCAAGTTCAACTAGTACTTTAAATAGTAAATAGTAAAGTTACTTCACCAGTAAATGACGTAACTTAAAATAAAACAATTATTAAAAAATTCATATTCAAGGAATACCTTCTACTTACAAGAGCTACTGTAATATACCCTCAGAGTGGAATACAGGGCCTTGAGGCTTGGGATCTGCACTGAAAAGCCTTTGTTCATCAGGTTGTACACTGTTTGCCGAGGCCATTACTCATTTCTGGCTGTCACAAACATTGCCTGGTGGTGTCTTTTATGGGGGACTGAAACACCCCTTTCTGTCAGATCCCACCACCTCCAGGAGTCTGCTCAGGCCCCACTCGGACAGGCTGCTCCTCTTGGCTGGTATAGAGGTTTGCCATTTGTTCTCCTTATGACATTAGCTGTGGATGGGCTTGGTGCCATTTCCTTCGTCTCTTTCTGGCATGGAGGCCGAGAATGCAGGACTCCTGAGGCGGATCATGGCTCACAGCAAGCAGGGCAGCACGGTCAACGGACCACAGGGTTTTGTCTCATCACAGGGATAGTTGGAGGGGGATGACCACTTGTCCAGAATGGTGTACAGTAGCTCTCCTGCTTTAAGCACTGGCTTTGGGTGCTGCGACCCAGCAGTTCTGGCCACTGTCATGAGGCTAAGTTAGGGGAACGATCGACTCTGGCCCGTCCAGGTGGATTCAGGCAGTCGTGGTAGTCTTTGGGGTGGGCCGGCACAGCTTCTTGGCATGATGCTACTGGTGCCGGCTGCAGCATGGTTGGTGACTAGCGGTAGGTGACCTGGATGCAGACCTTGGCCAACACTGTAGCATGGTTACAAGTCAGGAGGCCAGGCACTGACAGTAGCCTCAAGTCAGAGAGCTTGTGCCAAAATCTCACTAAACAGGTCAGGTACCATAAATAATATTTAAACAAATCTCACAAATGTTGAACAAGTTTTCAGACTAAAATAACCATGACCTCAGAGTTAAACAACACTATACAGGGCATGTTAAATGAAGACTGCCTGCATTCTTCCTTGTACAAGTCAAAGAGTCTCCTTAGCACTCCCAGCAATTCCAATCGATTGCTCACATAAGATAACAAAATCATTCAGGAATCATAATCAATTTGTAAGTGGTAAGGTCAGTGTTTTTCCAAGTTGCAATTATAATTTCCAATTACTAAAAGCCTGCAAATCATTGAGCAAAGTTCTGAGAAGGATGTCAAAATAGCACCCCACAGATAATGCAGGATATCCTACCGCAACATACTTAGATTCAGCAATATAATCATTTGAATCCAAGAATTTGTCAGCTGCAGCTCGCTGGCGGCAGTCTTGCTTCAGATTCAGAAAGTACTGAGATGAACTTGACTTGAGGGGACGAAGTCAAAAATCAAAACTGACATTCCAGTCTAATGCTCAGAGAGCGTGGCAGTGTCCAAAACTTTAGCAGTTAATGTTAAAATGATACATCCCCTTTCACAGGATGTAAAAGATCCAAGAGCTATTTTGTATAAAGGCAGGGGAGTTATATTTGGTGCACCAGCCAATCTTTGTCACTCAATTAACATTACAGAAACAGATCTGATCATCAGAAGTTTGAGCAGAGAATTTTTTTTCTTACATTACTGTTCGAAAAAGTATTCAATTCATGGTAAAGTGCTTTCAGATGTCTCAAGTTGTGAAAGACCCTACATAAATGCAGATTTTCTTTCCTCCTATAGGAAATAACAGCTTCCGGCTGAAGAAATGAGCATGTGATGACAAGATGAGCTTCCAGCCTCATATCCACACCATGACAGTTTAAATACAGCTCAGTATTATTGCCAAGCCTCATCCTGGTCTTGACTTTCTCCGAGACTGATATTCTTAATCACGTATTTGTCACCTCTCTACTTAATGATTTCAATGCAATTTATACAATTCCCATATTGAATCATCCCATGAGCTCATCAAAAACACTGATAGTTTCTTTCTGCGCTCCATGTCCATTCAACATCTCCATGCTCACTTGATCCAGACTAGCTCCATAACATGCAACAACTTAATTTTAAAATTTTTGTCCTTGTTTTCAAGTCCTTCTACCTCTTTGCCCCTGTCTTCAGGCTCCAGCAACCCCACATCCCTCCTTATATACAGGTTCTCTAATTCTATCATTCCACTGCTGATGACCATGCCTTCAATTGTGGAGACCCTAAACTCTGAAATTTCCTAAACTTCTCTATTTCTTTCCTCTTTCAAGACCAATGCTTGGAACAAGCTTTTTGTTACCTACCCCAAAATCTCTTTTCGGGGGTTGTATTTTATTGTATAATGCTTCTCTGGAGTATTTTAGTACGTTTTATTGTATTTACATAGCAGCATGAATCTAAGTTGCTGTGGAAATTTAGTTTCTGTTAACTGCACAATTTCACGTTAACAATTCAGCATTCTTAATTTACTGACAGAATGCCACGATCCAGAAACAATTTACAAGATTGTTTTAAAATTCCTCAGTCCAGCCAGGACAAAAACCTGCTTGCACAAAGAGCTAAACTGCTAAATTTCACTAGTGAGGAAACAGGATGGGCTGGGGAGGGAGAGAAAGAGATGAACAGAAGAGATTGCCTTGTGAGAAACTGAATCTCAGTTTCTATAGTATTCTGCCTGGCAGCTGGAGAGAGCACTGCAGCCAAAAAGTTAAGGTCATCACTTCTTTGTTTGCAAGACGATACACAATGTGGGATGGTGTCTAACATTGGGAGACGTAATTAGTGCTGACAACAGGAGCAAGTATGGGAAAGAACGAAATGTTGGGGGGGTGGTGGTGAGAAGAATTCTAACAAAAACAATTGTACTGTATAATTACATGCCAATAGATGGTAAAAGGTTGGGTAATAACCAGTGCTTGAAAGAAAAATATGGAGAGGCCTCTTTTGACCTAAGGCAGGATTTTTAGATTCTGACCATTCTTTTAAACATTTTCTTCACTTCAGTCCACTAGTTTAGCCATTTGCCTTGCAGCTACCTGTTGTCAAAGACTGCGCCTATTAATTGTCTGCACCTGTATCTCAAGGCGATAACTGCTGTGCTAGAGAAAAATTATCCCATTGCCTGGTTTCAACTAAGGACTGGAGCTGACTTCACTTTTCCTCTAACCTTCTACAGCTGTCACCCTGATCAAAGAATGGGAAGGCTAGAATGCCAGGTTCATTAACTTGAAAGCAGGCCACAGTGGTCAATGAAGAATTATTAAAAGGCAAGAGTTGCCTCAAGGTTGAAAAATTCTTTCACTTTGAGAATAATGTAAAACTACTGGGTCACACACCTATATTCCTTGTTATTTATCTAACATTACATCCACACACAAAACCCACAGTACACCAGCACACCACATCAAAACATATCAAATACCAAGGGTAATTACAACATTCTTCAAAACAAAATGTTCATCCTAATTGTGCCTCAAGAGGAAACAATTGTCAAGAAGTTGAATTAACTTAGATTTAGATGATTTAAACAATTTCTGGAGCAATTCATTAAATGGAGTATAAACACTATCACTTTAAGACAGAGATGCGAAAAGTGATACAACAGCTGCCATTTTCTCCTGCTGTCAAGGGTCATAGCACATTTGATTTTAAAGATCTTACACAAAGTTGGAACCCAAGTGTAGAATCTGCTTATTAACTAAAACTGTCCAGGAGAAATCACTGAAATATTCCAGCATGGCAATAATGTGTTATGACAAAGGATTAAGCAGCACACTGTCACTCTGGTGCAGACGACAAAAATAGGCGGATGGCCAGGCAGTGTTGAGAAAACAGAGAGGCTAAAAACTTGTACAGACAAGGAGAGTGGACAAAGAAATGGCAGATAGAATACAATGTAGCAAAGTTTGAGCTAATGCACTTTGGTACAAAAATTAGAGGCATGGACTATTTTCTAAATGTGGAAAGGCTTCAGTAGCCTGAAGCACAGTGACACTTGAAAGAATTCTCTTCAGGTTAACATGCAGGTTAACTTGGCAGTTAAGAAGGTACATGCAATGTTAGCATTAACATTGAGATGGCTAGAATACAACAGCAAGAATGCTGAGGCTGTACAAGGCTCTGGTCAGACCACATTCGCAATACTGAGAGTAGTTTTGGATCACTTATCTAAGGAAGGATGTGCTGGTGTTGGAGAGGTCCAGAGGAGCTTTACAAGAATAATCTTGTGGATGAATGGCTTATCACATGAGGAGCAGTTGAGGCCTCTGGGCTTGTAGTTATGTGGGTTTGTAAGGAAGAGGGGATCTTATTGAAACTTGGAGAATACTGACAGGCTTGGATAGAGTGGATGTGGGGAAGAGATTTCCACTACTAGGAGAGACTAGGGTCCAAGAGCACAGCCTCAGAGTGAGGAGATGGCCCTTGAGAAATGAGATCAGATGAAAATTCTTCAGCCAAGTGTCAATCTGTGGACACCAAGAGGGCATTTTACACAGAGCAAGATATATTTTTGATTAGTAAGGGGATCAAGAGTTACAGGGAGGAGGCAAGACAATGGGGTTGAGAAACACTGATCGAATGGTGGAGAAGACTTGATGGCCTGAAATGGCCCAATTCTGTTCATATCTCTTCGTGGTCTTATGGTGCCTCTACATCGTGGTTCTAAAATGCAAAATAAATATACTTTCCCCAATGTTCAAAATGACCAAAATACTTTAATTATATCAGGTTTAAACCAAAAAAAATTCACTACCAGGTCGTTAATAAACACATTTATTGATTTATTATCAAAAGAAAATACTTATTCAATAGAGATATGCAAACATTTGCTAAAATACACAGTTAGTAATGTTTGAGTATAATGGTTCTCCCTCTAAAAAGCCCTGAAACACACACTGTCTCACACACAGATGCATAAGGGGAAAAAGTGAATTTCCATGCAGAGTTTGTCTTTCTAAAAGAAAGGTATTAGCCAATGGGTCAGTCTCAAAAGTAAAAGGATCAAGTGTAAAATGTCTCAAAGTCTGTCTCTTTGATATTCACATGTGGTCAAGTCATTAACCTCATACAAGTATCTCTTGGACTCTTTCAGATACAACTTGTTTAGGACGTACTACATTGGGAATTTTGCCCAATCACACTCTTCAGAAGAACAAATAGGTTTCATCCTGAACTCAACAGGACAATTTTATCCTCATAAACGTAAGAGATTACTTGGGTCTCCTTCCTTGGAGGCTCATTGTTCCCCAGCTGAAAACTAAATAACAAACTCTCTATTCAATCACTTTCAAAAACAGCCCAAGCAGGGATTTACAGCAAAACAAGCATTTATCACCAGTAATGTGATTTCTAAGAAGCCTTGTAAAAAAAATTCTCCAATGCTCACCTATGAACAAGTGTCTTTTAAAAGTTAAAATGGCTCCATTCAAACTACAGGTTAACTTCAGGTTGTAGACTTGCTCACTGAGCCAGAGTGTTTGGTTGCAGACGTTTTGTCATCCTTCTAGGTAACATCATCAGTGCGCTTCCAGTGAAGCGTTGGTGTTCTATCCCACTTGTTATTTATCTGACTCAGTTTGCTAGAGTGGTTGACATTACTTCCGGCTGTTTTTCAGTGGTTTGTATTTCGGGTCCAGTTCAATGTGTTTGTTGATGGAGTTCTGGTTGGAATGTCAGGCCTCCAGGAATTCCCTGATGTGTCTCAGTTTGGCTCATGCTATTATGGATATGTTGTCCCAGTCAAATATGTGTCCTCCTCTGTCCGTGTGAATCGAAACCAGCATGAATTGATCACATCTATTGGTGGCTAGTTGGTGCTTGTGTATCTTTATTGTCAGGTTTTTATGCCTGTGGATTGTTGATTGGTGGTTTATATTTTAAGCTTTGTGGTCGTACCTGTTTTTTGAGGCTTTCAAGCAGGAAGTATAGCTGTTTGCAGGCCATGCTCAGGCAGATGGCATTTGTCTCCCATCTGCGGCCAGTTTGACTGCAGCTATCCAGAATTGCGCAAAGCAGAACAGAAGCACTTATACAGGGTTTTTAAAAGTAATAGATATTCAAAAAGCACAACCTGCCGTTATCTTTGCGACAGACACCAACAAGATAACGCAACATGGCCAGACACACTAGTCACCCTACCATACATCAGAGACTACTTAGACGTCTAGGTACTAGGGTAGCCCACAAACCATCAACCACCCTGCAACAGCTACTGGCGTGGAGAAAGTATCCCATACCCACAACCAATAAAGCTAATGTAATATACAAAATACCATGCAAGGACTGAAAAACATTACTTAGGTCAAACTGGAAGAAAACTGACAAGAAGGATACATAAGCGCCAACTAATCACCAAGAGAAACAACCAATTCTCACCAGTCTCAATACACACAGACAAAGAAGGACACAAATTTGACTCAGACAACACATCCATAATAGCACAATCCAAACAGAGACATGCCAGGGAATTCCTGGAGGCCAATTGGAACTCCATCAAACTGGACCTAATAATACAAACCACCGAAAAACAGAAGCGGAAGTAATGTCAACCACTCCAGCAAACCAAGTCAGATAAATAACAAATGGGACAGAACACCAATTCTTCACTGGGGGCGCACTGATAATGTTACTGAGCAGAGTGACAAAACGACTGCAACAATGGCTCGGCAAGCAAGTCTGCAACCTTGTCCACAACCCAAGCTTCAAAATCTTCTCAAAAACTTTCTACAGGTTAACTTTTCATCTCCCCACTCAGCAAAAATTCACTTGGCTTACGCTGCAATAATAATCAACGTAAATACGTTTTTTGGTGCCCAAGACAATATTGAACCCTAGTTCAATTATCATATCAATCATATTTTGCTTTTTATAATCAGGATACATATCTCTATCTCAATCCTATTGACATGAATTTTGGGTTATTATTGTTTGAGTTAAGAATGGTTTGTTACACTGGTGTATAAGACTTCAAATATGTATTTATATATGGAGTCAGACAGCACAGAAACAGACTCTTCGGTCCAACCAGTTCATGTCAAATTCAATCCCAAACTAGTCTAGACCAACTGCCTGCATTTTATCTCTCCAATCTTTAATATTCATGTACTTTTCCTAAGTATCTTTTAAATGGTGTAACAGTAGGTGCATCCACCTAGGAGCTCATTCCACACACAAACCACTCTGTAAAATAAAAATTGTTGTGTCTTATTTAAATCTTTCTCCTCTCACCTTGAAAATATGCCCCCTAGTCTTGAAATCCCCCAAAACTAGGGAAAAGACACCTGACATTCACCTTATCTATACTCTTCATTATTTTATAAACTTGTGTAAGGTGACCTCTCAACCCCCTACATCCCAGCAAAAGAAAACGCATTCAAAGCAATGGATCTGGAAATCTAGGCATTTGAATCCACAAACTGATGTGAACATTTTGTTACCGTACCTTGGAAACAGTAAATTGATCACCAGATAGATTGTTTAATGACTAGAGTGTTACCTTATGGGAGAATGGCTAAATGAATGTTATCCCCCAATACTGAATATTAAAAAAATCCATCAGAACATCACAAAGACTTCACGGCACTACTTCAAAAATGAGCTAGAGTGTTTGCATGATTCTCCGGCCAATATTTACCCATCAGCCATTTTCGGCACCCTCCCATTTACAGAGGAGGATGGACAGAAGCAATAGCCTACTCAGGGCACACCTTTGCTGACGGCTCAAGAGACCAATCCTTGAGATGTAGGTTCTGTGGCAAATGCTGCACATGGAGCTACCAAGTGCCATTTTGCCTTTTTGTTTGCAGAATTAACATGAGTTAACAAGTTAATACAGATACCATGTATCATAATGGTACATGTCAGCATACAGGAAATACCACCATAGTTCTCTTCCTTTAACCACTGTCTTCCAGATGCAATAGTCGATGCTTACAAACATGACTCAAAAGCCTAAGCATTCTTGAAGAACAACTTTTGGGTGTCTTACTGATCGTCTAACACAAGTTGCAACACCACAAATAGCCTTCGGTATGCGACCATCTTCCATTCTTAAGTCATCCCCAAACCAACATAACCATCTGTGTTTTCTGAAAGCTAACAAACTTCAAGTGCTTGCTTTTTAAAAAGCTGCTGCATATAATTGTGTGGCCAACATATGCCCATAATTCAGTACACACAGCAAGATTGAAACTGTCAAGTTTCCTTTCTTAATAGTTGTAATCCATCAATGTTTCACAACCATACAAACTTAGTGCACAAGCCAAATCACCTATCATCTTGATCCCAAGGGCCAGCATGATATAATTCATGTGTGTTGTTAGTTAGTCAACCAAAAAGGTGGTCATTGTTTTTTTCTATGCTTGCAACAAATTCTACATTATGAAATAGGCTGTCACCTTGCATCACAGGAAGCAGAATTCTCTAACCACTTCCAGAAAAGTGTTAATGAATGTAACCGTGGGCAGAATCACAACACCTTATGCATTACAAACCTCTTCTTCTTGATGCTCATAATCAAGACCTAATTAAAAAGGTATGGGGCAGACAGCACCTCTTTTCAGCTGGATTTCTGTTTGCGTGAGGAGTGCAGTATCACCAGCATAGTAGAGCTCTCTGATTATGTCACTGAATGCAAAGTTATAAAACACAGTCTTGATAGATTACAGAGCATAGCACATGACTGATTTGTAAAAGAAACCTCCTTTCACATTTGCAGTAAGGTCAAGAGAATGTAGAAGATGTCAAATATTTTCTTTGTGGGGGCTGAGTCTACCCTTTTCATTCCATGCTTCAAACTGTTGGAAAGGCTGCAAACTGAACCATGCACGGCATGCCATCACAGAAGGAGCAGATGAGACCAAGCAGCTTTGGTAGTCAAGATCTTCTCAAGGCCTGCTCTGGTGACAACATTGAAAGCTTTGGTGAGATCTACAAATGTAAGGTAAAGACACCTAGCTTGTCCTGCATACTTCTCTGTAGCTGATATATGGAAAACATTGTGTCCACAATAGATCTGCCAACAAGTTATGACAGAACCTACACAGTATGCTTCTGGGTAAACCTGGTCTGTAGGCATATGGGGTCTAAAGTTTTGACAAAGATCTGTAGCTCAGGTTGTTCACTTGCTCGCCCAGCTGGTTTGTTTTTGTTCAAACATTTTGTCACCACGCTAGGTGACATCACTGGTGGAGCCTCCAATGAAGCGATGCTGTTCTACTCTGCTTGCAATTTATACTGTCCGGTCCGTTGTGGTGAGTACTGTAATTTCCGGTTTTGATCTGCATGGGTTGATATATGGGGTCCAAATTGACATGATTGAAGTATGGGTGGAGAACCAAGCCTCTAGCAATTCCTACACATGTTTATATTTGGCTTAGGTCCCTATGTTTACCTTGGCCGTCAATTTAACTGGGACAAGGTAGCCATAGTATCCCAAGCCAAACATAGACATGCACAGGAATTCCTAGAGGCATTGTTCTCCACAAACAATGCAATCAACAAACATATGGAAATTAGACCCCATATACAAACCCACACAGATCAAAACCGGAAATGTCAGTACTCATCATAACGGACTAGACAGTATAAATTCCAAGCAGAGTAGAACTAGATCGCTTCATCGGAGGCTCCACTGATGATGCCACCTATCATGGAGACGAAGTGTCTGAACAAAAACGAGCTAACTTGATGAGCAAGACAACAAACTCATATGAGATCTTTTAAGTATGCCCTTCACGAAGGCCTTCCCCATGATGCTAAGAAGTGAGATGCCCCTAGTTGTTGCAGTCTCTTCTGCTGTCTTTGCTTTTGGATACGGAGTGATTTTTGTACTATGTAACTCCTGTAAAACGTAACCTACTTTTCAGCAGAGAAGGAGAAGTCATAAAGGTGCAGCTCGAGCTAAGATTTTGTGCATGCACAGCTTGGCTGAGATTTCCTCCTTGCAGAGTGTCTTTCTGTTTGCCACAAGATCTAAACAAGTCAAAGGTTCTACAGGTTCACCAAACCAATTCCTGGGGTATCTCATGTGGAAAGGTTGAGTAAGTTAGACCAATATTCTTCTGTCCTTCGATGAACAAGGTAATCTTGTCGAAATGTGAAAGATCCTAGGGGGTCTTCACAGGGTCGTTGCCTACAGAATGCTTTCCCCGTGGAGGAAAATCGAACCGAGGGCACAGTTTCAAAATGAGGGCTCTCCCATTTTAGAAATGTACGAACAAGAATTTCTTCTTTGAGAGTCATTAATATTTGGAACTCAGCACAGGAGAACCGCACAATGAGCATGGAAGCTAAATCACTGAATTTATCCAAAGCTAAATTAGAAAAATTTTTGACTGACAAACGAGTTAATGGTAATGGAGGTCAGGCAGGAAAACTGAATTACAGTTATATGATCTCAGTGAATGGCAGCACAAGCTTGAGGGCCAAATGGTCTCCTCCTTCTCCGATTTCTTATGTTATGCTCTGAAATTACAATTATATCCTTCACTTAACCCATTTATGACAGGAAGCTGCAGTAAGGCATAAAGCAGAGACTTGGAGATGTTCATTGCTTAGGGGTACAGTGCACAATAGTTGAGAAGGCCTGTATAGTTCAATTGACATTACTAAACAGATAAGCTGGTTATTTGTATGCATGGGATCTTTCTGTATGCACATTAATTGCAATCTCTCTCAGTTTAAAAGTAATTAACTGGCTGTGAAGTGTTTAGGACAACCAAAGTCTATGGACAGCACTGTTCCGATGCAGGTTCTTCCTTTTTCAAGAATTTAAGTCGAAATACAGCAGACTTCTGTTTGAACTTCAACTGACTATACGCACAAATGTGTTCGTCATTTGTTGCTGTTGTGTTCCAAGTGGTTTTTCTCTTCAGCTTCTCCAGTCCCTGAGAAAATCCAGTGCAAATATAAGATTTACCTGAAATCAGCAGCATGATCACTGTGCTCTCATCAAAAACTATAACGTTTAGAACTTTGAAATGTTCTTTCTTTCCACAATTGCATTTAATTATACATAACAGCATTCATCTTTATTATTTGCAGCAAATCTGCTTTGCCAAGATTACTTACACATTTTTAAACTGAAAAGTCTTTAAGCACTCAGAGTTAATTAATCTTCAAATTTGCTCATATAAACAAGAGCTTAAGTTACCACACACAGCTGTGAAACAAATTCTCCATTTACAATGCATCTGAAATGATCTCCAAGCCTCAGATATGAACGTCGACATTGTCACTTCCCATCAGGCAGGTTCTCTGGATAGCTGCCTAATTCTTTAATTGCTCAGTGTGTTTCTCATGCACTCCCTCAAACTAGCCAAATTTTGATACTCTAGTACCTCAATATTCACAACATATTTCAACACATATTATGACCACACAGAGAACTTTGAAATTGATTAAAATGGCGTGCAGAACATGAGCGGATCTGGTCACCACTTCAAAGTTGAGAATGTAAATTAATTCAGTCACATGTCTGTGGTCTCAGCCAATACTTTGGAAAGTTGCAAAGAATTTGAAAAACATCTGGGTTATGAACATTACATATACACACCCTTAACTTATTTACTTTGAAAGCTATTTGCACATTGCAAAGCACCCTTTTGGATATTAAATGATCAGTTTCCTCAGAAGTTCCATGCCTCAAGTCATTTTTCTGCAAAACTGATGCAAATCCTTGACAAAAAAATCCATCTTTCTTGCACCAATATATTTTACACTGTACATGAGGAATCAGTTTGCTACTGTTTCATAGATTTAATTAATGGATCAATAGTTACAATTTAAAGAGCCTGGGGAGAGGAAAGAGCAGCACAACTAACAACATTTTCTATACTTGGTTTCAAACTAGCAAGTAGGGATTTACAAAAAGAAAATCCTTTTCATGATGCTAAAGACATACTTCTACTGCAAAGATCAGACACCTTAGGCGATATAAAAATTATATTGGTATGAGCACAAGCATCTATATACACAATTGATATTGCTCCGCAGTTCATATTCCAGCCAGGCCATTTATGCTGCTTCTCTCTTGCTCAGATAGAATGACAATAATGCCAGGTACAGTGGTCATTTCCTTATTCTAATATTTGGAACTGAGCACTGGTGTGTGTGTGTGTGTGTGTGTGTGTGTGTGTGCAACCTGGATTTGATCTAAAACTGAATTTACATTCTAGGTGTGCTTATCATTATGATTCCAGCTTATGTTATCACAAGCTACGTCACATCCCAGAATGAAACACAGCTCATTAAATCCTAGCTTTGTTTGATTTTTAATCACGGAGGTCAGTTAATGACCAGAGGCTGCCAGTGTACTTTTAACAAAGAATTATTCCCAACACAGCTGCTGTGATCTGGGAATTCACAGTTGCACCCATGTCATCACACCAGCGTAACATTAAAGCTTAAACTAGCTGCAAGATCCGGAAAACACAGGAACAATTACAAACAAACTGTAAATTTCTTTGGTAGGAGGGTCCTGATTTCAAGGAAAAGGAGGATGATTGACTGTCAGCCTTGATCACACTACACATGAATGGAGACCAGATTAATTAACAGCCACCAGAATTGCTGATTTCCAAAGATATTTATAAACAGATGATAATTGTTGCTGGCTTTTTTTCTGGATCTTGTAACTAGCTGAACATTTAATCTAAGAAATTGTTGTGGTCTGATTTGTTTTCTGCTTGGCAAGAATTCTGACACAATAGACACAGCTAGTTTTTCCCACACAGTCACTTGCAACTCGGACTTTTTGCACTCTCAGACGACAAAGCTCCACTTACTTGTGGCATCATCCATAAACACACCCAACACAAAAATGTTTATTAAACCTGAAAACCACAGAAAATATCACACGCAACAAAACATTGGGAGGATTTAATTCAAGGTACCAGAAAAGGTGGAAATTTCACAATTGAATTTCTTCAGGACCCTTGCTCAAATTTAGGCTGGTACTGCTGCAACCGGTTTCTTGCAGCGAATTTCTGTCCGTTCACTAAATGCTATTTTACTTCAAGAAGGATTACTCCTTCAGACACCAAAAGGAAATTATAAGCTAAACTCATCATTACTTGAATTTCAGAGCAACTACACAAGTCCCTTAAACCCAATGTTCAGTGGTCCTTCACTCTCTACTACACTCCATAATGACTAACCTGCTGGATTGTTCCGCCTTTGTGTATCACTGGAGTCCTGCCAATAAGCAGTGACACAGTTTTCCCCAATTTTTTTTTAAAGTAATAAACTGCTCACCTCACTGGTTTAAAACCTTGTGAAAGGACATATGAACAACAAAGACCTCCAGGTTTCCTGATACCGGATTCCCAAGATCACAAATTAAACTGTCTGTCTCTGTGCAAACATATCCTTGTGAAAGCATGTAGGCAGATTGCTAACATATGCTGCATGTGGATAAGTCAATTCAATCACAACCCATAAACCTGAAATTGACAACCTAGTCTGTGCAGACCTACTTCTAGTATCATTAACTACCTTCACCAAATGAAAAGTTCCATCATTTAAAGTAAAGTGCATTTCTATTTCTGAAGTTCAGGATACATAAAAACTTAATTCTTGAACAGGTGAAACGGCTCTCTCCAAAGGCCCAGTCACTCATTGTTGTTGCTCATTCTTAAAACTTTTAAGCTGTTATTCATGTGTGCATGAGAACAATGGCTATTTTGTAGGTGGGAGCTTTCAGTGACAGTATAGACAGACACATCTGTTCAGTTAATTACAAGTAAAACTAACAGCAATGTTAGACTTTTGCTCTAAACACTTCTCACACAGCATTACATGCAAGGTTTTACAGCAAACACAGTAATGTTGATACATTACTACATTACTAATATATGTTAATCTGATATTGAAGTGATTAATTGGATTGAATGATTGATTAGATTGGAAGTAGTATTAATGAAGAAAAATAACTTTTGAAATTAAATTGCCAAAAAAATTGCATACAGCTTTAATTAACAGCTAAAAAAAAGACTAAAACTGCTGACTGTTAACAGTGTAGCATAAAGCTATTTTCATCTTGAAAACTGGTACCCCCACCTACAGCAGGAAGGGGAACTTTGTATCATATGGGGGAGAACAATATTCTGTGTGAATGGACAAAGCAACGCAAGCTTTCTTTTAATTATCTGTGTCAGTCGATCCTCAGTACACTGCCTTGGTTATCCTGTGGAAAATATGTTCAGGCACCATCATAATTCAAGGTCAATAATCAAATCTGCAAGGATTAAATGGTTCTTACCAGTTATGTATCCATTTGTGATTTGTGTATATATATCAGTCAGTGATTAAATATTTAAAATATGAGAGATGTGCAAGCTTATTTTTGACCAAGCAACAGCAAGGATGGATGCCAGGCAATAAAACGAGACTGATGCGGCAAGTATAATAAGGAAATTGGAGTAGCAACAGAAATACAAAACTATGTTGCAGTAGAGGTTTATATTGCCATTGGCCTGGTGTGAGTCTAATACATGCCCCGAAGGTGAGGCAAAATAATAGTGGTATCAAGGTTGTGAAACATTTGTAGATGAAGTAAAGAAAAGCCAGTCGTTGATGACAGGTTGTTAGCCCAGTGGGTTGAATTTTGAGTGGAGGGTGTCGGATTCAGTTGTCTTGCTTCTGGGTGAAGTAGACACAGCATTTCAGCAACTGTGCCAACAACTTAAACAGCCTTGTTTAGGATTCGCTTTGAGCAGGGGAGGGGGTGCACTGCTGGATGAGGTGCCTTAAGAATAGCCTGCCTCAAAACTCTGACTGGATTACCATGTCTGGAGGGATCCCCCACGTGGTCAGAAATAAAACCTGATAAATTGAGGCCTGGAGTGTAAGAACCCTGTTGGACCCATCTGATGGTGACTGACCTGAGAGAAGAACAGCAATCATAGTCACAGAACTGAGGGGTTGCCAGATAGACCCACCTGTTCTTTCCGAAATCTGCATTGCAGACAAAGGGCAACAGGGGGTGAAAGATAGTTACACTTTCTTTTGGAAAGGGAAGGCTGCTGATGAGCCCAGAATTCAGTGTTGGATTCACAATCAGTTGCCTCCCTGAGCTTCCTGTGGGGATCAATGCCCAACTCATGACCATCCACCTGATGTTCACCAACAACCGGGTAGCTACAGTAGTCAGCGCTTATACCTTACCCTTAACTCAGAGGAGGAAGTGAAGGAGACTTTCTACGCCAACCTTGACATATTGTTGTCGAACACCCGAACAAGGGCAAGATCATTTTTCTTGAAGGTTTCAATGCCAAGGTTGGTTGAGACCATAATCTTTGCAATGGTTCCATAAGATGGGACAGAATTGGTAACAAATGAAGTCCTTCTTCTCATCGAATGCGGTCAGTACAACCTCACCTCTTCTGTCAGAAAAACAAATTCAAAGCAGATTGGAGGCACCCATGATTGAGATGCCATTGTTTCAATGATCATATCATTGCTCGTTCCAGGGATCGTGGGGATGTGAATGTCAACAGGCTTATGATCAGCTCAAATGACTGCTGGACTGATCACTGCCTTATATGTTCCACAATGTCCAGGAGACTATACAGAAAGAATGAACAACATTTACAGGCCTCATTTGCTAAAAACTTACCTCAAGAATACCCAAAGGGCTGAAGAGAACACTGGAGTCTGCTTAAAACAAAACAAAACAAAAACAAACAAAACAAATATTCTCAGTACCTGCAGTAACAGATAGAAGTCCAGACACATCAGGACTGGTTCAATGAGAACGGCATGGAAACTGGCAAAATGACATCAATTGCAAGGCCAAAAGAAGGGCCTCTGCCAAAGCTAAGGCTGATATCCAATAGGGTAAAAGGAGTTCAAAAACAAATGGTAGACTGATGAGACCTTGGAAATTCGGCAGCTGACAGATGCCAGCGACACAAGTGGCTGCTTCGGTGCCACCAAGGCAGTATGCAGTCCAAGTTGCCATGATTTAAATCTCCTGTGCTCGAAAGATAGACAAAAATTGCTCATGGATAAAATGGTAATAAACAGCTGCTGGAAAATTACTTTCTAAGAATTCCTCAACCACAATACCAATGTTACATGACAATCATTGACCAAATCCCCCGAGATCTAGGCAAGGTGACATGGGAGAACACCCACACCCACGCCCACCCCCACTGTGCACGATACCATAACAAGCGTAAGAAACAACAAGGCTGCTGGTCCTGATGGGATTCCTGCAGAAATCCTAAAGGAGGATGGCCCACAGCTCCATAAACACATACACACTTTGCTCTTGAAGATCTGACTCAAAGAAGAACTCCCCTTGGAGCTCAGGGATGCTCCAATTGTGACCACATTCAAAAAGAGTGACAAGGCTGACTGTGGGAATTACACTGGCATCTCCCTTCTGTCAACCGTCAAAATACTTGCACATGTCCTTGCCAACAGACATCAGCTGTTATCTGAGGAAATACTCCCTGAATTGCAGTGTGGCTTCCAACTGGCCACAGGAACAACAGACATGATCTTCACAGCATGTCAATTACAAGAAAAATGCCAGGAACAGACAACCGCTAGGCATGGCCTTCATCGACTTAACTAAGGCTTTTGACACAGTTAATTGTCAGGGTCTCTGGCAGAAACCGTCACGACGCAGCTATTCTGCTAGGTTCATTAGGATGCTGGGGCTGTTGCAGGATGACTTGTCTGCAACAGTGCTTAGCAACCATCGACTGAAGTCTGAGCCTTCCACTACAGAAACAGGGGTGAAGCAGAGCTGCACCAAAGCTACCCTGTTCACCATTTTCATTGCTGCCATCCTCAATCTCATTGGCCAAAACCTGCCCATGGGAATTAAAATTATTTACTATATTGATGGCAGGCTGTTTAACCTTAACAGGTTAACGATCAAGGTCAACGTCAATATGCTAACAACAATGCCATTGCAGCATACTCTGTGGAAGATCTGCGGTGCATCTTGGATGGCTTTGCAAAGGCACATGAGCTCCTCGGCCTTAACCTTAACATTAAAGACTCCAGAACTCCATCAATCACCACCCAACGGTCCTTTCAACCCTCCTACAATAAAGATCAACAACCATCCCCTTGAAAATGTGCAACACTCCCCACACTTCAGCAGCCTCCTCTCCTCCAAGGCCAACATCAATGCAGAAACACAACATCTGAGCTGTGCCAATGGAGCCGACACTTGGCTCAGAAGAGGGTTATTTGAAGACTATAAACGTACAGGCCCCGACTAAACTTCTGGTCCACAAAGCCATTGTCATTCCCACATTACTATATAGAGCTGAAACATGGACCACCTATAGTAGGCACCTTAAAGCACTGGAACAACACCACCAGAGATCCTTACAAAAAGTCTTGCACGTCACCTGGGAAGACAAGCCCACTAAAACCAGCATAGGAGGCCAATATAGCCAGTGTCACCGCCAACATAATTCAACAGCAACTGTGATGGAGGGGCCATGTGTCATCTGAAAGTGCAACTCACACCTCCCAAAACAGATCACTTAGTCCCAGCTGATAGAAGATCAGCTTGCTCCTGGTGGCCAAAAGAAATACTTCAACAATAACATTCAGATCAACCTCAAGAAACTCCATACCAACACCAAAAACTGGGAGGACATGGCGACCAACCAGACTCACTTGAGAAACATCATGCAGCAGGGAGCTGTACACCATGAAAACAATCTCTGCCATACTAGTGAACAGAAGCAACTCTCTTGCAAAGAGAGACAGAACATCAGGAAGGCCCAGTCACCACCAATCACCATTACCACCCACCAATGCCCATACAGCAAAGGAATCTGTGGATCCCGGACTGGCTTCTTCAGCCATGTGAATACACACAAATGGAGGACAATCATACTTTATCCGAATGATTTCTTATGATGGGGATGAAAAATAATGTATTCACCCTGGGACGCAAGTACAAATCTAGCCCACCACGACAGGGTGAAAGATTCCGCTGTTCAGTGCGTGCAATGTTACCAAATGAAATAACAGAGGTCAACTTTTAAACCAGTTCTTACTCATCAAGGGTCTACAGCATAAATCTGTTCCTAATACAAATAATCTTGCTTAAAGGGATCATAAGAGATTATTTAGGGGAGTGTCTGATGTTGAAACTAGATTCCTGACCGAACTTCATTCCCCACACAACCATCCTTCACTTTGAATAGCGAAAAAAGTACCAAAAGGGCACCCCTTCAGATTTCAGTTCAGGAAGTCATGGCTATACTGAGACTTGCATACGGAAATTTTTTTTTGTACATCTTGTAGCTCAGTAAATGGCACCCCTGCCACTGAATCAGAACCTCCAGGTTCATGTCTAACTCCAGGACGTGGTCATGGAAGGAACATTCATGGCACAATTCAAACATATTGATGATAAGCAGCTTGTTATTCTTCATATTCCTGACTATTCTTCCTTAAAAGGGAACAAATTGCCTGTGACAAAATAAAACAAACTTTTTTCTGTAATACAGATTAAATTCTGAAGAGTAACACCTGAGGAGTAACATTGTAACAAGCTAATGCAAAATGGCATTTAACTTGTACAGTTATTGTTCTGGTGTGTTGCTGGAAAAGGCACATTCAGCCCAAGCTTTCCTTGTATTCATCAGGGCACATCACAAAGATACTAATTTAAGGGGGAAAACCAAGATTTATATTTGATGAGAGGAACTGATTTGTTGGCAAGTCGACTCTGATTGGTACAGACATTGTCATGGAAAATGTATCAACTAATGCTGATGGAAAGAATTGCCAGCTTCACCAAAAAATTTAAATGGGCAAGGTGACTCACTGACCAAGGTATTATCCAAAGAAATGCACCAACAAATGGTAATCACTTATTTTGTTGTATTCAAACAGGTACAGAGCATGCACATATTCTTTTTGCTTGTAAAGAACAGGGGCATGTTGATTAATACATACAGCTTCCAATATACTCAAGTGCACCACACTATGAGTTCAACTGACAATCCTAAATTGATTGCACAATTCTTGGCAGGTTAGGGATTAGCCAGCAAATGATGCCTAAATGCAGATGTATATCTGACGTTGGAGTTGTGTTACAGGAAGCTACATCTTTTAATGCAGGGGCTCTGTTCTTTGCAAACAGAAAGAACATGGACACCCATTGTATCTGCTTTAACTCAAGAAAATGGACTACAGCAAATCATGGTTAATTTCTCAGGGCAATACCTTGACCAGAACGAAACTGCCTTATTTAAAACTTCGGCAAAACCTGTCAGTTAACTGTGAAACATTAACTGGTGGGGGGCAATTGGAGGGGGCAGCTAAGAATATTTCATGAAAATTTCACAACTGCACTTCCTCTTGCATATATCTCGTTTGATCCAATAGGTAAATAATTCAATCTCTATAGAGATTGTTCATTTCCTTTGCGGGAAGATAGAAAAAAAAAACTTGAAGAACAGATTTCATATGAAAGAAACTGCTTCTGGAGTTCACTAGTGTCTCAATTTAGCAACAGATTTTCATGCCAACTTGCCTACATTTTTGACTTGGTGCCTAAAATTTCTCAGCCAGCTGCTATCAGCTCGTTAATTCACAGCAACCTGTGACGTTCCATAGAAGTGGTTGGCCATAATATTTTCCTCCTCATAAACATATACATTTCTAAGATCCAAGTGCTTGGAGAACAAATTAACTTTTGAGGGCCAACAGCTGAAGCTAATGGTCAAATAAGCCAAGCAAAGTGAGGAATGTTACTTCTTATAGTCCAAAGAAGTTATTTTGTTTTTGATTGATGCCCACTGAAAAATATGGTTAATTCCCAATGGCTAGTCACCACAAATGCAGATGAGACAACAAAACTGTGTTAGCTGATACCCATTGACTATGTTTAAGAAATATATTCATTAAAATTTAATGCTTCCAGCAGATATTATTACCACCACCACGTTTGCATTTGGGATGAGTTCAGGTTTAAAGGAGTGGTATGCTTTTTATTGGTGTTGCTGCCAACAGAATCTTTAATATTTCCAGTAAGAATCTATTAAGTTGGCATAGAGAGGCACCCTACCATTTGTAGCTCACCAGCATGCAGCTGCACATCCTCAGCACCTATGCTATGAATCCATTTCCATCATTGTGAAAACACTAGTACTACAAAGATTGTCGTGGTTCTAGGAGGCAACCCATCATGTTCCTCTCGAGGCAACTAAACAATGAGCAATAGATGAATGCTTGCCAGTGATTAATATGCAATAAACATTTCATAGAACATTAGCCCTGAAAAAAAACAGCTTTTGAAAAAGCTTGATATTTATCTGGAAGAAGAAAAATCAACCTTCTATCTGGATACGCTTGCTTCAGAGACCCAATGTGTTGGAGCTGAGTGGAAATCTTTTTGGTTTCTGTTCAAATTATCCAAAGAACAATAAATCCCAACATATGAATGTACAAAAAAAGTTGATCTATCAATTCTGCCCATTTAACTGTGCTGCAAGTCTACAAATGAACTCTTAATATTTTCCAATTATCAACATTTACATAACCTATAAGGGGAACAAAATTAACATTTTTCTAAAATTACTCTTGGCAAATTTCAGGGTGAAGGAAGAGAGAAAAATTTCCTTTTAATGCCAATCAAAAATGAAAGGAGCTAATTAGCCATAAAGTACATCACCTAACATTTGAAAACTTGAAATCTTTAGTGTCAAAGTTTTAAAAAAAAGACTAAATTGCTCTCATATTAAAGTACAGAATCCATGAAGAGAATTCATAATCTAAGATTACCATGCTCTTTGGAATTTGTCTACTGAACAATCACGGATACAGAAGTCGTGAATGAACCTGTTAATTTCAACACTGACAGCATGTATTGTCAGCTGCAGATGCAAGAAATTTCAAACCACTTTTAGTCTAACCTCTTTCCCGCACAGAAATAGATACATAGATAAGCTGCAGAGCTGGGCTGAGAGGTGACAAATGGAGTTCAATGCGGACAAGTGTGAGATGATGAACTTTGGTAGGAGTAACCGGAAGGCAAAGTACTGGGCTAATGGTAAGATTCTTGGTAGTGTACATGAGCAGAGAGATCTCGGTGTTCATGTACACAGATCTTTGAAAGTTGCCACCCAGGTTTGACAGGGTTGTTCAGAAGGCATACAGTGTTTTAGCTTTTATTAATAGAGGGATCGCGTTCCGGAACCAAGAGGTTATGCTGCAGCTGTACAAAACTCTGGTGCGGCCGCACTTGGAGTATTGCGTACAGTTCTGGTCACCGCATTATAAGAAGGATGTGGAAACTTTGGAAAGGGTGCAGAAGAGATTTACTAGGATGTTGCCTGGTATGGAGGGAAGGTCTTACGAGGAAAGGCTGAGAGACTTGAGGCTGTTTTCGTTCAAGAGAAGAAGGTTGAGAGGTGACTTAAATTGAGACATATAGAATAATCAGAGGATTAGATAGGGTGGACGGTGACAGTGAGCACGAGGGGGCATAGCTTTAAATTGAGGGGTGAAAGATATAGGACAGATGTCAGAGGTAGTTTCTTTACTCAGAGAGTATTAAGGGAATGGAACGCTTTGCCTGTAACGGTAGTAGATTCGCCAACTTTATGTACATTTAGGTCATCATTGGAGAAGCATATGGATGTACATGGAATAGTGTCGGTTAGATGGGCTTCAGATTGGTATGTCAGGTCGGCACAACATCGAAGGCCGAAGGGCCTGTGCTGTGCTGTAATGTTCTATATTTTATTAAATATCTTCAGATTGTAAAAGTTCAAACAATAATCTTGAGGCCAATTCCAACATAATCTCTTCCGAAATTACTAACTTGTTGGTACAGTAGCCATCTAATTACCTTGCAGTGGCTAAGATTTTTTTTGATGGGAAGGCAATACAAAGTAGAAGAAGGAAAGAACAAAAACGTCTGTGATAAAGTCCTGGCTCATGGTACTTCAAAATGGAACTTCAGAACAGGAAAGATGATAGACTATCAGTACTTTACAAACTGGATGAATAAAATCAGAACTGGGGTGCCCACTACAACTGCAGAAAAGAAATGTGGCAAGTGGCTCAATGCTCATGGTTCTTGAAACAGCTTCTGCTCTAAACAAACACAAAAAAAAGGAAAAATTCTCATGTTCTTCCTTACTACCTGTACAGAACTGGAAAGACTAGTATTAACCCTCTCATTTGGTGGAAAAAATGCCAGTTATAGGAAAATCTAAAGAGTGTTATGGTGTAAAATGAAAATACACTTTTTAAATGCAACAAACCAGCTTAAAACAGAATTTTGCAAGACAAAAAAAATGCATATCACTTGTAAAAAGCAAGACAATTCTTCCCATTACTACTATAACTTCAACTCCAGGGATGTCATTGAAGATTTCTATTCATCAGCTTTAAAGAATGGGCAAAGTTAAATGTTATCATCAGAAATCAGCTTAAATCTGCATTTTATGGTGTAATTTATGAACTGAGTGAGCAATCCTTTTTGAGAAAAAAAAGGAGGATTTTATGAAAGGCAGCAAACCCAGACTGAAATTTAAACAAAATTATAACTGGCTTCTACAGTGGGTTTAAAAAAATATCAAATTCACCTCCATGTATTAATACAGGTTAGAAAAGGGAAAATGGAATCTTCACTTTTGAGATATCATTCGTACCAGAATACTGTCAATTGCTAGAAGCTCGCAAAGTGGTCAGCTGACCTATTGGCTGAGACAATGAAGAATGCATTCCCTCAAGAGAAAAATTACACAATTACACATTTAAAATTGAGGCATGGGGAAATAAGTACAAGATTTAACATTTTTAGCTATAAAGCTATCTGATACAGACAGAAAGTAAACATTTTTGAATGCAAGATACTTTTTATGATACAGCAAAACCTCTTGGCTTTCTTCAAATACACCAGTTTGCAGAAAACAAGACTTGCCTCTAAATATCCAGGGAAAATGCGAGTCCAAAACACACCTTATCACTAACCAATCATAAAAAATTAAACATTGTTTAAGTCACAGAAAATTCTGAAATATACAGAAGTTTAGATAGGAATCAAGGTTTCAGAAACTGAACACTTAATATTTTATAGTTTATAATTGCAGAAATTTTGAGAGTTAGTTGAATGCCACAACTCAGGGTTATTCAAAATGGGTGGCCAAGAACTGACAAGTTTTTTTTTGTTAAAAGAACATCCCATGGAAAAGAAATAGAACTTTAATTTAGTAAGATTTTCCTGTACATCTGGCAATTGCTGAGATCAAAAGAGGTACAACTTATTTTCAGAGATTGTAGGAACACCAATGCTGGAGAATCTGAGATAACAAGGTGTACAGCTGGATGAACAGTGCAATTTTCTTCAGTAACATTCCTACAACTAAATGTTTCCTAATCAACCTGTTCAGACAGCAGGTGGGAGGTGAAGCAAGGCCTCTATCCTCAGCTCTGAGTTGAATACAGAACCACTGCACCACAAGAATCCGCATATTTCAATGTCTATCCGTGTCTCTTTTAACAGCCAGTCTCCAGGCTCGTTTACACAGTCTAACACAACATGGTGTATTGATTAATGAAATCATTGCACACCCAAATTATGTTGCTGCTTCTGTCATCATGGATCCACAAGCAACAGGCTGATTCTCAACCCACAGGTCTGTGAGTATATGAGGCAGGATGTCTCCATCGTAATGACATCCAGAACACAGCACGTGCTTCATTTGCTTTCTTTCTCTTGTTCTACTTTATTTCATCATTGGCATGTTTAGATGTGAAGAATGATGTATATTGATGGTCAGCTTTTCATCAGTTTGAGCACCAATTGGGATCAGCATGGACAGCAATGTTAAGAAGGACAGAATTAAAGGCTCACTATCTGAATGCACATAGCATTTTCAAAAAGGTTGATGATTTGAAGACATGAATTGAGATGAAGATCATATGATTACCATTAGAGGTGCAGTTACAGGTGACCAAGATTGGAAATTGAACATCCAAATATATTTGGTAGTTAGGAGAGAAAGAAAAAGGGATGTGTTGTTGCACTTGTAAAGGGCATTGATGAGATCACATCTGGAATATTGTGTGCAATTTTGGTATTGTTTTCTGAGGAAGGATGCTCTTAAGAGTGCAGCGAAGGTTTACCAAGCTAACTCTAGGGATGGCGGATCTGATGTATGAAGAGAGATTGACAAGGTCGGGATTGTTTTCACTAGAGTTCAGATGTGGGGGCGGGGGGGAGAAGGCATGGAAGATCTCAAAGACTTATAAACTTCGAACAGGACTGGACAGGGTAGATGCAGGGAGAATGTTCCCGATGGTGGGTGCATCCAGAATCAGGAATCACAGTTTGAGGATTTGAGGTAGACAATTCAGAGTGGAGATGAGGAGACATTTCTTCACCCAAAGTGTAGTCAGTCTGTGGAATTCATTATCAGCAGCTAGATATAGCACTTAGGGTGAATGGGATCAAAGGTTATGGGGAGAAAGCAGGATTAGGCTATTGAGTTCAACGATCAGTCATGATCATGAAGAATGATGGTGAAGGTTCAAAGTACTGAATGGCATCCTCATCCTCCTATCTTCTATGTTTCGATGTAAAAAGATCTGGGGTACAACTTAATGGACAAGAGCAGTACAATAGTGACAGAGGATATTAGACTGAAGGATCAAGATGTGCAATCAGTTTGAGTTGTGTTCAGAAAATGGTGCAGCAAACATTGGTGGAAGGAACATTTTGGTGACCTATAAACACACTCGTGGCAAGGTTGGGCATTGACAAAAAAAAATTAAAGATGCATATAATATGGATAATACACAGACAGACGTAGTGGCAACTTCAATTTTTAAATAAGGTCAGAGGTCACACTACAACAAGTTATAGTCCTGTAAGTTTATTTGAAATCACAAGCTTTTGGAGCTCTGGTCCTTTATCAGGCGAAGTGATGGGAAGCACACAGGCACAGAATTTATAGGCAGAGAGATCAAAGCATAGTATAAACGGTGGGAATGGAGTGTCAATAGGCTGAATAACAAGTCTCTGCTGGTGATCAAAAGTGTCAAACACTGACAGTAAAGTGTCAACAGCTGAACAGCAAATGAAGGGATGACCTATGATGAGATTAACCGAGGCAGAGAGATAATTACAAAAGATTAAAAATAAGACGATACTGGAGACAAACCAAATAGCTGGAATAACATGACAGATAACAGTTGGATGCTAAGGATCTAACAAAAGTAACAAGTAATTCAAAACTGTACAAACTAATTCAGGTAGAGTGATCATAACAAGTTATCACGGTGATGGTGTCAAACTAGAACAATAAGGAAGTTTTTACAAATATAGAACAGTATGGTGGGGTTACATGTTACCATATTCAGTTTCCAGTTTACAAATAGATTGAATTAACCAAATCAGCAGTAACAGTGGTTGAAGAATTCCTGGAACATTAAGTTTGACAACATATGGTTCATTATGGTCTTAAATCTGAACAAAGGAAACTCTCAAGGTCTGAAGGGAAACTTGTCTACGGTGGGTATGGAAAATACACTAAAATATTTAATAGCAGATAGGCACTCACTAGTGTTTAAAGAAATACGGCAAAGAATTGTTGCAGATTAAGGCTAAATGTTCAAGAAGGAAAGGGGAATTCACTGTGGTTTACAAAATAAATTTAAAGACCACAGTAAATCAGAATAAAAGTGATTAATAAGGATACCAGAAAAAAAGTGGTAAACCATCAGATTGGGAGCAATTTAGAACGAAGCAAAAGGACCAAGAAACCGATTAAGAAAAAAAAATTTGGAAGCAAGCAAGAAACAAAGGAATACTATAAAAGCTTGCACATGCATGTGAAACATTAACTGGGACAAAATGTAGATCCTTACAAGCGGGCAAGGTCAGAAATCACACAACAGCAGATTATAGTCTAACATGTTTATTTGAAAACAAGCTTTTGGAGTCTTACTCCCTCTTCAGGTGTTAGCCAGAGAATTAGTATCAGACACAGAATTTATAAGTAAAAGATCAAAGGGTCACACCACTAATGAGTATGTACTAAACAAACCTAAGATGCTGTTAAATCTTTAATCAGTTAAGTTTTAATTGATTAATATGTACATGTAAATCCCCGAATTCCTTTGAAGTCACTGTTCTGAGAGAACTAAATGTTTAATCAGGGTATAGAAGAGGTGACATTTTAGGTCAGACAATGCATGTTTGGTGTACGACCTTGTTTGGATGACCAAGAGACTTGTGAACTCGAGGAAGTAAAATAAATTTGTATTTATAATGAGACAGTAATGGAAATGTTAACTGGATTAACGGTTGATGAATCCCCTCAGGGGGGCTAAAGAGATTATGGGTGCATCTTTCTCTCAAAATGCTATGGATTCTACAAAGTTGCAAATGCAACCTCACTCTAAGAGGAGAAAGAATTGATAGATACGTAGGGAAATTAGCCTGTTGTTAGTTTGACATCAGTATTGGAGAAAATGTTAGAATTTGTTTTTAAAAATAGGATAACAGGACACTTAAAGGATGGTAAGATTCCGCAAAATTCAAATTTTTGAGAATGTCATTTGTCGCACAGCTAAAGAACCCCCAGAGAATGTTGTGAAATTGGATTTCAGAAGTATTTTTATGAGGTTGCACATAGGGTGTTAGTCAAAAAAATTAGAATGCATGGGATTAAATTAGTATGGATGAGAAAATGGTTAACAATAACAATACATGGATCATTCTCAGGATAGCCTAGAGATCAGTGCTAGATCCACAGTTTTAATGTGGGGACCAACTGGAACATTACCAAATTTGCTGATGACACAAAACTGGGTGGTATTAACTAAGTGTGAAGGAAATTTTCAGGAATCTTCAAAAAGGACTTGAGTATAATTGTTTATCATTTTGCATTTGAGATAAACATCAGGAAATGAAGGGAGAGTTAAACAATTTGACTCAACTTCAACAAAGGCCATAAAGATACATATGGATGAAACACATCATGTGAAGTGTAATTTCTAAAGAACAATGTGATATCAATTTCATTTTCCTGAAAGAAAAATTAAGCTTTTAATTTTAAAGCTATTATACATTGAAGTTACCAAGTGGTTGGTTTATGTTTAGTTCAATAAATTTGTTTGATTTAAATCAAAAAATTACAGGTGGTATCACTACTTGTCCTTTGGGTAGCACGTCAGTGCTGCGAATGTCTTTCACGTGTGTCACTGGCTAGAACAAGTCAAGGATTTCATCGCTCCTGACCAGCTTAATAGACTTTCTTTCAACTTTTTTTCTACTACTTAGCAAAACAGTTAAGCTTAAAAAAGTCAACACATCATGAAACTTGCCCCTTGGTTGAAGCTTTTCAGAATCAACAAGTATAAAGCTCATGTCTCTCATCAGACACCTGCTGATTATAACTTATAAACTATTTCTTGATCTGAATATCCCGTAAAACCAATATTACAGCAAGTTGGTGGCTGTGATGTCATTGACAGACAAGTGGAACAGGTGTCAATACCCATTCTGCTAATTGGCACAAACTATTGACATCATTGTGATCCCTGTCATGCTAATCATCACTTGCTTAGGCTGCTGTCCTGCATCATTATGACCTCTGCACTGCTGCAGTGTTTGGAGACCTCATGATCAGAGCAGCCACACACATCACCGGGTGCAATAGATAAACTTGCACACAACTTTTATATGTTCTCTCTTACACTGACCCACATTCAACTCAGTAGCTGTCTAAAACCTTTTGAAACATGGGGACCATAAATAAGTTTCTTCTCATGATTTGAGCGGCAATTGATTTTCTAAGTGGTAATAGCGCTTTCACAATATCCAAAAGCACCAACTGGCTGCCATCATAAAATGCGTTTTTCTACTGAATCGATTCTATCCATTCTGCAAATCACCTCTGAAAATGAATTTCACGAAAATGCTTTTGAGATGCAGTGACAGGTATTATGCATAAACTGGCCAACACGCTGCACCAAATAATTCTTCATTAGCAGTCGCATGCACATCTGCCAACTTTCAGGATTAAAGAAAACCATCATGTCATTTATAGAATTCTCTCTCTAAATTTAGCAAAACACCTGTAATCTCCAGAATCTTTTCAAGGCAGGACAGATGCACAAATAGCTGCTTCCTGTTAAAGCAGATCCTGCACAGAGAAAATGGTGTTTTTTCCTTTCAAGCTCTATGCATGTTCTAGCTGTTTATTTTAAAGAGTTACTTTCACAATATGGGTGTCATTTAACAGGTTGGCATTTATTATGCAACTCTGGTTAGCTTATGGTGGCGAAGGTGAATTTTCTTCCTGAGCAGCTGGAGTATTTTAATAAATCAAAGACAGTTATTGACAAAACTTGGCAAGGAGAGCTACTTTGTGATCAGAGATAATGGGAACTGCAGATGCTGGAGAATCCAAGATAACAAAGTGTGGGGCTGGCTGAACATAGCAGGCCAAGCAGCATCTTAGGAGCACAAAAGCTGACATTTCGGGCCTAGACCCTTCATCAGAACAGGGGGATGGGGAGAGAATTCTGAAATAAATAGGGTGAGAGGGGGAGGCGGACCGAAGATGGATAGAGGAGAAGATAGATGCAGAGGAGAGTATGGGTGGGGAGGTAGGGAGTGGATAGGTCAGTCTGGGGACGACGGACAGGTCAAAGGGGCGGGATGGGGTTAGTAGGTAGGAAATGGAGGTGCGGCTTGAGGTGGGAGGAGGGGACAAGTGAGAGGAAGAACAGGTTAGGCAGGTGGGGACAAGATGGGCTGGTTTTGGGATGCAGTGGGGTGGGGGTCGGGGGGGGTAGATTTTGAAGCTGGTGAAGTCCACATTGATACCATTGGGCTGCAGGGTTCCCAAGTGGAATATGAGTTGCTGTTCCTGCAACCTTCAGGTGGTATCATTATGGCATTGCAGGAGGCCCAGGAGGGACACGTCGTCCGAGGAATGGGAGGGGGAGTTGAAATGGTTCGCGACTGGGGAGGTGCAGTTGTTTACTGTGAACTGAGCATGGGTGTTCTGCAAAGCGGTCCCCAAGCCTCTGCTTGGTTTCCCCAACATGGAGGAAGCCACACCTTGTACAGCGGATGCAGTATACCACATTGACGGACGTGCAGGTGAACATCTGCTTGATGTGGAAAGTCTTCTTGGGGCCTGGGATGGGGGTGAGGGAGGTGGTGTGGGGGCAGGTGTAGCACTTCCTGCGGTTGCAGATTTCACCAGCTTCAAAATCTCCCCTACACCCCACTGCATCCCAAAACCAGCCCAGCTCGTCCCCACCTCTCTAACCTGTTCTTCCTCTCACCTATCCCCTCCTCCCACCTCAAGCCGCACGTCCATTTCCTACCTACTAACCCCATTCCGCCCCCTTGACCTGTCAGTCCTCCCCAGACTGACCTATCCCCTCCCTACCTCCCCACCCATACTCTCCTCTCCACCTATCTTCTCCTCTATCCATCTTCAGTCCACCTCCCCTTCTCTCCCTATTTATTTCAGAATCCTCTCCCCATCCCCTTTTCCAATGCAGGGTCTAGACATGAAACGTCAGCATTTGTGGTCGTAAGATGCTGCTTGGCCTGCTATGTTCATCCAGCCCCACACTTTGTTATCAAGGAGAGCTACTTTATAAGCTTTTAGTTCAAAAATTGTTTTTAATGCATTGAAATAAAATTCTTACATGTACAATTTGAACTCATACTCTAGGTAACTAGTCCAGTAACATTAACACCATGCTCCTATATTCATGCAGGCCCAATAACATCCGCAGCCTCAAGTGTTGAGCCATGAATTTTTTGGAAGTGTATACCAATTACCTATACAGGGTCTTTCAACTCGTTTGGTGGAATGCAAATATTTAACTAGAACCACCACGGAATAATATTGTACAGAAGGCCACTTAGCCTATTACATCTGTGGTAGCTTTTCAGAAAGACCATGAAATTTCTTATTTTTCTTATTTCTTATTTTTCCCCGATTGTGTGGGGGTTCTCACCTTTAAGTATAGAGAAGCACTGAATCATAACAATGATTGAAGTATAGGAAAAGGCTATTTGGTCTGTGTGTTGGTGCCTGGCCTCAAAGAGCTATTCAGCTAGTCCCACTAGCTAGGTCATATAATTACATATCCAATTCTCTTTTGAAATGTAGTCTGGAGTCTATTTACACCATCATTTCAGATCCAGTCCATTCCAGATCACAACAACTAATTGCATAAAAATAAATTGTTCTCGTATCAGCTCTAGACTTTTGACAACAACCTTAAATTCATACCAACTCTCCTACCAGTAAGCAGTTTGCTGAATATCACTTGCATTACACATACACAGTCTGAAGGTTAATTCCTCCCAAATTTTTTTCTTTGTCCATTGTTTTGTCTTAAGCACAGAAACTCTACCAGTGACACCAATGGATGCATAAACTGGCAGTCATCATATTATTAATCTTCTAAGACAAAGCCTATTAGTAATTCTATCAACATTATTTTTATATAGCCAGTTATTCCTCAAGTCCTGTAAACTGCTAGACAAGCCAGCCTTAAGATAATACCTCTCAAATGTAGCACAAACTGCATTTGTACTTCAATTGTGAAGTTGTTGGAAATTAGCAGCAAGCCCAATGATTTTCCACAACAGCTGTGTGAATATGGAACATCCATGAAGACAACTATGGAACATTATACAGTCCCAACTTTCTAAAATGATCACTGGGTCACCTATCCTTGCTCCTGCCCACAGATGGGCATACGACTCCCAGAGCTTTGTTGATCAACAATTAAATCAATTTGCTTCCCATTTTCTTCAACAAATTGTTACAGATTCATTTCAGACAGGTAACTGAAGTCAAGTTAATTGAACTAAAAAAAACAAACGCAATACTGGCCCTTGTTCAGAAAAGAAAACTTCAATTTGTCAATGCTAAGATTTTGCAAAATGTTAACATTTCTAACAATAGTCTATAAATTCTTCTGTAAGGGGATTAAATACCTAAGATGCCAATTTCTATTTATTACCCTTGATGAATGAACAAGCTGCCCGGCTCATCTTCCAATTCAAAACAAAGAGGTTTGACCTAGAACAGTATAAGTCTTGGCCTCTGATTTGAGAGTAATGAGCTTGCACCTGTTTAGTCTCAATGACCATGAGGTCCTAGCATTTCTTTTTGCATGGTTGGTTTTGTGTGTTTTGATTTCAAATTCCAGAAAAGACAGGCAACAATTTCTTATTCTTCACAGAAGCAAGTATATTATCTTACCCAGAAAGGACTACCGAAAGGTTGATTCAAGATAAAAATTTCTTTAAGTTATTTGTTCTCCTTTTATTTTCTAACTTTCACTCCCTGGACCTCACGATTACAGCTCCCCAGTGCTACATCAGATCTATCTACAGGAATTTGTGCCACAAAATCCAAGTACCATGTCTGTTGGTGTTGATCCCCACAGCACAGATTAATTGAGAATTTCAAAATATGTACTTTACACTGTTTGGGCAGCACGGGGACAGGCCATTTGGCCCAACTAGCAAATGCAATCAAGGATAATCAAGCCAGTAATGATCCACATCAAGTGATGTTTGTGTTACATGAGAACCTCCCTTTACTCCTCTCCATTGAATCCAGGCACCCACCTGCAAAAACCTGGTATCACCTGGCAGTATTTTACCACCTTCCCCACTGAGCCACGAGCAACTGTCCTCCTGTGCTTCAACCCCTTGTTAAAGGGGTTACATAAAAGAAATCTAGCAATTGGGAGCCTAAATTTCACAACATCTTCAAAACTAGGTACTCTCCTACAAAATCTCACACAGTCAAACAAAACTTAAGAAATTCTCTGCAGATCTATTTCCTAGTGCTCAGATTTCCGATGTTCTTCATTCATTCATTCACAGAATGCAGACATCACTAGCCAGGCCAGCATTTATTATCCATTACTAACTGCCCAGAGAGCAGCTAAGTGTCAACCACATTGTTGTGAGCCAGGAGTAACACTTAGGCCAGACTGGATGAGATATTAAAAGGATATTAAACGAACCCAAATGCTTACCCACCAGATGTACCTTCTGGTTACCACCAACACCTAAGCTTCTAATATTGTCAAGCTGTTACAAGACTATGCACATGTCAAACATTTATCAAAAACTTGATGGCAATTTTTTTCTAAGAGTGAAAGAAAGCGCATGAGCCCACATAAACGTAATGCACTTGTTAAAAATTGCAGGGCATTGAAGTCACTGACAAAGCCAGCATCTATTGCTCACCCTAACCGCCCTCAAGAAGGTGCTGGTGGTTTATTATTTGACTTATTTATTGCCATGCAAATTTTGCTACAAAAACAGTGAAAAAAGTGTCGAATGGTGTCGCAACTCTCCAATGTCGTCTTAAAACATAAAAAACCCAAACATACGCCTTCTTCAACGGCTTCAATCCATCACTAATAGGTGTATATGCAATGCTGTTAAGAAAGTGAGTTTTAGGCTCTTGATTCTGCAACAGTAAAGGAATGGTGACATACTTCCAGGTCAGAATGGTGCATGACATGGAGGGATCTTCTAGGACATGGTGTTCCCTTGTATCCGCTAGGCTAGTTCTATTAAGTAGTAGAGGTTAGGAGATCCACCAAAAAATAGGTTTGAAGAGTTGCTGCAATAAATCCTGTAGATACTATACACTGTTGCCTTTAATGATTGAGTTTTACAACAGTCCAGGAAAGTGCAGGCCATTCTATCACACTCCCAACATGTGCCTGCTAAATGATGGACAGACCTTGAGGAGTGAAGAGGAACAGTCAACAGCCTGTGATCTGCTGTCAAAGCCATCATCATTATTGATAGTCCCTCGCAGACAAGAATAATTCTCTTCCACTCCTGGGCCGAGTCTACAGGTGATTGTACTAACTGGTGTGGCTGCACGCTCCCTATGTTATTTGCACCTGGCTTCCACTTTCTCCCCCAATTGTAAGTTTTGAGGTGCTCAACACCTTCCAGGATGTTCCTCCTCCACTTCGAACAGTCTTGAGCCAGTTATTCTCAGGTGTCTGTGGGAATGAATCACTTTGCCAAGTGAGGCCTCGAGGAAATCACTGGAGCATTTCCTCTGTTTACATGGGGTTGCCTGCCATTTCAGAGCTGGGGATAGAACGCCTGCTCAGGGAGACATGTTGGTCATGCAGACAATGTGCCCAGCTCACTGCAGCCAATCAAGGGTGTTCAGTGCCTCAATGCTGGGCCTGTTGGTCTGGTCAAGGACACTGGTGTTTTTGCATCTTTCATCCTAGAAAATTTGCAGGATCTTGCGCAGGCAGCGTTTGTGTACCACTCCAGATCTTTGAGATATCTGCTGTAGGCCGTCCATGCCTCAGAACCAAACATGAGGTTGGGAACCACTACAGCTCTATAAACCACGAGCTTAGCGTCTGATCTCGATGTTGTTGTCCTTGAACATCCATTTGCTCAGGCAGCCGAAGGCTGTGCTAGGACTCTGGACACAGTGCTGGATTCCTTCATGAATAGCTGCTTTGGCTCACAGGGCAGACCCAAGTACTGGAAACGGTCACATTCTCTAAGGCCTCTCTGTGAGCCTTGATGATCGGGGGTTCACTCCACAATATGTTGGGGCAGGTTGGTGAAGGAACTGTCGTGCAGATGTTCAGAGTGAGACCCAATAGTGCTGGGGCTATGAAGCAGTCCTGCTTGACAACAGTCCAAACAGGGAATGGGTTGTGGTGGAGTCATCTGTCATTACTGTGACTTCCACGGTCATCGTACAGCAGACAAAAAGGATGGTGACAAACTTCCATGATGCAACCAAAAAAAAACGGACAAAGACACTCCTTAATGCTTTTCAGCTGATGATGTCGAAGGCGGCCATGTACAGGGGTTGGTTTTTTTCCCCTGCATTTCTCCTGCAGCTGTCACATGGTAAAAATCACATCTGTCGTGCCAGTTTACAACCGAGAGCCACACTGCAATTCCAGGAGGAGTTCCTCAGCTATTGGGAGGTGAACCTTGGCAATGACTTGTCAACAGGTGATAGCAGGGAGATTCTTCTGTGGTTACCACAGTCAGACTTGTTCCTTTTTTCATCGTCAGTCTGTGTGGCTGGCCAAATTAAATTCCTGGTCAGTGACAACCCAAGGTGTTGAAGGTGGAGAGTGGATTTGAAGAGGTTGCAACAAAGCAATGGTGAAGCTTTGAATATTTTGAATTTCAAGGGAAGATAGATGCAATCTGTCCAGTCGCATACAATCATTGCACGATGGTTGTGCAGCATTAATGTGACTTGCCACTTATCAGCACAGGTTCAGGTTTTTAAGAAGGCAATGCAAGGAGGCAAGGGCTGCTCTATTATCAGAGTCCTTGTGAATGAAACTATGTAATCAGTGAAAATTTCCACTTACAACTTAATGGAGCATTAATGTAATGAAGCACTTGGAAAATGATTGAGCGCAACACATAGCCGTGAAGAAATCTGAAAGGGATGTACTTCCATAATCACAACAATCCTCTTTTCTATTAGCTCTGCCCCCCAGCCACTGTAGCTCGTTCCACTGATTCATGTTGGCTTTAACTTTGACAGGGTTCTCTGGCACCATACTCAATCAAATATTGCTTGAGTATCAAGCACAGTCACTTTCACTTCACCTCTGGATTTCAGATTTATTAACTATGTTTCTATCAAAGCTACAAGGTCGAGAGCAATTGCCTCAGGGAAACTCAGGCTGAGCATTATTTACCAGGTTATTGTTGCACAAGGACAACTTGATACCATTTGCAATCTCTAAGCTGTGCAGCTGCTGAGAGGATCTGCCCATGTCAATTGAAGTGCTGATGCACTGACTTCTGATTCTGGAAGTTACTGCCACAGATAAACCTTGTACAGCCTATGCAGTGGCAGGAAATGTAACTTACACATTCTCATTTCACTGATGACTGACAAAGCGATGGTAATTGGGCGGATTTGATTTTTTTGTCTTTTTATGGACAGGCCATACCTGGTCAACTTTCCACTTGTTGCATGAATGCCAGTGTTGCAGATGTACTGGATCCAATATGATACAGATGTGACTAGTGCAGGAGCACAACTATCTCATGACAATTAGCATGTGTCACTGCTTTTGATGTATACCGTGCCTTCAACATTGACATCACAGGTCATGAATCAAACTGGCTGAAATCTGGCATCAGTGCTGCTGGGAAGGCAGAGACAGATCATCCACTCTGTTTCCAGCTGAAATTAGCTGCGAATGCTTCTGCCTTTTTTTTGCACTGACGTCTTGGGCTCCTGTTATCACAGGTGTCAATGTTGGATAGTAGTGTGCAAGCTTATCCGGATGTTGCAATTTAATAGTCAAACACTTCAGCTGAACTATATGCATTGCTGTTTCTGGATCAGGGTGTATTTTGACTATATTTCAAGTAACAATGATGGCCGATTTGAGAAAATTTACAAACAAAATTGTTCAGGCACAGCAAAAATACATTTTATGCCCAACTTTCCTGATAATTTGGGTCTAAATATAGGACATGCTTAATTAGCTCTTTGCTTCCTATCTTGGCATCAAGGTTGCACATCAGAGAAGTCATAGGAAAGCCAGCTGAAAACTCACAACGTGTTAGAGAACAAAAAGATCACACAGGGAATAAAGGCAAGGATACAAGACAAAATGGCATTATATTTGCAAACTACTCCAGATGATTGGTTTAAAAATCTTACTATCAGTACAAATACTCTCAGTTTGACTAGACACTGTATACACAAGGAGGCTTGTTCTCAAGTAAAACCATCTTCTGAATTCAAATAGACATGTCAACTCCTTTGATCAGCGCAAAGGGTTATTACGCAGAGGACTACCCTATAATTGCATGATTTTTCTATTTTGACAATCTGATCATTTAGTTCAAGATTAAAGGTGAAAACATTTATATGGATAACACTTATCAAGTTACTGGGCTGTAATCACACATAAAAAGAAATATTGGTTACATAACAGAAATTTTGAATTTTCATGTCACAATTCACTATTAATATTGCTTATACATGCAGCTACAGCCCAGTGGTTTATTTGAATCATTCTGAATCATTTGGATTGAATCATCAAGGCCAGAAATAATCACCTAACACAATTACTCCTGTCTGGTTGGTGGTGAGCCATCTTCTTAAACCACTGCAGTGTGGCACAAGGTTTTTTTTTCCCGCTTTTGCAGTTTGAAATTTCGGAGTGGCCTGCTCAGCCATTTCTGAGGGCTGTGAAGAGTCAACCACATTGCTAAACAGTCAGTCACTGACATTCATCTGTGGGTAAACATGGCACATTTGCTTCCCAGATGAATATTTGCAATCATAAAATTATAATGACAAGAATGACAAGGCTTGGATTTTATTCTGGACTTATTAAATGAATTTAAATTTCCTTACTAGCCACGGTGGGGTTTAAAGTCGTTTGCCCAGAATGTTAATCCAGGCTTCTAGATTAGTTACCCAGCAACATTACCATTATGTTACTATTTTCCTATTGTAAACTGTGTCTGCATGTTTGTCACGCGAGTCAGGCAACATTCAGCTGTTACTTTCCAGTCAGACACCTGGTTCGATGTATACAATAATGCAGAATTTACTCTACATCTAAGATGAAAATCTCACCTAAATCAGCAATTGCATTTTGTAAACATTTTCACTCGAATAGTACTGCTAAGCTTTGTGTCCATAATGTTTTGTGGAACATTTCATGATGCAAGGAGCAAGAGGAGCTTTTCTAACCAATAAAGAGTTACATGAAGATATAAAATTATGCACCTACCACCTGCAGGGTAGCGAACAGAGAGTTGGGCTGACCAGTCAAGCTTATCTTTAAGATCATCCTCATTCTCCTTTTGCCACTGGAGTCCAACTTTCCTCCAATAATCAGAAGCTAATTCCCTACATTGCCAACACAAGGTTAAACAAACAAGATCAAAACACCACATTATTTATTTATTAATGCATTCATACCATTAATTTAAGTTTACTTTCAACAAGGTGGCAGTACATCATGTACAACTTAGCCTTCATAGGTCAATTAGGGTTGAAAATTCCATTTGATCAAGGTCTAGAGAACAGCATGCTTTGAATCGGAGCCAACACAAGAATGCCAATGAAAGGCCTCCCGAATGAATGGAAAGACTGTGAGATCTCAACACTGTATTACTTGTTCCCACCACTAGAAGCTGCTGGTGTTTACATACATAGTTTACTTCTCATCATTCTTCTTTAAGTAAGGATACACATTTATTTGGAGTGGTTTCCTTCTTCACCTCATGCTCTTTAAAACTACTTTGCTTACTTTATCTGTACAGGATTTGTGTATTCTACTTTGGATACGCACTGTCTAGGACTCCACCTGGATACGTTGTAGTTGTGGCTACTTTAACACTTCATTCTGACCTATACAGTCTGACACTTTATTGCTAGTTAAATAACTGATTTTTTTTCTTTTAAAATCAATCAATATAGTCTTTGTTTACTTTGCAATATTCACTATTTTTTCCTCCATCAGTTAAGTTGTTCTAAGCCTACCACAAATTGTTTGTCATAAAGAAATTGCAGTATTCCCCCATACTAGTACTGACAATAGGAAGGAAAAAGAGTGGATTTTGCCTTGGATCACAATGTAAAAATGTGCAATACTAGCTTGATCACTAGGTAACTCTGTCTCCTATTCAGGATTCAAGTGGTCAGGGGAAGAATTTAACAGCAAGTGAGCTGATATCAGGTGCATAACACACACGTCAACATTATCCTCAGCTTCTCATAGTATTTTCTACAGTTTCATGAATTTTTTTGAAAATTTATTCCTCAACAAGTATTTTGGAAAATGAAAATATTGCTGCTATTTCAAATATCTTTTAAAAGAAAAGGCATTTACAATTATCATGATATATTTCTCCGAACAAGGAGAACATTTGGAGTCGCTCAAGCAGCAGCAATACTTTGTTTGATTCTTACATGTAGCTTTTTGCAGACCACAGATCACATACATGGAATATCAAAGATTCCTCATGAACACCACTAGACTCGAATCTACCTTCAATGTCCGGAAAACACTTCTAACAGTAACCAGATCAGAATGCATTTTAGATTTCTAATACAGAAACTTAATGAGATTGAATGTATTATTATTTATTTGTCTGCACAATAGGGAGAAATGACACATCTTCACAAGAAAATATTATTTTGAAAGAGTCATTAGCTACCATTTCAAAATAAAACAAAAAACCAATTGAAAAGGTACAAGGTCTGTTAGAAATATACCACCAAAATCATCTACCTCTAGATATTTAGAAAAATCTGAGACACTTTAAAATAGTAATTCTGTGCTTTTACCTGATGTGAGGAATCTCATCACTGCAGCTACTCAACAGAAGTGGGATGAGCTTGTAGAAGTAAGAGTATCGATCTCTGAGCTCCAGCAGCCATCCCCCCACTACTTCCGTAACAGCTTGGCGTACCTGGTTGAGTTACAAGTAACAACATTTTCTATTATAATTTAACACAAACAAGAATTCCATAACATACAATACTACAAGTTCATATCTGTTATTTCCCTGTAAACATTCACGTAACTAAAATAAGACCTGCCTTCTTCCTAAGAATTAGCCCAACAGAAAAGTCACTCAGCCCACCAAGATTATACCCAACATTTATACTATGACAAAAACCCAAGATCTGCAGATTCTGGAAATCAGAAACAAAACCAAAACCAGAAAATTGACGGAGAAACTTTGTATGTCTGGCTGCATTTGTGCAGAGGAAGCACAACTGGAGAGAAGGCAGCTCTGAAGGGTCACTGCACCCGAAATATTAATTCTGCTTTCTTTCCACAGATACTGACAGACTTGTTGAATCAATCCTAACACTGTTAGGTACGGTAAGATGTGGATCAACCATAATGTTATTGAATGGAATAGGTCCAAGGAGCTGAATGGTCTACTCATATTCAAACCCAAGAAGCAATTTATCGGTTGAATTGACAAAGTCAAATATTAACCTTGTTAAAATAATTTCACTTCCAAATGCAATACACTGCTTCACTGACACATTTTACCTTTCAATCTGGATGTGTTTTTCCAACTCTGTAGAAAGCAAACCATTTATGGAAAGTTGCAACTGAACAGACAGTGACAAACTAATGTCAATCACAGGTCTAAACAGATTTCAATTTAGAAACTGTTTCCTTCTGGTTATCATTTGTATCATGTCTTAGGCATTTTTGTTGAGGTTGCAAAGGTCATTAGTTTTATGTTGGCCACAAGACCATAAAACATAGGAGTGGAAGTAAGGCCATTCGGCCCATCGAGTCAACGCCGCCATTTAATCATGGCTGATGGGCATTTCAACTCCACTTACCCACACTCTTCCCAAAGCTCTTAATTCCTTGCGAGATAAAGAATTTATCAATCTCTGCCTTGAAGACATTTAATGTCCAAGCCTCCACTGCACTCCGTGGCAATGAATTCCAGGCCCACCACTCTCTAGCTGAAGAAATATCTCATTTCCATTCTAAATTGACCCGCTCTAATTCTAAGGCTGTGCCCTCGGGTCCTAGTCTCCCCGCCTAACAGAAACAACTTCCCAGCATCCACCCTTTCTAAGCCATACATTATCTTGTAACTTTCTATTAGATCTCCCCTCAACCTTCTAAACTCTAATGAACACAGTCCTAGGATCCTCAGCAGTTCATCATACGTTAAGCCTACCATTCCAGGGATCATCCGTGTGAATCTCCGCTGGCCACGCTCCACTGCCAGTATGTCCTTCTTGAGGTGTGGGGCCCAAAATTGGACACAGTATTTTAAACGGGACCTAACTAGAGCTTTATAAAGTCTCAGAAGCACATCGCTGCTTTTCTCTTCCAACCTTTTTGAGATAAGTGACAACATCACATTCACTTTCTTAATCACAGGCTCGACTTGCAAGTTAACCTTTAGAGAATCCAGGACTAGCACTCCCAGATCCCTTTGTACCTCAGCTTTATGAATTTTCTCACCATTTAGAAAATATTCCATGCCTGTATTCTTTTTTCCAAAGTACAAGACCTCGCATTTGCTCACGTTGAATTTCATCAGCCATTTCTTGGACCACTCTCCTAAACTGTCTAAATCTTTCTGCAGCTTCCCCACCTCCTCAGTACTACCTGCCTGTCCACCTAACTTCGTATCATCAGCAAACTTCGCCAGAATGTCCCCAGTCCCTTCATCCAGATCATTAATATATTGAGTGAACAGCTGAGGCCCCAACACTGAACCCTGCGGGACACCACTTGTCACCGGTTGCCATTCCGAAAAAGAGCCTTTTATCCCAACTCTCTGCCTTCTATCAGACAGCCAATCCTCAATCCATGCCAGTAGCTCACCTCGAACACCATGGGCGCTCACCTTACTCAGCCGCCTCCGGTGAGGCACCTTTTCAAAGGCTTTTTGGAAGTCTAGATGGATAACATCCACTGGGTTTCCCTGGTCTAACCTACTTGTTATCTCTTCAAAGAATTCTAACAAGTTTGTCAAGCACGACCTCCCCTTACTAAATCTATGCTGACTTGCTCTAATCCCACCCTGCACTTCCAAGAATTTAGAAATCTCATCCTTAACAATGAATTCTAGAATTTTACCAACAACCGAGGTTAGGCTCATCAACGTATAATTTTCCATCTTTTGTCTTGATCCTTAAACAAGGGGGTTACAACAGTGATTTTCCAATCATCTGGGACTTTCCCTGACTCCAGTGACTTTTGAAAGATCACAACCAACGCCTCCACTATTTCATCAGCTACCCCCCAATGTTGCAATGGCTAGAAATAAACATCAGCCAGTACCTTTGCGAGAAGTCCCTTGCACTCGTTTTGAAATGTGAAATATTTCAGTGACCTGAGCAAACTCACAATTTAATCACTAAACAGCATTGCAATCCCTCAGTACTGTTCTTAAGTTTCAACTTCTGCTAATTTCTCTGGAATAGAGCTTTGAATCCATAACTTTCTGACTCTGAGGTAAGAGCACTGGCAGTTGAGCCTAGGTGACATTTAATCATAGGGCCCACTTCAACAGAGGTAATTTTTTGCAATAGTTATTTTACAATAATTAGTGAGTTTATAAAAGTTGAATATCACACTTAAAATTAAACCAGTGTCATTTGTTACAACATGGGGATAACAGACTAAGCCAAATCAGCCGACTATCAAAGTGTGGAGCTAGATGAACACAGCAGGCCAAGCAGCGTCTAAGGAGCACAAAAGCTGACGTTTCGGGCCTAGACCCTTCATCAGACCTCTGGTTATCTTGGATTCTCCAACATTTGCAGTTCCCATTATCTCAACCTACAATCAGTTCATTTACAACACAATGAAATGATAACATTCAATAACCCTCAAAGTTGCTTAATTGTCTCTAACCGGACATTACAAACAACCCATCTTGAACATCAAGTTTACGACTTAAAATTAACTTCTTACTAATAACACAAAACACAGATAATTAGATTGCCTTGTTGTTTAATATCTAAAATCTAATCCCAACTGTCTTTGATTCAAACCCTTAGCTCTCACACAGAGTTCAGAGATAGATTTCAAAAAGTCAAAGAAGTATAATTTGCTAGTTTGGTAATCATTTCAACGATGAATAACAGGCCTTAGTGAAATCTTTGAACGATGAGTTGTCTTATAGGCATGTGAAACCGTATATCTTGCACAAATTCACATGTCACTGGTTAATGCAAATAACGTGCTGAGAACTGTGGAAACTTACTTAGTTCTTTTCACAGATTGGTAACTGATGATAACTAGAGGGTGCAGGAACCAAAGATAGCCCCATTGAGGAAGCTTCCAGTACAAAATTCCCTGTTGCTCAAAACTCAGTCAAAATCACTTTTATTCTTTTGTTTTATATGAGAACATAAGAAACAACAGCAGAAGGCCATGTGGCATGAGCAGCGTGCTCCACCATTCCAAAAATCACAACTGTTCTTTTTGTGGACTCAACTCCGATTACCTGTCTGCTCACTATAACCCTTAGCTTTTTGAACAGTAATGAAACTATCATTGCCAATATTCAATGAGTTAACCTCAACTGCTTCTCTGGGCAGAGAATTCCACAGATTCACAATCTTTTAGAAGATGAATCTCCTTGATTTCAAGGCTACTGTTGCAAAGTTGGGCGAAGTATTTGTGGACTGGGAGGCAGGATGTTAGAATTTGGCATTTGTAAAATGCTAAGCGTGAAAGCAATGAGTGGTCCCTTTAAAAGGTGATGTGCTTTTTCTATGCTTAGGGTTTCAAAAAGGATGTCTGTGGGCAGCAGCTTTTGGGTTTGCAGGTGCACAGAACTCCTGAATTAGAACATTTGTATTAAAAGTCTGTACAGTCAGTAGGCCAAACAGCAGTTTTGTTTTGTTATCATGACAAGAAATCTTGAATTTAGCCAATTGATTTGAACCAGGCACCCAGATACCAAAACCAATTAAATTCAGATTTGATAGTTTTGACAAGACAGGACCAATGCTTTTGTAAGGAATATTGATATATCATCAAGTGCATAAAAGAAGGGGCAGTTGAGCTAAGACAGCAGTGCAAGCTGCCATCTTTAAAAGTTAACAGCTGTCAGCTCTCAAGAGAGCATCGCTAGATGTCACATTTTTCACTAAGTTTTCGAAAAATCACCATCTAAATCAAAGGTACCTATGACACAACTAGTGAATATACCAGAGAAGGCGATCCTGACAGAACATTCCATGGAGAACGCACAGAACATTCCAGAAGATACCTAATCTGGCTGCAATTTTGAGTGACTATTTTTATTACATTTTATTTTTTATAAGTGGGACTTTTATTTATTGGAACAGCATAGGATGAGAATCTTGTTTTATTTGGGAATAGATAGTAGTTAGAAGAGGTTTATTCAATTTGTTAATAATTTAGTTAATTTGTTCATTGTTAGAGTTGGATAAATAATTTGTTACTTGTTGATTGTAAAGTGAGCATCAGGGGTTTATTTTACTTAATTACTAGAAGTTACAGAAAAAAACGGATCACACTCCTTTTAACAGATTATATGGCAAAGATTTTCTCTCTGGGTATTTCAGTTTTACTTAGCAAAGGGGTGTCAAAGTCTGCTTCATAACAATATTCCCTAATTCTAGTTCCACCCACAAGTGGAAATAACCTCCCTGTTTCTATCTTATCTATCTCTTCATAATTTTATCTGTTCCTACAGAGATCCCCCCCCTTCAGTCTAAATTCCAGTGAGTATAGTCCCAGTCTACCCAATCTCTCCTCATAAGCCAACCCTCAACTCTAGAATCAACCTCGTGAATCTCCTCTGCACCCCCTCAAGGACTAGTACGTCCTTTCTTAATTAAGGAGACCAAAGCTGTACACCGTACTCCAGGTGTGTCCTCACTAGCACTCTCAACAGCTACAGCATAATCTCCGTTTTTGAACTCCATCTCCTCGCAATGACTTCCATTTGCCATCTTAGTTACTGCTGAACCCACAAACCCATTTTTTGTGATTCATACACAAAGACACCCAGGTCCCTCTGCACAGCAGTATGCAGCAGTTTTTTTAGCATTTAAATAATGGTCCACTTTGTTGTTATTTCTCCCAAAACGGATGATCTCACATTTACCAACATTGAATTTCATCTGCCAAACCCCTGTCCATTCACTTATCTGTGTCCTGTCTATCTACAGTTCTTTCTCAATGGTGGGATGGTCAGCACTGGTCTTCCTTTCATTGACCAATTCAACTTCCAACTAGCAGTCAATCCCTGAGCATTGCAATATCTCTGTGCCAAATCATCTACAATGTCCTTACTGCAGAAGTTATCAGGCATTGTCTTTCCAGGCCAGTTTGTTCTCTCATAGAATCATAAAGCATGGAATCAGACTCCTCAGTCCAACTAGCCCATGCAGACCACAATCCCAAACTCAACTGGTCCCAACTGCCTGCGCTTGATCCAGTACCCTTCAAACATTTCCTTTTCATGTATTTATCCAAATGTCTCTTAAACAATGTAACTGTACTCACATCTACCATTACCTCTGGAAAGTCATTCCACACACAAACCACTCTGAAAAAAACTCACACCATGCTTTTTATTAATGATTTTCCTCTCACCTTAAAAATATGCTCCCTTGTCTTGAAATCCCCCACCCCAGGGAAAGACACCTGCCATGCACCTTATTTATACTCCTTATGATTTTATTAAACTCTAAGGTAACCCCTCAACCTCCTACAGTCCAGTGAAAATTGTCCCAGCCCATCCAATCTCTCCTTATAATTCAAAGCCCCTATTCCTAGTGACATCATGGTAAATCTTTTCTGAGCTCTCTCCAGCTTAATAATATCCTTCTTGTAACATGGCAGTCAGTCCAGAAGAGGCCTCACCAACATCCTGTACAATCTCAGCATGACATCCCAACTCCTATATGCAAAGGTCTGAGCAATGAAGGCAAGCATGCTAAACCTTTTTAACCACACGATTTACATGGGACACAAATTTCAAAGAATATGTACCTAACCCCTAGATCTCTCTGTTCACAACACTAGCCAAGGCACTACTTTTAACTGCGAGTCTTGCCCTTGTTTGTTTTGCCAAAATGCAATACTTCTTTTTCAAAAGTAAGCTGATATTCGAAGTTCAGTTCTCAACTTTAACCCTCCGTTCCAAATCAAAAATGAGAACATAGAAGGAAAATTGTGACAGTCTCAATGCATTCCAGAATTGTTGTCAGTGCCGTTTAGTGCATTGGAAGAATAACAAAAACTTTAGGTTTGGCTATTTAGATCCCAACTGAGTATTTTTCCTTCAATGTGCAATCATGGGCACTTAAGATAGCATGGAGTGATCTGAGCTGTTCTGTCACAAACAAAATTGCCATGTTGACAATCAACTTGAACAAAGTAAACCTTTTCAAAGTAACCATTTGAAAGGCTGGTGAGCATTCATGGAAACAGATCCTAGAAGAAAATGGTGAAACTTTGGAGACAAGGAAATTTAATGGGGGAAGATATGCCTAAAACATAAATGCAATAAGAGCTATGTCCAATGTGTTCCATTAACTGAATTAATTTTTCAGCAAGATAAGTAGGACCAAGTCATAGCAGCCCATTCATATTCATATCCATCAATGCACAGTTACAACAATGTGCATCATCTACAAGAAGCACAGTAGCAACTCACCAAGGCTCCTTTGAAAACATCTTCCAAATCCACGAACTCTCACAACAACTCGTGCCGTCCAGGTACGTGGGAACACCACCAACTGCAACATCTCCCCTAAATCTCACACCATCCGGGTTTAGAAATATCTTGCATTTGTTAAACTGTTACCAAGTTAAAATTCTGATACTTTTAAAAGTTAAATACTCCTGGCAGCAAGAAATGCAGTCGTTCAATAAGGCAACTCGTCACCACCACCTTATCAATAAACGCTAGCCAACCAACAACAACCACATCCCATTAATGAATAAGTTTTAAAAACTCAAAAAAAAAATACAGGGCTTTAATTTTGTGTGACTGGGAACAAAGCTAAAAACACGACTGAGTAATATACTTTGCTTAAGCTGTTGGCCCTGTGATAGGCTTGTAAAGCGGAAAGTGTACCATATCATTCCAAGGTAGAGCAATGTTTGTAACCAGTTTGCAAGAAGACATTTTACTTATTGACATAAATAATAGCTACATTATTTAAATGATGAAAACCAACACGATAGAATTTCTCTCACCAGTGGTGCATCATCAAAAAGTCGTTGTGCCAGATGAGAGAGAACATCATCAACAGATTTTCCATTGCCATGCTGAATGACTGTTCCTGTTGCCTGTATGACTGCCACACGGACCTTTGAATGCTGGTGAGATATGGTCTGCATCAGCGGTTTTATTAAAGATTCGGACTGCATATGAAAAGTTGCTGGAAAAAGGTAAAAACTGAGTGAACATAATCCAATTTTATTCACAAGTCATTATATACAAGACTTATTTATAATCTTATTCAGCATTTAATAGAGTGAAGGGAAAAGAGGATTTCCTTTCAATGTCTGACCAGAAAACAAATTTCAGTTTTGTCAGCACTATTGTTTATTTCTGCTGAGGTTAACTGAGACTTGCAGCAGATTTCTTAAAATAAAACACTTTTTTTCACAATTAAGATGACTAAAACTGAACTCCTTCATAAACATACTAGTCCACTTCCAATGAATGGACTAAGTTTCACTTGCAGTATGTCAATGGGCTGAGCACTTTTCAAAAATTTAACAGCACTTTTTTGGCATCAAACCACCCTATTACAACTGAGACAAAACCTGGCAGAGTCAAAACAGAATCCTTTTGTGACTTGTGAATTAAAAGGTAGAAAAGCCATTATAAATTCACTCACTTGAAGTCCCTCCGATGTGGCACCTCTAGGTCCTGGCAACAGAGTTAATTAAAAACATGTACAGACTCATCATTAAAGATAATTTTGCAGTACATGAATTTTAATTTCACAAATGCAAAGAATCACCTTTCTAAGTTGGAATAATTGCACAGACATCTAGTCATCAAGTTACCCTTTATTTAAATGTGCATAGTGGATACCTAGCATAGAGCTAGCTCCTAGTGTGAACAGAACCCCTGACACTCCTGTTTATATTGGTCAGCCATAGCTTGCTGATTGGCCCAAGGTGACCCCGATCAGGGACCTCAGTCAATGAGATCCACCTGGCCCTTGTTCCAATTGCTACACCCTCCTCCACTCCGGATCCATGGGATGTAGGTGTGCTCCTTTTCTTGTAGCTTCTCCTGGAAATTTTTTGGCCCAGGTCTGGTTCCTCCATCTCTGATTTGGACTCAGGCAGCGTGTACCAGACCATAACCTGGCTCTCATGCCTGGAGCATCCTGGGAGAGTTTCCTCCTTCTCTTCTTCAGGCAGGAACAGTATTAAGGCTGCATCAATCTCAGGCTCTGAGGTTTCTTCAACACTGGACAGAGCGAGGAGAACCATGGTTTGTGACAGCCTCCACAGGGGCTTGGGGCTACCTGGGCTACCAGGGGTCAGGTACGTTTTTCTTCAGCCCTGTTTGCGAGGTAGCAGCTTTCAGGTGATCTACTTATTTGTTCAGGACGTCTCACATTCCTTAACTTTGAATGTCATGGGACCTGACCTCATGCAATCTCGTTTCATGCCCATGAAGGACCATTTACAACACCAAAATTCATTTCCTGAATTAAATTGTCTCTCTTGCTTTGAGGAGGCATCCACATTCTGTTGTCTCAGGTCAGGGAATATCGGATTTAACCTGGTGCGGATTCTTCTACCTATCAGCAATTTTGTTGGAACTATCCCTGTTGTGTGCGGGCTGGTCCCATAATCAAATAGGAACTGGGACAGTTTGGTATCAAGTGATGCTGTAGGCTGTATCTGTAAACCTGCCTTCAACATTCAGACTGCAGTTTCTGCCAGAGCATTAGATGACAGAGCTATCCAAACATGCCGAATGCCATTTGACTTTCCGAAATACTTGAAATCCCTGCTGGTAAATGATGTCCCGTTGTCTCTGACCAATATTTCTGGGACTGTGTGCATTGCAAATGTGCTCACAGCTTTTCAATCATCCCTGGGTTTGCCAAATCAAGTCTATGCACTTCCAATCAGTTTGAATTGACATCTACAGTGACTAGGACTGTTAAGATCACGACAGGTCCAGGATTACCGAGACCTGGCCATTCGCATTAATGTGAGGGTGTTACGCAGTAATTTTTGTCCATGTTGGCACTCTGGACACTACCCCAACAACACAGATAGATATGTTAATGTCTAATCCTGACCACCAGATGTAACTTCTTGACAACAGTTTCATTTTGGAAACTCCAAGACAACCCTGAAGTTCAGCCAGTAGCTGGCGGTGACCTTTACTCGACACAATCACTGTTGCTCCCTACAGTAATATGCACTATGTGAGGCTTTGCACTTCTCTACATTCAAGTTGTATTCCCCAAGCTCAATCGGACAGATGAGAGTGTCCACTTCCATTGACATACCCTGTAACTCACATGCTTCATTTTCTAATGACAAAGCGAGTTGTACTACCTGCCTGAAGTCCACTTGGGCTTCAGCTAGTAGGTGCATGGTTACAACATTAATCCAGCATACCAAACAGTCTCTCAGCATCTCATTCAACGTTAATTCAATACATATGTCTCTGCCAGTCATCTTAACCTTGATAACACACTGATACAGATTCCCCTGGTTCTCAAACCATGCCTCAGAATTAGGGGAGGCTAGGGGTCATAATATTCCTCAGCTAAATTCATCAACTCTTGAAAGTTTTTAGTATCTGGCGACTTAAGGAGTTAGACTCCTAAAAACCGAAAATGCTGCAGATCTGCAAGCAGTCAGAAGAACTGCTTATTGTTTTTCATCTGCCCCAATGTTGTTTGCCCAGAAAAAATAAACACATTCATTCCACAAACTATCCCAGTCTTTGACAGCAAGATCAAACGAATCCAGCTTCCCAAATAAAGGTGTGATGCCAGAATGTTTACCCCAACTCAAAGACAACTGTTGTGAGTAAATTTTCTTCATAAGTATACTATTTTCTCTCTTCATCACTGAAATGACTGCACAAAGGCCTGTCACAAGTCACCCTTTATTTATAAGTGCATTGTACATGGGCTCTAACCAGCCAGCTCAGAGCCAGTCCCTAGAATGAGAAGACTCTGAATCTCTCTGATCAAGGATCTCATAGTCAGTGAGATCCACCTGGCCCATATTCCAAATGCTACGTAAGCAGTCAAAATAAATTTGCTGCCAGAAGTCTCATAGGGATGTGACAGGATGTTTTACATTTGCCATGCCTTTGCAGACAGCTGAACGAAGCCAGCATAGAACCAGCACTGCATTGCCATTTTACTGGCACAAGTCCACAGGTTATAATCAACCATTGTAATAACAGTTAATAGGTTAGAAAAAAATGTTCTCTAGGGCTTAATGCTCTAATGCTTGGAATTAAATTTCTCTGGCAAAATTGTGAAGTTTGTCCCAGTTAAGAAAGAAAATTGCTATCAAACTTTCTCAAGGCAGGCAAACAACATTGTGCCAAGCCACACTCTTTTCAGAGTCTCAGAGGGCAGAAAACCAAGGCCTTGGAAGCATAGTATTGGCTGCGGCACCAGTAAGAACTGAGAGGCTTCGCTACTGGTTGTGAAACAGCTTTGTCAACAGTCACCTCCTTGAATTTTCACATCAGTGACTGGGTGAACTGCCTATTTCCAAAAGTGAATTATAGTGCAATTATGTCAGCACCAATTGAATAAGTTTGGAAAGCCTCTCAAGATACGTATGAATTGTATGTTTGATGCAATGTTTATTTCACATCATAACACAATCTTATGAGAACGTTCTTTCAAAATGAAAAACAAAATATGTGGGATGCTAGAAATTGAAAAAAGTAAATGCTGCAAATAGATAGCAAATATGACGGTATCCTTGGAGAGAGAATCAAAGTTGACCATTCAGTTTGTCAAACCTTCAAAGTTCTTTTGAATAGTCACCAATCTAAGATGTTGATTATTTCCCCTGCCAAAGCTGCTGGAAGATCAGTTAAGTATGTTCAGAGTTTTCTGAATTTCTTTAACGCAGTTAATCTGTGTTATTATTTTGTACCCTCTTTGCAGTGTGCAATAATCATCAAATGTCAACATGGGGGCACATTTCCCTTGATAATTCAGTGTTCTTAAAATGAATGCACTTTAAAGAACGTGAACACCTTTCTATACCAAATGCTTTGATTTTACCTGCTTCGAGCTACAAGTCAGTATTAAGACTAACTATGTTGAATGAAACTAAAAGAGATCTAAGAATATTATATTCCACACTTAAAATGCCCCATCAATAGAACAGCAGGCAATAACAGCAGAAAAACTATGATGCTAAACAGTAAATATTAATATTAATCTTCAGTTATCTGAAGATGGTGAGGGGGGCGGGGGGGGGGAAAGAGGCAATCAAGCCTATACTATCCAGACACAGAAGAACAAAATGTTTAACATTTGAAGATACATCTCCATTTTGTGGATTTACCTTCTGATGGCTCAAGCTCAACCTACCACTCGACTACTTCAAAAATGAAAATGACTCCTGTGGCCTACCTGTACGTAATTTCCCTCCCATGGTTTCAACTATAGTTCAAATCAAAATATCTGCCCTGTTGCTCCTCCACTCACGCTAACAGAGCTTTCTTCAGGATGTTCCATTCTCAGCACCCTCCAACACATTTGTATATGCTAAAAGGCTCAAATAACAGACTGGTGTCTCTACATCTCTATTTGGTCTGATTTTAAATTACTACACAAGCATTCACACAGAATTATAGAAGACTATCAGGGTTTACAACCCTCGACGTGGAAGTCACTTCCATAGAATAGAAAGGCAGGAAGACCAAGAAGAAATTTTGCCGCTAAAAGAAGGATGAGTGAGGAACCTACTAAGTCTAAATCCAGCAGACCCTACAACTGAGGAAGGCCTTTTGAGGGATTGTGATTAAGGAGGGATTATGATGCAACTGTTATTTATGTCAGAGCGAGGTGTCTTCACAAACACATGGGTAAGTTGAATCCGGGTCTGCAGACAACATCGCCAAGAAGATGCGGTAGAGAGAAGAAAGGCATCATGACATGAATCGAGGTAGATCTGGAATGCAAGTGTTGGGCAAGAACAAATATCACTGCTATAGATGTTCGGCTGCATTCAGACAAGCTGCAGTGTAACCACACGAATGTGGCCTTTAAAAAATGATAAATAAGAAGTAGCAGAGGAGGATGGTGTGGTCCACAATGTCAAACATGACAGAGTGAACAAAATTTGTGATCAGAGCCTTCTTAATGCTGCAAGTGAGAGATAGAGAAAAAGTTTTGGACAAATGATTGGATTTTTTTATTGCAAAAAAAAGATTGAGATGACTGTTTCCAAACAATGGGAACAATTAATGCATTACTCAACTAAGAGTCAGCAAAGGAATTTGACTGGTATGACAATCAGAAGAGACATAGCAGAAAGTTGATCTCCTACAGCAGATAAATGTTGAGAGGGTTAGGGGAGAAGGAGCAATAAGAAAAAAGGTAAATGATGGGTTTAATCACAATGTTCGAAGCAAACTGTAATGAAAGGAAAAACTCGTAGCTCTACCATTCGTCTCAATCTTTTAAGAAGAAGTTCATAAGACTCCACTTCTGTAATTGGACTGGAGGTGGCGAGATCGGAGGAAAGGGACTTCAAGAAGTTAGCAGTGAGCAAAATGAACTTTGAGTTGCCTGGAAAATTAAACAGTTTTGACAAAAGACAGAGAGAGATACACAGTAATTTTTAACGTGGTATGTCAGAGCTGGCAATTGTTGACCAGATCAAAATTCAGTCACAAGCACAAATACAGTAGATCTGGCAGCATCTGTGTTAAACAGGCCTAACATTTCAAGCCTGGGAAGAATTCTTCAGATCTCAGAAAGCTCCAGTTGAATGGGAAGAGTGGGACAATTGGCTAGCAATTTGGAAAGAAGAGTAGTAGCAGAGCGAGGGAAGAAAACAGCAAGCCCACATGTGCACTTATTGCATTGGATGATAGTCAGAGATCAGAGTGAGACTTAAGGGAATTTTGTCTTCCGTGTGATTGTAGCACGCCACTGGTAGCCATGCCTACAGGAATCAGGAATTTTGCCCTTTCCTAAAATTAAAACCCATTTCTTTCCTCTTTATTTTTCGTCATCTGTCCTAATATTCTCACGTGGCTTAGTGTCACCTCGTTTGAGGAATGGGAGGGGGAGTTAAAATGGTTCGCAACTGAGAGGTGCAGCTGTTTACTGCGAACCGAGCGTCGGTGTTCTGCAAAGCGATCCCCAAGCCTCCGCTTGGTTTCCCCAATGTAGGGGAAGACACAACAGGTACGGCAGATGCAGTATACTACATTAGCAGATGTGCAAGTGAACATCTGCTTGATGTAGAAAGTCATTTTGGGGCCTGGGATGGGGGTGAGGAAGAAGGTGTGGAGGCAAGTGTAGCACTTCCTGTGGTTGCAGGGGAAAGTGCCAGGTGTGGTGGGGTTGGAGGGGAGTGTGGAGCAGACAAGGGAGTCCCGGAGAGAGTGGTCTCTCCGGAAGACAGGCAAGGGTGGGGATGGAAGAATGTCTTTGGTGGTGGGGTTGGATTGTAGATGGTGGAAGTGTCGGAGGATGATGCGTTGTATGCAGGGGTTGCTGGGGTGATATGTGAGGACCAGGGGGATTCTCTTTTGGCGGCTTTTGCGGGGACGGGCTGTTAGGGATGAGCTGCGGGAAATGCGGGAGACACGATCGAGGGCGTTCCTGATCACTGCGGGGGGGGGGGGGGGGGGGGGTGAAGAAGAGTTGCGGTCCTTGAAGAACGAGGACATCTGGGATGTACGGGAGTGGAATGCCTCATCCTGGGAGCAGATGTGGCGGAGGCGAAGGAGTTGGGAATAGGGGGTGGAATACAACTTGTTATCTCGGATTCTCAAGCATCTGCAGTTCTCATTGTCTCTAAATACTGCATGTTGCGGGTTTGATGGGGGGTGTGGTATATCAAAACATTGAGTAGTTCTCGGTAACATCCTGCGTGTTAGGAGGTGTAACCGTCTCAAGAAGTTTCACCAGCATCGAAGCTGACAAGGGCAATCCACAATGTTGCTATTCCTGAGCATGGTGAAAGTGGGCAAACTCTGCACTTACCGGGGGTGCATTTCGCATACTTGGCCGCGCACTCGCAGCTCTTCTTCTTAACCTCTGGGAAAGGGTCCACGATGGTTCTTTGCAGGATCCTGACCATGTCCTCCAGGTAGGATGCCAGCTGCCGACCGCACACCTCGACGGTCAGCACCAACAACTGCAGCAGGGTCAGGCGCAGCTCCTCAGCCGGCTCGGTGATCTCCTGCTGGCCCAAGCGCTGCACCACGGCGGGGATGAGCTGAGGCAGGGCCTCGTGGGGCCGGGGCACGGCCCGTACAAAGTCGGCGAGGGTGAGTGCGGCCAGCTCCCGGCAGCGTTCGGCCGGATCGGAGAGGGAGCGGAGGAGAGGCCGCAGGAGGGAGGTCAACAGGCGCTGTTGGACCCCGCTAGACAGCTGCTTCTGCTCCACCGTCCCAGCGCGGATACACTCCAATGCCCGGCGTCGAGAACTCTTGCTGTCGTTGCTCAGACAGTTAATGTGGCGGCTCAGCGCTTGACATGTGGCAGCCGCCTGCTCGGCCTCAACCACCTCCTCCTCTTCCACAGCCGCCATCTTCCCCGTTGCTAACGGCAACTAGCCGCTACTTTACGACCGTTGCCAAGGACTTGCTTGATGGCACTTTAAACAAAACCAACTTTATTGTCACTCTCCGTTGCTGCTTGGCTGTACAAATATTTTTAGCCACGCAGTTAAGGCATCTTCTGATGCAGCTCAGGAGCAGGTGGAACTTGAACATGTACTTGAACAGAGGTAAGAACGCTCCCAGTGCGCCATTAAATCAGTATTTACATTTTCGACCAACCTATTCAGATGTGTTATAACCATACCTTCGGAGCAGATGGGAGTTGAACACTACAATAGGGAACTGCTCCTGCACCAGACGATCCCTCCTTTGGGTACACATGGTACAAAGTAGATAGACACACAACAGGTTATTTAATTCCGAAATTAGAGTCAGGTTATCAAAGGTGAACTTTTTCATGGTAAAACGTTAGACTATTTCCAACGCAGAAGAATGGGCAGATGACTGAAGCAACTGAGGTTGGTGAGAGCTTTCAGTAGGATGGACAAGGGCTGCTGGAATGCAAGTGTGTAGTGTAATCGTTTTTATTGGAAGAATGTGGGAGGTAAATGAATAATGAGCCATACTCCACAAGTCACCATAATAGCTCTCTCTATCAGAGAGAGACCATTTGATGTAAAGCTTGCCCAATATTCATCAAACATGCAGAAAGGTGATGAAAGGGGTTCTGTGTCTACCTCAGTCAGGACAGGAATTGAAATTCTACTGGTTGTGTTGCTAAATGAGCTTAGTTACAACGAGGTAAAAGCTAGGAGCTAAAATTCAGGGATATCAGACTTTTCAAAAAGACAAGCTGGAAGAAAAGCGTGTTTATTGAAAATCATATGGTATGGACACAGGCCCTTTGGTCTAACCAGTCCATTGCGACCATGTTCCCAAACTAAACTAGTCCCACCTACCTTTATTTGGTCCATTTCCTTCCAAACCTTCCTTACTCATGTCCTGGTCCAGATGTCTTTTAAACGGTAGAAGTGTACCTGCATCTACCAATCACTTTCTATGCCAGGTCATTCCACACACTAACCACTCTGTGTAAAAAAAAAAGTTGCCTCACATGTCCTTTCTAAGTTTTTCTCCTCTCACCTTAAAAGTATTCCCTATAGTTTTGAACTCCCCCAACTTAGGGAAAAGACATTTGATGTCCACCTTATCTATGCTCGTTATGATTTTATAAACCACCATAAGCTCATCCCTCAACGTCCTATGCTCCAGTGAAAAAAGTTTCAGGCTATTTTTATAACTCAAACCCTCCACTCCTCGCAATGTCCTGGTAAATCTTTTCTGAACCCTCTCCAATTTAATCATATCCTTCCTATGACAGAGTGACCAGAACTGCATGCAGTACTATAGAAGAGGACTCCCCAATGTCCTGTACAACCTTGATAAGATGTCACAACTCCAATTCCCAAAGATCTGGGCAATAAAGGCTAGCATGCTGAACGCCGCCTTAACTCCCTGTCTACCGCTGATGCGAATTTCAAATAATTATGCACGTTAACCCCCGAGGTCTCCCAGTTCTACAACACCACCCACAGCTCTATTAATTGTATAAGTTCTGCCCTTGTTTGTTTTACCAAAATGCAATATCTCACATTTATCCAAATTAAACTCTGTCTGCCACTCCTCAGCCCTTTGACCCAACTGATCTCTTTTAAATCTTAGATAACATTCATTCTCCATTGCACCACCAATTTTGGTTTCATCTGCAAACTTAATAACCATGCCTCCTGTTCTCATCCAAGTTATTTATACAAATGACAAACAAAAGTGAACCCAGTACCAATCCCTGTGGAACACCACTGGTTACAGGCCTCCAGTCAGAAAAACAACCCTGCACCTCTATCCTCTGTCTCCTTGTGTAAAGCCAATTTTGTATCCAAGTGACAAGCTCAGCATGAATCCCATGTAGTCGAACTTGTCTAATTTGTCTACTAAGCAGAACCTTATCAAAAGCTTTACAAAGATCCAAGTAAACAGTACCTACTCCTCTGCCCTTAATCGATAGTTTTCATTATTTCCTCCAGCTCAATCAAGTTTGTGAGAGATGATTTCCCTGACAGAAAACCATGCTGACTACCCCAAACATTCCTTGCCTCTCCAAATGCACAGAAATCCTATCTTTAGAATTACTTTCAACAACCTAGTCACCACCAATGTCAGACTCACAGGTCAATATTTCCCAGGCTTCCCCTTACAGCCTTTCTTAAATAACACTGAACAACATTAGCCACCTTCTAGTCCTCTGGCGCCTCACCTGTGGTTATAGGTGATACAAATATTTCTGCTAGGGGGCCCTGCAATTCCCTCCCTAACTTCTCACACATTCTAGGATATACTTGATCAGATCCTGGAGATTTATCCACCTATATGTTTTGTAAGACCTCTAGCACTTCCTCTCCTGTAATGTGAACTATTTTCAAAACATCAATATTTATTTCCCTGAGTTGTCTAACATCCATTTCTTTCTCCACAATGAAAACTGATGTGAATATTCATTTAATATATTTCCCAGTTCCTGAGGTTCGACACAAAGACGATCTCATCGATCTTGAAGGGGCTGTCCTCTCTCTCTCGTGCTATTTTGCTTGTAATGTACTTATAGGATGTCTATGAGATCCCTTAACCCTGGCACTGGGTTAGCAACATGCTGTCCTAGATTCATGCTCACTGCCACAGAATCTCCTGTCTGTGCCCCTGACAGGAGACTTCCCTATAACAATTATCCTTTAAATCTTAACAAACCCAGTCTAACATAAGATTCATTCTTACCGCCCAAGATCTGACTGTTACTTCTGTTTTTCGCAGAGAGACGATCCCCTTCAACAAGTACCCAAAATGGAATATCTGTTTGAGAGAGGAATCGCCGTAGAAGACTTCTGAACTACCTTCTTACCTTTCCTGACAGTCACCCATTTATCTGAATGATCATATGCGTAATCACTTCTTTAAATCGACTAGTCATCACACTTTGTGTCTCTTTAAGTTTAATGTCACTGAGGGCATTCAAAAGAAGAAGCCGTCAATATGTATAAAAACAAACTACCTTTCCTTACCTACAGATTTTAATGTTAATCATGGAAAAGATTTTTAAAAAATTTAAATAAAATGTATTTAGCTGAAACAGTCGGGAAAAACTGCCTCCTCCTCAAGTCCCCCAACTGTGACCTTTCAATCTCCAGATTTTAAAAAAAGCCATCCATGTGTACGTATCTCCACAAGCTCCATATGTAAAACAATCTCTCCTCCTTTCTGTATTTTGTTTGAGTAAATTTTGTTTGAAGTATGAAGTTTCAAACTAAAAAAGAGCTTCCCCAGATCAAAACTCAACAAACCCTTGGAGGCCTCTCCCACACAAATGCTGTTTGTAAAAAAACTCTCCTTCTTTGTGACGTAAATGTAATCGCTCCTTCACGTACACTTTTATTGCTTTTTTGCTGAAATTTTAAAATTTGAAAAAGTCCCTCTCCATCGACACTCGACAAACACATGGAGGCGTCTCCCACACAAACTCCATTTGAAAATGAAATTTTCCCTTTGCCTTTTTTTGTGTATTTTGTTTGGGACTATAAAAGTTCCAGAAAAAGATTGAAAATGTAACAAGTTTTGCTTCTGATATATAATAACCATAAGAAATTTACAAGAAAGCCTGTGAACTCAGGAGCAGCTGTCAGATCCTTGGTCCGGTATTGTTGGCATGGGATCGAACATGTACAATATCAAGATAGGATTTGGACAGGAAGACATGGAATCCATATAAACATAAGAAATAGGAAGGGCAGGAGAACTCTGGCATGATTACTTTGTAGGCTGCCTAACATTAACTATACAATGGGACAGAGAATATATCAGGAAATGATGAGGGCATGTAACAATGGGAGTACATTAATCCCTGATAACTGTGATAACCCCTCCAAGTCCATGGGGTATCTCTCATCTCTTTGTGGAGCTCATTGAGTCTGAGTTCCCCTAGTAACAGGAACGGCCTGCCCTGCCCTGCTCGAACTCACCACCTAAACCCTTCGTTAAGCAGACCCAGATGACTCTTGTGATGCAGTTGTTGTGGTTATTTCCCTATTTCTGAGTCAGAAGTCCTACTTGCTCCAGAGGTGAGTCATAACATCCCTGAACAGGTTGATTTAATAAATAAATAAAGCAGACCTCAAGATCTTACAGACAATTGTAGTATCCTTACCTCTGAGCCAGGTGACCTAGTTTCAAAAAATCCCACCAACTCCAGAGGTGTGTGTAATAACAGCTCTGAACAGGTTGATTAGGAAAATTCGTAAAGCGGGTGTGTGTCCTTGGACAGAGAACACACCTTGCCCACGAATACTCTCAATGCCTTTACGGAGAGTTGGGTACCGCCATGGATGTGATTATGTCCAACTCCATTTTGATTTAGCCCCTCCTCACTCTCTATACCTCTCCTTCATTTTCAATGGTTTTCATTGCTCTGAACAGGCTTTGCATGTAAATATCTAATCGACTGCAGGGGTGATTCTTGGTAGCGGTTAGTAGTTTGTAACAAGAATGAAAATATCACAGTGATTTGGCAATTGAAAAAAAACAAAAGAGCACTACTGGAAATTAAAAAAAGCAGACCCAGGTAGCTTGTGTTGTGTAGTGGTAGTGTCTCTACCTCTGGCTCAGAAGGCCTGGATTCAAGCCCGACCTGCTCCAGAGGTGTGTTCCTGATAGGTCAATTTAAAAAAAAAGTTTGCATCGTAGGACATTAAAGGAAATAGGTACAGAGATAATGGATGCACTGACAATAACATTCCAGGAATCCTCAGATTCTTGAAAAGCCCGAGATTTGGAAAGCTGTCAATGTAATACCTTTATTTAATGACTGAAGGAGACAAATAAACAGCTAACTGTAAGCCAGTTAGCTGAATGGCTATTATTGGGAAAGTGTTAGAGTATTATAAAGGATTTAGTGACAGAGCATTTAGAAATACATAATAAGATTAAACAGGTAAGTGTGGCTCCACAAAGAAGAAATCATGCCTGACAAATTTACTGGAATTATTTTGTGGAGGTAACAAGCAGGACAGATAAAGGGGAAGCAGTGAATATAAACAGATTTGGACTTTCAGAAGGCATTTGACAAGGTAGCGGACATTAGGCTACTTAATACAATTACAGCCCTTGGTGTAGGTGGTATATTAGCATGGATACAGGATTGGCTAATTAATAGAATATAGAGAGTTGGATTAAAGGGGTTTTCTCAGGGTGGCAACCTGTAACTTGTGGAGTGCCATAGGGATCAGTGCTGTACATAATTATTGACAATAAATATTAATGAATTGGATGAATGTACTGTCATCAAATTTGTGATGGCACAAAAATAGGTGGGAGGGCATATACTGAAAGGATGTAGACAGGTTAAGTGAACGGGCAAAATCTCAGCCGATAGAATATAATGCAGAGAGATATGAGGTGTGTGCTTTGGCATGAAGAAAAGAGGAACAGAATATTATTTAAATGGAGAAAGAATGCAGAAAGCTACAGAACAGTGGGATTTGGGAGTCCTCGTATGAATCACAAGACGCCAGCATTCAAGGATGATAGGAGATGCAAATGGGATATTTGCCTTTTCTTTCAAAGATAGTTCATATAAAAATAGGGAAGTTTTGCTAAAAGTACACAGCTAGTCAGACCACAGCTGTAATACTGTGAAAAGTTTAGGGTCTCTTGTCTAAGGAAAGATATACTGACCTCGGAGGCTGTTCAGAGAAGGTTTACATGGTAGATGCCTGGTATAGTGGGACAAGTTTATGAGGAGAAGTTTAGTAGGTTGGGCCTGTACTCATTGGCATTTAGAGGAGAGAAAGGTGATCTTACTGAGACATACAAAATTCTTACAGAGCTTGACAAGGTAGATGCGGAAAGGTTGTTTTTCCTCCTGGCAGAGTCAAAGACCAAAGGGCAAAATTTCAGAACAATGGGGTGCACATTTAAGACAGATATGAGGAGGAGTTTGCACTCTGAGTCCAGTAAACCTATGGAATTCTTTTCTGCAGAGGCTGACTCATTTAGTATTTAGTATGCTCAAGACTAAGATTGACAGAATTTTAATTGGAAAGGAATTCAACAGTTCTGGGGGAAAAGCAGGCAAATGTTCTTCTTGAATGGCAAAGCAGACTGAATGAGCTGAATGGCCTAATTCTGCTCTTATCCCTACTGGTCTTAGATCTTACGAACAGGCAATGGTAACATAAAGCATACAATTTTAAAAGGGCATGTAGAAACAGAGGGACCTTGGGATTTTTCTGTGCAAATCATTGAAGGTGTGTAGATATTGGGGCAAGTCATGAAAACAGGATTCCAGTTTTAACATAAAAGAGAGATGCTGGTATGTGACTGGACTAAAATTCCAGACACCAAAACTCTTAGGGACAAAAGTTCAAATCTAACTAGAACATCTGGTGGAAATTTAGTGGCTAAATCTGGAATATAAAGCTCAATAACGGTGACCACAAAGTATTTTTCTAAATCTTACCTGGTTAATTAATGACCTCCAAGGAAGGAAATTTACCATCTTTATCTGGTCTATCCGACATGTGAATTTTGACCGACAACAATATGGGTGACTCTTAACTATCCTTTTACAAGGAAATGGCTCTAATGAGCCATGTAGTTCAGGACAATTAGAGATGGACAACAAATTCTGACTTTACCAGTGACACACACATAGGCACATCAGACACATTGGAGCAGGCTATCCTACTATTCAGTGAGATCATGATTGATCTTTGGATGAATTCCATCTGCCTTTGGCCCATTTCCATTAATACCTTTGCTTAACAAAAAAATTATCAATATCAGATTTAAAAATAACAACTGATCCAGCATTGTCTGCTGTTTATGGAAGCAAGTTCCAAACGTCTACCTCCCTTTGTATGTCGAACTGCATCCTATCATCTCTGCTGAATGTCTGGCCCTAAATCTTGGACTATGTCCCCCAGTTCTATAATCCCCAAGCAGTGGAAATAGTTTATCTTTATTTTCCCTGTCTTTTCCTGTTAACACCTTGAAGTCTTCAATCAGATCACCCTTTAAATTTATAAATTCTAGAGAAAACAGGCATAAATTGTGTAATCTCTCCTCATTACTTACCCCTGAAGTCCAGGTGCCATTCCTGTCAACATATGTCGTACTCTGTCCAAGGCCAATATACATCAATCCTAAGGTGCCTAGATCTGCTCACAGTACTCCAAGTGGGGGCTAACCAGGGTTTTGTGTAACTGCAACATAACTTCTTTACCCTGGTGCTGCAGTCCTCTAGATTTACGAGACCAGCATTCCAATAACTTCCTTGATTTTATTCTGCACCTGTTCACGACATTTTTAAAAATCTGTGCACCTGGAGCCCCTCCACCACCAACAACTCCCCCCCCCCGCCCTGTCTTTTTGGACACCCACTGTATTTCATTTCATAATGTCGTGATTAGAACGAGGTCAACCAAGTGGATCTCATACAATATGACTTCCCTGATTGGGGTTGTTAACCTGGTCCAATCAGGCAGTCCTAGCTGACAGATATAACGGTCTAGGCCCGAAATGTCAGCTTTTGTGCTCCTGAGATGCTGCTTGGCCTGCTGTGTTCATCCAGCCTCACATTTTATTATCTTGGAATTCTCCAGCATCTGCAGTTCCCATTATCTCTGTCAGGGGTTCTACTCACTATAGGAGCTGGCTCTGTACTAGCTGGGTCAGTATTATTTGTGTGTAAATTAAAGGTGAGTTGGTGACAGGCTACCAGCCTACTTGGGGTTGTTTCAGCAGCAATGAAAGAAAAACACGCCTGAAGCGATTCACTCGCAACAGTTGTCTTTGAACTGGGGTATGCATTTCTGGCATCATGTCGCTGTTTCGAAAGCTTGACTTGTTCAATCCTTCTGTCAAAGACTGTGCCCAGTATATGGGAAGAACATGTTATTGTTTCTGGGCAAATTATATTGTGGCAGATGAACAGCAATGAATAATTCTCCTGACAGCATGTGGACATGCAGCTTTTTTGGTTATGAGAAACATAGCCTACTGGGATGCACCAGATACTAAAACTTTTCACGAGTTGATGGATTTAGCTAAGGAATATAATGACCCTTAACCTCCTCTAATTCTGAGACACTATTGGTTTTACTCGACAGTTTGAGAGCCAAGGGGAATCAGTATCAGGATTTTTGGTTGGTTAAAGATGACTGGCAGAGGCATGTGATTTTGGTTTAACTTTAAGTGAGATGCTGAGAGACTGTTTGTTTTGTGGGATTAATGACGTGACTGTGCAAAAGGCCTACAGCTGAAGTGCAACTGGATTTCAAACAGGTGCTACCACTTGCTTTGTTGTTAGAAAATGTACAAGTGGAGCTTATGAGTTAGAGGGTATGCTGATGGAAATAGGCACCCTTGAGAGGCCACTTGAGCTTTGGGAACACTGCTTGAGTGAAGGCAATTGCATAGCCTCACTCAGCACAATATCCTGAACAGAGGAACCCAAGGGCAGCCCATAGCAAAACCCCAAAACTAGGCCATGCCTTGGCCAAACGATTAAAATTTCCTTGAAGATCCAGGCTAGCAAGCCATCGTATTTGCCGATGTGCAGACTCAAGACAGCAAAGAGTCCCACTAGTCTTGAATTGTGTAAGAGAACTGATAGACTGATATCCAGAAGAGTGCACAACCTGGAAAGTCCAACTACAGCTGGTTTGGAACATTGCTAAATTGCTTAGCAACATGCAAATCAGAACCAAATTAAAATAAATGTCTGGTTAAGTGGTCATCCAGTTCTAAAGGAGGTAGATACCAGTGCAGCCTCTGGGTCAGAAAGCTGAGGATCCAGTTGCAGAAGGCAGAGCCAAGACCAAGGTCATGCAGTTTTGAGATCAGCCTGCAGGGGATAATGGTGTTGAAGGTGGAGCTGTAGTTGATGAGCAGGAGTCTGACATAGGTTGCTTTATTGTCCGGATGTTCCAGGGATGAGTGCAGGGCGAGGGATTATGGCATCCTCTATGGAATGGTTATATTGGTAGGCAAGCTGGATAAGGTGAATGGTAGGTGTCCTTTCCCTAGGGCGGGGGATTTCAAGACTCAGGGGCATATTTTTAATGTGAGAGGAGAAAGAGCTAAAGAATGCATGATGGACAATTTTTTTAAAACCGAGAATGGTTTGAGAGTGGAATGAACTTCCAGAAGAAATGGTGCATATGGGTACAATTACAATGTTTAAAAGACATTTTGATAAATACACAAATAAGGAATATTTGGCAGGAAATGGGTCAAGTGCAGGCAGGTATTACTAGCTTAGTTTGGGATTATGGTCAGCGTGTACTGGTTGGACCAAAGGGTTTGCTTCCATGCCGTATGATTCTATGAGTTCCTGAACAGTTCTGCAAAAGGTTGAAGCAGCTGAAATTGTTCTCCTTCAAGCAGAACTGGTTGAGAGGACATCCGTGGTCATTTTTTTTGTGACAGTGTAAACTTCAGAAGTTTAAAAGCTATTCATGGATTGAAAGAATCAGCAATAAGCCTATATAGAATAAACTGTTAAGGGTCAAGGACACACTTTTTTTATACAGGAGTTGAAAGCAATTAGCCATGCCTGGGAAAAGGAGTCAAAGCTACATGAACAAAACTGTTTTAACGCCTGCTCGATAAATGACTGCCTTGTACCACAAGAACAGTGATTGCCCTACAGAGGAATTTAAGGCGTTAAATCAGCGGGAAGCTGTATCTTCAAACAGACAATCAATGCCAAATGTAACAAGAAACAGGAAAGCTACTTCTGATAAAGAGGCAAGCTGCATAATTGATAGTTTTAGAGGACTTGTCAATATTTTGGATGAAAATAAGAAAATTATCAATAATGACTTGAAAGAGAGAAAGTTGTGTAAGAATTCTACTCCAGGGTTCTTTAGCAACTTTGAAGAACAACAATGCATCAGGATCAAACCAGGGGCAGAGAGACAGATGCTTTTGGTTCGAATTATAACTAAGTTCCACCATTAATCAGGTATTAGACAAGTTGGTTTTGAGGTTTAATGTGCTTACTTGAAGGGTCTTATTTTGGTTGCAACTTTCAATAAAGTTTGAATAATCAGTTTTTAGCATTTGATCATCTGTGAGATTTCTTAAGTTGCAGAATTAAAAGTAGCATGTGGTAATTTACCCACAACACTTTCCAAGTCTTGAAGGGTTCTAGGCAGAAACAGAGTCTGGAATAGAAAGAAATTGTTCTTAATAGTGGAATGGTCAACGAACACTGATTTGTTAATTGACAAAATACTGATGGTAACTTGGAGAAAATCTTTTTAAGTAGAAAGTTGGTAGCATCTGGAGCGCAGTGCCTGAGAGGGCGGTGGAAGAGCATTCAATTGTGGCTTTCAAAGGGGAATTGGATAACCACCTGGAAGAAAGCAGGCAGGATGACAGGAACAGCATGGGATATTGAAATGGCAGTGTTTCACTTGCAGAAAGTTGACAAAGGCTCAATGAGCCATTGTCTTCCTTCTGTGTTTTAACCATTCCATGATTTTATAAAATCTCCTGTACTGATTCATTTGGAATAGATACATTTAAGGGAAATTGGATAAACACATGATGGAGAAAGAAATAAAAACATATCCTGAGTGTTAAATGAGAAATGGAATGTGGAGCACCAGTATTAACAGGGATACTACTAATGGGTTTGTTTCAATTCTGTAAATGTTATAAGATAAAGCTTGAAGAAATTTGAACACCCTTCCCCATTCTGACCCCATAGTCATATTTCAGTACAACTCAAATACTTGCTTTCCCTTTTGATAATTCTGTTGAATCTAGTTTCACTGTTCTTTCACATGTTGCATTATAAATGATTATAACTTGTTGATTAAAATACACATGCCACCTATTCCCTATAATTTTTTTGCCAATTACATTAAATCTCTGTCCTCTGGCTAGAAACCCTCATGCCATTGGAAGAAGATTACTTCTATTTACCCCAATCAAAGTCCCTCATAATATTAAATAATTCTAGCACATTTTCCTTAACCTTCTCAGGTGCACTGTTTGAAGAGCATTGCTTCAACAACATAGTAACAAATAGCCAATTAAACTGGGTAATACTTAAATTATAATAACAAACTCCTATTTCAACAAAATCAGAAGGAGTTTGGAGGTTCAGGGTGAACTTACAGATGTTTATAAAATTATGAGGAGCAATGATAAGGTGAATAACAAAGCTCTTTTCAAAGTTGGGGAGTTCAAAGCTAGACATAATTTTAAGGTGAGAGGTGACAGATTTAAAAGGGACCTGAGGGGCAACATTTTCCACATAGAGGGTGGTTCGTATTAGGAAACTTGGTTGGCATAGACAAGTTGGACTGAAGGACCTGTTTACATGCCATATGACTCTAATTTGCTGCAACAAAATCATAACATTGCATTCTGGGGTGTCTGCCAGTCAGAGAAAATAAATAAGCACATCGAACTGAATTTTTTTAAAAGTTCAGTTCCAGGACATGAGCCTCACTGTCTCGGTCAGCATTTGTTGCCCTTGAGAAGGTGGTGGTGAGCTACCTTCTTGAACTGCTGTAGTCTATGTCCTGTTGCTAGACCCCCAAAGCCGTTAGGGAGGGAATTCATTGTCTGTACAAAAATTAAGCTTCAAAATATGAGAATGGAAAAGTAAACATAATGTAATACACTAACTTTTGGAGACACAGAAAAGATGACAAAAGGATCAGAATTACTTCCTTGTTAAATGAGAAAATAAAAAAGTACACACTAGGGCCAGTTTAGAGATGGGGCCATGGACACTTCATGACTGAATTTCAAAGATTTTTAAAAAGAGATCTTACATTCATTATAGTGTGTACTATATACATCGAAACCATGGGATGACAAAGAAAATTAGCAGTTACAGAAGGGCAGAAATCAACATTTATTGACAGGTATGCAAAACCTTTGCATAAGAAAAGCCCTAGCATTGGCAGTTTGATTAGATTAGATTAGATTCCCTACAGTGTAGAAACAGGCCCTTCAGCCCAACAAGTCCACACTGCCCCTTGGAGCATCCCACCCATCCCCCTATAACCCACACACCCCTGAACACTGCGGGCAATTTAACATGGCCAATCCACCTAGCACCTGCACATCTTTGGACTGGGAAGGAAACTGGAGCACCCGGAGGAAACCCTCGCAGACACGGGGAGAATGTGCAAACTCCGCACAGACAGTTACCCGAGGCTGCAATCGAATCTGGGTCCCTAGTGCTGTGAGGCTGCAGTGCTAACCACTGAGCCACCGTGTCACCCAGTTTGATCCAAAACAATGCAGAATAAGAAATCAAAGCTCGGCTGGTGACTGACCTGCTGAGAAGATAACAAGGTGTAGAGCTGCATGAACACAGCAGGCCAAGCAGCATCAGAGAAGCAGGAAAGATGACATTTCGGACCTAGACCAGAAACGACAGCTTTCCTGCTCCTCTGATGCTGCTTGGCCTGCTGTGTTCATCCAGCTCTACGTCTTGCTATCTCAGACTGACCTGCTGAGCCTGGAAACATTTATTTCCCATTTCAGAGGGAGGTAGGAATAGTGTGGAAGCCATTCAGCTCCTTAAGTTTGTCCAAACTCCAGTGAAATTCTGTCTGCTGTGGATCACTCTGTTTATTTGGCTTTGTATCCTTTCATACACTAAGCTAAGAAAACATATATCTGCATAACAATCAAAAATTATTAATTGGAAGAATGTGTACACCTTAATGTCGGGGCAAATTCGACACTTCTACCACTTTTTGGGATTCCTAATCTCTCTTAATGGCCTGGCTTTCATTATAGCTTTTTGCATTACAGAAGTGCTCCATTCGGTAATTTTTAGTTAAATGGATGACCTCACACTTAACTACACAAGAATTCATCCACCATTCTTTGGTCCAATATCCAAAAGATAAAGACTGAACTTTTGCAATCATTGCCCCAAAGTGGCAAACTCAGACTTCTCTGGATGCTCCCAGCATCACAGATGGTAGTTTTCAGCCAATCTGTTTAATTCCATGTGTAGTCAAGAAATGGCTGAAGACACATGTTACTGACAAGGCAATAGATCTCAACAACGTTCCTACAATTTTTTTTTATTCGGGGATAAGGGTGTCACTGGCTAGTAGGCATTTATCGCCCATCCCTAATTTCTCAGAGGGTGGTTAAGAGTCAACCACATGGCTGTGGATCTGGAGTCACATGTAGACCAGATCAAGTACGGATGGTAGTTTTCTTCTATAAGGACATTAGTGAGCCAGATGGGTTTTTCCAACAATAGACAATGGATTCGTAGCCATCATTAGACTGTTAATTCCAGATATTTATTGAATTCAGATCCAGCCATCTGCCACGGCAGGATTTGAACCCAGAACCCCAGGACATTATTTGGGTCTCTGAATTAACAGTCCAGTTATCATACCACTCAACCATTGCCTACCCTTAGATATAAACTAAAATTAAAAATAATATTGCAAATATGTGCTCTGGATCTTTCTAAGCCACTAGTCTATCTGAAGTGCAGCTCCAGTGCTGGAACCAACCAGCTGTATGGAAAATTTGCCCAAGTGTTTTGCATATTCAGCAAGCAGGATAAATCTAACCCAACCAATTACCGCCCATTCATCTACTCTAATCATCTGCAAGACACAAATCCAGAGTGTGACGGAATACTGCCAATTTGCCTGGATAAATGTAGATCTAGCAACACTTCAGAAGTTTTATATCATCCAGGTCAAAGCAGCCTACTTGATTGGAACCACATCCACAAATGTTCAGTCCCTCTACTGCTGACACAAAGTAGCAGCAGTAGGTACCATCTACAAGATGCATCGCAGAAATTCACTGGCATTCTTCAGACAGCACCATCCAAACATATAACCATCACCATCACAAAGGACAGGGGAAGCATTTACATGAGAACACCACCATCTGCAAGTTTCCCTTCCAATTGTCCTGACATGGAAATATATCACCATTGCCTCAAGGTCAGTGGATCAAAATACTGGAACACTGTCCCTTGTGGCATTGTGAGTCTACTTGCAGCACTTGGATTTCTGTGCATCGAAAAGGCAGTTCACTACCAGCTTCTCAAGGACAACGAGGGATGGGCAATAAATGATTGCTGATCCAGCAATGCCCATATCCTATGAATGAATAAATAAGTATAACGTAGTCTATCAGCATCCTGATGTAATTTTATTCACCCATCCGCACTAAGTACTTTGACACCAATCTTCATGTAATCGGAAAACTTGGATACGTGTCTCTTCCTTGTGATTCCCAAGTCCTTAATAGATAGAGTGAATATTTGAGGTCACAGATCATTATGGGACACCACTATTCACTTCCTTGCATTCAAGTACACACCCATACCCAATGCAGCTGTCACCGCAGCCACCCAGAAGTTTGCCTGTGCATGACTGTTCACACACCAGAGTGGTTTCAACTCTCTGTGGTATTATGGAGGAGACTGCCACCAACAATTCAGAGCCTCTATTTTTGGTTTTAGTGTTATTTTCAAGCCTGCTGAATTACTCCCAAAGAGAGTTGGGAATCCTATATGTAACAATAATTTCATAAAAGTTTTATAGAATTGTACAAAATTTAAAGCATCAGAATAGGACATAAAGCCAATGAGTCAGTATTCTGCATGAAGCTCCTCCCTTCTACCTCTTCCCTTCTATTCCCTTTCTATCATGTACACAGCACCCCATCTTAAATGTGTCAGTTCTGTCTGTTTCATCCAGTCCAATACCAGTGAGTTCCATATTCACAACACTTTTGTTTGCCTGGGTGGAGAAGTTCCTCTTATGCATTATTTGATCAGTTTTTGACTATATTGTATTTATCCTTCTTGGTTCTTTATGGTCATAACGTAATCGTTTTAAAGATGCTCCAGTCATGCATCATCAAAACAGGCCCGTCAGTTCCACATGTCTATGTTGATGAACAAACACAAACCACACTAATTCTATTTCCCTGTACTTGGTCCATAGTCTTCTCTCAATCTTCTCCTACCTGGGGAAAATAGCACCAGCCTGCCACCGAATCATTTCTGACAGTCAAACCTTCACAAATTTGGCACACTTTTACAATTCTGGCAGTATCCTTAAGTAGCTACAGAAAAATCATGTTTTATCCTGTTTTGATGTTGAAATAACTCTTCAGAGGTTGCCATCCTGACCCCCATCCCCCCCAAACACATTGTTAGATAACAAGGTGTCTATTAATTTATTAGCAAAGTTTTGGTCATCCTAATGGTGAGGGAGACAATAACTTTTAATTATACATGATCTTGTTTGACCTTTGCGAAAATAATTTTTACTACAGTGCAACTGTTAAATACGAATACAGTGAAAGTAGTGAATAGCAAGGGTAGCAGCAGTTGCTTGACAACCAAGGTTTGGCAGTTACATTCCTTATTTCCTTGCCAGATCCCAAAAGTATCTAACAGATATTGCTTTGATTTGAAGTACCGCCATTTCCTTTTGCACTTGAAAGTTTTTTTCTTAATTTAAAAAATATTCAAAGTGTTTTGTTAGATGTAAAGCTCAATGACACCTAGCCCTTTGTGTTTTAACTCAATTTAAAAGTGCAGCATATAGTCTGATATAAGATATTGCAGACTCCATGCTTTCTAAGGTTGCTTCATTTTGAAAACAGGTAGAAATATTTATCCTGTTGTTGCTTTTCCTTCCTCCTCTGTTTTGCCATAAAATCAGTGTTCATAATTGACCGGAAAGAAACATTTCAAGTTAACTGACTTAAGCAATTACCATTTATTTTATTATAATATTTTACATTTTCCTTCATTTACATTCTCACCTTCATGATTAGCCTTGCTTGGTGGAACTCCATTTATTCATATTTCCTACCCTGTTTTCATTCTTCCACATTTGTGCCTACAGATGACTTGTCAGCCAGAAATATTACCCATTCCCACATTAAATTTACACTCAATGATTCACTACTAGAAGCAATGCTTGAGCAAGTGGGAAGTAAATTCACTCTGGCCAGTTTTCAATCTTTCGCACTAACAACCAACAAGAGAATGACAAAATTGTCACTCTGCTAAGAAAGGCCCAAATGTCGACATTGGGCGATTGTAAGAGGTTTTCGGGGAAGATATTGCTGATGGTGAAATAAAAAGTTGCCCGAGTTGCTCAGCTTGTTATACACTGATATTCTGGAGAATCAATCATAGGTAGCTTTTTGCTCCTTTTTTCATATTTCTTTTCCTGGAAGCACTGACACGCTGAGGTTTGGCTTCGTGCCCGCTGTACTTTATCCAAGGAGTCAGTATTCATGCATGAGTCTAGATAATGAACATCAATGGGTTATTCAGGTCTAAGGAGCATCATAGCCAAGCCCTCTCAAAGGAAAGCCAATTCCTGGTGGTGTGCTAAATGATCCATAACCTGACCATACAGTTCAAAATCAATGAAGAATGGGTTCATATTATACCTTTGAATAAAGAAGGACACATTAATTCCTTATTTTAAAACTTGGCCCATTGACTTCCTTCCTTCCCTTATTCCTGCTCTGTTGTTGCCCTGGCTCTACCAACTTGTGTAGCTACTCCAAATTCACATAAGCTATCTCTGTAACTTCTTGTAGTCCTAGAAATCTCCAAGATCTCTGCAGTTTTCCAATTTTGGCCTTTCATACATGGCTGAGTTTAATTGCTTCACAAATAGTGGCTATGCCTTCAGCAACTGAAGCATCAAGTTATAGAATACCTTCCTAAACCTCTCCATCTTTCTTCCCCTGTCCTTTAAAGCACTCCTTAACATCTTATTTGTCTAAGGTTTTGCTGATCTGTATTCCTGAGACAGTTCTATCTGACAATACTCATGATAAACCTCCTTGGACATTTTACTACATTAAAAGACTACATAAATAGAAGTTGGCATTGTTCAGTGATACTGTATCCAGCCTATTAGGTGAGTGTTCATGGTAATAAATCAAGGCTGTTTATTCCTCCAGATGTTTCACTATGTGTGGACATGAACAGTATAGCATGTCAGTATTTGTGACCTGTTGCCTAACGGGCAGTTAAGAGTCACCACATTTCTGTGGGTCTGCAGTCACATGTAGGCCAGACCAGGTATGGATAGCAGTCTCCTTCCCTAAAGGACATTAGTGAACCAGATGGGTTTTTCTGACAATCGACAATGAATTCACATTCATGGTTAGATTATTAATTCCAGACATTTATTGAATTCAGATTCTACTATCTGCCATGGCAGGATTTAAACCCAGGTATACAGAATGTTTTGCTGGGTCTCTGGATTATCAGTCCAGGGATAATACCACTTGGGCACCACCTCCCCTTGTAGATCATAAGATATAGGAACTGAATTAGGCCATTTGGCCCATTGAGTCTGCTCCACCATTTGATCATGGCTGAGATACTTCTCATCCCCATTTTCCTGCCTTTTCCCTCCCTTGATCCCTTTACTGATCAAGAATCCATCTATCTCTGTCTTAATTGCTCTCAATTACCTGACCTCCACAGCATTCCATGACAATGAGTTGCACAGATTTACCACCCTCTGCCTGAAGACACTCTTCTGCATCTCAGTTTTCAGCTAATCCCTTCACTCATAGGCTGTGCCCTTGCATCCTGGTCTTTCCTAGTACTGTAAACATCTTTTCCATATTTACTCTATCCAGGTCTCAAAGTATTCTGTCAGTTTCAATGAGATACCCCTCATTCTTCACAATTCCATTGAGTACAGACCCTGAGTCCTCAACCGCTCCTCGTATGACAAGCCTTTCATTCCCAGTATCATTCTTGTAGACATCCTCTGGACCCCTTCCAACACCAGCTCTTCCTTCCTTAGATTCAGGACCAAAGCTAATCACAATATTCCAAATGAGAACTGACCAGAGTTTTATACAGCCTCAGCAGTGCAGTACATCTCTGCTCTTGTATTCTAGACCTCTTGAAATTAATATTAACATTGCATTTCCTTTCCTATTTACCATCCTTTAAATTAATCTATACTTATTGACTTAGCAGTGGCAACTTCATATTTATGGACATAGTTTTGGTCTACTTTGAAATACCTGTGATTAAAGACAGCTGTATTTACGTGATATCAGCAGTATGATATAGCTCTTGAAATCAGGATTGGCACCAATGTCCTCTTTGTGAATCCAATACAGTGTTGGAGTTAACAGGAAGAACACACCTAGAGAATACTTGCAGGTGCTCAAACTCATCCGCAGTGTCCTCTATTTCTGACTTTGCAGCTGGAACACATTCACTTTTCTAAGAAGTTACGTTTCCCTTCAGATTTTTTTTCCTTACCCTGCTGGTTGTATAACATCTTTCCCACGATGATTTTCTTGAGATCTTCTAAAGAATCTCCATGTCATTCCATTTGTATTTGTAGCCACCAATTTTCCTCCTTCCAAGTACCTACACCACACTTTGCAGTCCATGCAATGATTCAAGAAAGACACTCACCATCACCTCCTCAAGGGCAACGAGGAATGGGCAAAAAATACAAACCTTACCAGTGACATCCAATACCATGAATGAAAATAAATGCCCCCGGTTTGTGAATTGATAGGAATGGAGTGCCATGGCAGACCTTGCTACCATATCTCTTCTGAACATGACATTGGACAAAGTAAGCACAATATTTAACTCTGTAAAGTGTGCTGTCCTGCTTTTTTGTGACATGAGCTGGAGTCTTCCAGTAATGCTGCCGAAATAATTAGTATCCAGAGGGGTAGCAAGATAGAGTGAACGTTGTCTCCATGTTCATAGATCGTTGGAGGACATGAAGGAAAATTCTGAAGCCTGAGACAGTGCCATGATAAAAATGGTTGATAACTCAAATTAAATCTCACAGACCAAATACAGAGTGCATGTATGCAATATTTCAGTCTGTGCTTCATCGGGAAGTTTATCATGGAATCAACCCTAAATAATGGGAGAGAGTTGGAAGAGCCAATACATTGGCAGATTTCTGAGGCCATTAAAAGTCAAGGAGTTTAACTATTCAAATTTCAGCTGAGATGCAAACAGTGTGAAAGGTGAAAAGGGTGCAAAATTCTTGAACATTATTCAAAAAAACTTTTCAATCACCACCTAAAAAGTTCAATGACAGAGGGGACAATCTTGATTTAGTTTAAGGGAAATGAAGCAAGGCAGAGAACATAGAACACTAGAATGCAATACAGGCCCTTTGGCCCTCGATGTTGCACCAACCTGTGAAAACAAACTGAAGTCCATCTAACCTACACTGTTCCATTATTATCCATATGTTTATCCAATGACCATTTAAATGCCCTTAAACTTGGTGAGTCTACTACTGTTGCAGGCAGGGCATTCCACGCCTTTACTACTCTCTGATAAAGAACATACCGCTGACACCTGTGCTATATCTATCACCCCAGGTGGATGAAGTAGCAATAAGCCCATTTTGAAGATAGTAAATATAATGTATTTAGACTTAGCATAATTATGAAAAAGACAAAGATATGAGTAAAAGTTGTAAGTTGGGTATTAGGCAAACTTGACAAAGCCAAAAGATGATCCGACAGAAGTGGACTGTTTACAGCCTCTTGAAGAAAAGTCAAGAACAAATTAGCAGAAGGCATTCACAAGTGAGATTTTATTGACATGGTACAGACATGTCCAAGCAAAGAGAAGGGTGATACCAGAGTCCTCTGATTGACCAGAAATATACAGAGTAAAACAAAATAGAAAGATAGAAATTCGGCAATCTTGAAAATGTAATACTTGGAGAACCTTAGAGGAAATATATAAATACAGGAATGAAGTGAGAAGTGAAATTAGGAAAGTAAAGTTAGGAAATTAAAAAAAAATTGGTCAGTAAAATTAAGGAAGATCCAAATGTGTTTTATCAGTAAATTAAGAATAAGGGGATAACTAAAGAAAGCGTTAAGCCTGTCAGAAATGCACATGGTAATTTGTCAGTAGGTATGGACAGGGTTCTAAATTTTTATTTTGTCTGTTTTCACATCCTTCCACATTACCTTTGGTTGATTTTGCATTGTACTAAGTCTCCAAACCCACTGCCCATGGGATTCTGATGTTCTGCGCTTTGCTTATTGCTGTGGAATATCAGTGGTTTACAGCAGCGGAATAAAAACATTTGAAAACGAAGTTCTGCACTGGGAGATAACAGCAGTAAGCAATACAACTGCAGTAAGATCAGATCACTGTAATAAAGCAAATGAAAAGTCCTAGCTCTTTAAGTGGATGACTAATTCCCAATCCAACTCCTATGGGTCAAAGCAGGACATCCCAGTGGTGTTTTTTATACGGGTCAAGGACTACTGGAATAATGAATCGACGGAAAAAACTACAAGTTTTGATGTGGAGCCAAATATTAAGCATGAAGTGAGGGAAGTTAAGAAGTGTAGTGAGTCTTACATATCTTGTTCATAAGACCTCCAAAAATTGCAGTTTCCTGGAGCTGGTGCACCACAAGTTGGACATGAAGCCTATTCCACAATTCAGTGAAGTACTCTTCCAAAATGTGACAGGACAGTCTGAGTGTGCCACCGTTGTATTTATGCCATCTATAAGTAGGTGCTGTGGAAATAGACTTTCATTGGAAGAATTCTTCTCTAGCTCTTGATCATGGATCAATATGTGCTGTGATGATTTCCAGTTTTTGGTTTGTTCAAACCAAGAAGTAATAAATTCTACTTACACTGATGTAGTAGCTTGTCACATGACAATATCTCAAAATACTTGACACATTGAATTATTTTTAGAGTCCAGGAACTGTTGTTATGTTGGAAAACATTCTGTACTAGCCAAATCCAAATTTTGATGGTATTGCTTGTGGCAGGATGTTTGGTTAAAAGCTCGATGGTTAACTTGCAGCTCTTCAAATAGTGCTGTGTGATCATTAGCAGACGTTTGCAGAATAAAAACAGACATGAACTAACTTTAATGACGAAACTAACAAGACCAATAGTACTGAATTGAATATCAGTTTGCATTACATGGCTCTTGAGATCCATAATCTGCTGACCAGAGGTGAGAGTGCTACCTACTAAACTGAGCTGACAATTGATTATGTTGCCAGATAAATCCAGGAGGAACTACGTTATCAATTTATAGTGTTTGAATATTTTGGATTGTTAACTCACTAGACCAAAAGCTTTTCTTTGTTATATTTGCGACCTGAATTGTTCTGAAGATACAGACAGTTTGTTGTGTGCATGCGTGCTCTGCATGAAGACAATATTGTTTTATATATGAAGAACAAACCGCAGTTGTGTTATGTGATTGCTGAGGCATGCGCTACCCATTCATCACTGACAACAGACATGACCTGGAGCACAATATAGTGTTTCTTTATTGCAACATTCCAATGGTTTCATTTGATCTTTGTGACGTTCAGATGAGGGAAGTTGTTTATCAAAATCTTTGATTTGCTGTAATGGATAACATGATACCTTATTTCAGAATTATCAGATAACTATTGAAGCATGAGCCAAACCAGATTCAACTGTTTTTGCAAGTTCATTGATCTCAGCACACAACAGTTAAAAAGGGTATGCATGAAAGAAAACAACATAAGTTTTTGTGTGAACTCTGTTAACCAGTGTCGATTATTAATTTTGTGAGCAGAATGGTCAAAACTTTACTTGTGAAACTTGATTCCAAAGCTAACCAGTGTTGCATTCTTTTCATAGTTCCAAAAGCCTAGCACCACCTGGAAGTTGAAATTCATTTGGTGGAGAGGTTTTATAACAGTACATGTTACTTTCTGTAAATTTGCCAGAACAATTTGCTTTAATTTATCACAATAGTGGTTGATGAAAGCAACGAAAAAATGTTGGTAGGAAAAAGTTTGGCAAAGCAGCCTGTGGGTTTGTCTAATCATGTGGTCCATTGCAGTATAACAGGATATTTGTGGCCTAGAAGTCTCTGTTGTGTTGTTCAAAACAATTTCAGGAATATGAACAGGATTCATAGATGTTTGTTTGCTGTAAACAAGAAGAAAGCAGGAATTGGAACATGAGAAAATAAAACAGAAGAACATAAGAAATAGGAGTAGGAGTCAGCCGTTCAGCTGAACATGAATGCTTTGCCATTCAGTAAGATTGTAGTTGATCTGACGGTAACCTCAATTCCACATTTCTGTCTCCCACAATAATTAGTGGCTCCCTTGTTAGCTAACAATCTATGTACCTCCCCCTTACCAATACTCAATGACCCTGTCTCCGCCACTCTGGGAAGGAGAATTCTGCAGACTCATGACTTTTTGAAAAAGAACTCTCTGATCTCTATTATAAATTACTCTCCCTTATTTTGTAGCAGGTCCTAAATTCTGGAATTCACATGCTAAACTTTTCCACCTCCTCCCTTTTGAGATGCTTCTTACAACCTATCTCTTTGACCAAAATTTAGGATTATTCATTCTTTCATTTGCTGTTGCTATGACACAAAACAGCTACTACAAACGACAAGGACAGTAATTTATAATAGAGATCAAAAGAGTTTTTTTCGGAAAGTCATGAGTCTGCAGAATTCTCCTTCCCCCGAGCATGGTAGAGATAGGGTCATTGAGTACTGCTAAGGTAAAGGTAAATAGATTGTTAGCTAATAAGGAGTCTATCCTAATGTCTCCCTGTGTAGCTTAGTGTCAGTTTATTTTGATAAAAGCCTTTGTGAGTCACCTAGGATGCGTTGCATTCAAATTGTTGCTGTACTCATGTTATTTGCATGAGTGATAAGTACAGTAGACAATTTGCAAGCTGTGAAACTATACACTAAATCACGTGTTACCAGTCAATACTGGAGCCTTTGACAAGTGAGCTGTGCAAAGGCAGGTCATTGACTCATTGCCAGCTGATTCTTCATCCTGAGCTGTTTTTTTCTGTCATTTGGTTTATGAGTGGTGATTTGCTGTTGCCTTCAAAAACAGTGCAAGAAAACCGGTGCCAAGTCCGCCTCAGCTGGAATGGGATTTAAAGCCACAATTGTTGGTGTTAATCTGAATTACATGCACATCAGCTTGTTAATTGAATTTACTGGTCATCCTACCACTGAAATGTTGCTTTTTTTTTGTAATATTGTTTGAGAACGGAAGCTGGGCCAGATCATCAGAAGACTCCTGAAATTTCCCAAATCGCACCATGGAATCCTACATAAATTCCTGAACTCTTCAATACTTCCTTCATTTACTACTTTGTCCAAAAGCAGGACATCTAACAAAGAAGCATTTGCATAAATCTAATATGAAGTATCACTATGCCAAAAAGCAGGAGAGATCCAATCCAAGGCATCTAACTAGTCCACTTTCCACCATCAGCTAAATGATGGAAGGTGTTCTTGTTATCAAACAGCAGTTACCAATCATCAGCTTGGGAATGCCACCAACTAAATGTTCCCCTCCAACTCTCACACAGTCCAGAGTTGGAAATAAATTGACTGTTTATTCACTATTGTTGAGTCGGAATCTTGGATGCCCCAACCTTATAATACTGTGGTAATAGCTATATCTTACACACTGCAGTAGGTCAAGATGGCATCTTTTCATGGGCGATTACGGATGGGAAATAAACTCTAGCCTTGTCAGTGGAGTTCATACTTCACAAATGACAAAAAGGGTCTTGACTTAGAGGTCAAAGAACTACCCAATGAACCTTTAAAAGGCCGAATATTATTACCAACGTTATGAGGCAAGAGATTCACCACGATATGGCGTGGGATGAAAAATCTCAATTATGAGGAGGAACGGAATAGGCAGTGCTTGTTTTTTTTTGTTTTCCCTGGAGCAGAAGAGGCTGATGGGGGATCTGATTGAGGTATGCAGAATTATGACAGGCACAGATAGCATAGATCGTGAGAATCTTTTGCCCATAGCTGACATGTCTAAGACCAGACAGCATAAGTTTAAGATGAGTAAGTGGTTTAGAGGGGATCTGAGGAAAAGAATATTCACCCAGAGGGAGGTACAAATATGGACCATGTACCTGAGAGGGTGGGGGAGGCAGGTACTCTTGCAACATGTAAGAAGCATCTCGAGAACTTAAAATGCCAGAGCATAGTAGGCAATTGACCAAGTGCTGGTAAATGGGATTATAATGCAGTTTGGTGTTTCTTGATCAGCATAGACATTGTGGACTAAAGAGCATGTTTCTATGCTCTATGACTGTCTATGACTCTCTAGGAAATGTTCCTATCTATGTCCACTTGTGTGGTGATGGAAATGTATTTGTACACTATCACTTGCCTCATTTAGCTCCTCGGCAAGTGGTCAAATATTTAAGCAGCAAGAACAGGAAAATCTATCCCTACACCTGCACTGCACTATTATTTAAAATTTATAGAAATTAGTTGGTTTTAAATTTTACAACATAACAGGCTTATTTATACCAAACAATAAGACTTCAAGATTATAATGCAGCATTGCAACACAAAAGTAGCCTATTTGGTTCAACTGGCCAATGCTGGTGTTTTTATGCCCCACATGAGTCTTCTCCTACCTATTTCACCCAAACAGCTTATTCTTTTATTCCTTTCATCTTTATATGTTTATCTGTATTCTCCATAAATGCATCCATGCTATTTGCCTCAACTGCCCCCTGTGGTAGTGAGTTCCAGATTCCGACCACATTATGTGTGAAGAAGATTCTCCTGATTTCCTTACTGAATTTATTAGTAACTGCCTTTCTGCACCTTTCAAGTCTCTCCACAAGTGAAAACATGTTCTTTACATTAGATTGCTTCATAATTTTTAAACTCTTCTGACTTCATATTATGCCATTTTTGGAAAAAGAGCCCAGAGCTTCTCTGTGATGACTGATTGTAATAATCACTCCAGGTTGCAAAGACGTTAGGTGAAACTTAGGTGCGATAATCATTAAACAGCTAGTTTTATGACTCAGATCCCGAATACTGAAGTTAGAATATATCAGAAAGTTTTGATGAGGAATAACTTTAGGGAATTGATAAAGCACAGACTCCCCCAGTGATGGGTTTCTTTTGCATTGTTAGAAACATGGTACCTTGTGCAGAAAAGATCATAAGATAAAAGAAATAAAATTTGCAGCTGGACTAAATGATATGACACCGCACCACCAGCCCTTCCTCATCAAGCCTGCACCACAATTCAATGAGATCACAGTTGATCTCCAGTGTCAAGTTCATTTTCCAATCTGATCCCCACATCCCTAGATTCCCCTCGTTACCAAAAATCTATGAAGTTCTGCCTTGAATATATTCAGTGACTGAGGATCCATAGAGAAGCTTTCCTGAGGTAAAGAGACTAATACTGTGCACAACATTTTATATGTGGTCTCATGAACAACCCCTTTTATAATTACAAGACTTCCTGACAATGATACTCAAATTCCTTTCCAAAAAAGATTAGATTAGATTAGATTAAATTCCCTACAGTGTGGAAACAAGCCCTTCAGCCCAACAAGCCCACACCGCCCCTTGAAGCATCCCACCCAGACCCATCCCCCTATTACTCACACACCCCTGAACGCTAAGGGCAATTTAGCAAAGCCGATCCACCTAGCCTGCACATCTTTGAACTGTGGGAGGAAACCGGAGCACCCAGAGGAAATCCACACGGAGAAAACGTGCAAACTCCACACAGACAGTCACCCAAGGCTGGAATCGAACCCAGGTCCCTGGTGCTGTGAGGCTGCAGTGCCAAACACACGAGCCACCATGCTGCCCAAGGTTAACTTAACACTTGCTTTTGTCATTGCTTACAAATCAGAAAGACTGAAATATTAAATCATGAAAACATACCAATGTTACAATGATCTCATTGTCAGAGCCAAGTTATAGTGACAGTAGATGTTTAGTGAAATGTAACAACCTACAACCTGAAGTGTAATTGATGTCAGAGGAACCATGCATAATGCCACTTACGACCCTCTATCTGTAAGGCTACTGGTGATTCCAATCTAATTTTGCTGGCAGTAGGATGTCTGGTAGATGTAAGGAAAACCACCTGGGAACCAAAGTCAATGATTTGGCATTCATAGTATAAGCTTATATCAGGTTAACATTTTACACAATGGGTTAATTATTAATTAAATTACTGAAAAAAGACACTAAAGTAAAACTTTCAATCTTGCAGTCATCAGAACCAGAATGCTAGTAACCAGACTTGGAAAGGAAACACCAGTTTATATCACAAGAGAAAAAGGAGCTGATTGGTTAAATCATCATTTGCATACATATCTAGCACAAGTGGTAATTTAGCAATTTTAGTTCTAAGACTCTGGCAGGGGGTTGACACTGATTGGTTAGGGTGTTGCCATGGCAAACACAACAGGATGCTGCTGTCAAGCTAAAAAGATATTTTGCAAACCATGCGAATGAGTAACGTGATACATGAATTTCAGTGCCAGTGTGATGCCAGGTATGTAGACCATATATCCTGACAACTGGTCCATTTGAAATAGCATTTCCTGTCAGCAGTGTGCTAATCATGCTGAGCCAGCCTGTGCGCGCAAGCATCAGGTTGCCATGTCCAGGTTTAGATGTGATTCTACTATTGGACATTGACTAAATAATCTGGACTACACTGAAAGTTACATGAGAAACCCATTTAAGATTATCAGAAGGTCTCACAGTACAATGAATTTATCCATGCCTGACACTACATACATTAACAGAAGAACCTTGTTTTATGTATGGTATGCAAAAAGAATTCTTACATACATTACACTTTTTTTTGTTGGAAAGTTGTCATGGACACTGCCAATCTCTTCCGAATTCTCCATGGCATCATCCTGACAAATTAGAGTCAATCTACCTGGTCTGACATTTCAGAAAGATATAATCAAATAAAATTTGATACTAGGCCATTGTGGGAGATTTTAGCGCAGATGAACAATAGCTTGGTTGAAAGTTGAGTTTTTAAGAAGCTTCTTGAAAGATTAGAGAGAAGAAGACAGACAGAGGCCCAGGGAGGATGTTACAAAATTGTGTGGAGTAATTGTGAAGTGGAAGGCAGGAAGCTAAAATGTATGGTTCCTTTAAGAGATTTGTGCTTTGTCTGAACTTAGAAATGTCTGTGAGCAGCAGCTGAAGTTGCCAGTACAGAGAGTCTCAAAAAGCGAAACAAGCGTATCAAAAAAGCGTTACAGAGATAGTAGGAACTGCCGATGCTGGAGAATCTGAGATAACAAGGTGTGGAGCTGGATGAACACAGCAGGTCAAGCAGCATCAGAGGAGCAGGAAAGCATGACGTTTCGGGTCGGGACCCTTCTTCAGAAATGTGGGAGGGAAAGGGGATTCTGAAATAAATAGGGAGACTGGGGGGCGCAGATAGACGATGGATTAAAAAAACTCCTCGGACGACATGTCCATCCTGGGCCTCCTGCATTGCCACCATGACGCCACCCAAAAGATGCAGGAACAGCATCTCATATTGCATCTCATGTCATCTCTCTTTGGAACCCTGCAGCCCAAGGGTATCAATGTGGACTTCACAAACTTCAAAATCTCCCCTCCCCTGCCCACATGCCAAAACCAGCCCAGCTAGTTCCCGCCTCCCTAACCATTCCTCCCACCTCAAGTCACACCCCCATCCCCTACCCACTAACCTCATCCTTACCACCACCCCCCCGACCTGTCCGTCCTCCCTGGGCTGACCTATCCCCCCAACTCCCCACCTACATTCACCTTCACTGGACCTATCTCCTCTCACCCTATCTTCTCCTTTATCTATCTTCTATCCGCCTCCCCCATCTCCCTACTTATTTCAGAATCCCCTATTAATTTAAATGATGCGCCTAGATACAGAACTAGATACAGAAAGCCAATTGAATTTAAATCTAGTGTTGACAACCTGAAACCAGTCATATTATAAGAATCTGATTGTCATTATGGATATATAAGATGAGGGCGGTTGGAAAATCAGAGCAACCCAACTGTCATCTAAAAGAGAGAGATGACTGCCACCTGCCAGAGTTAGCACCATTCAGCTCTCACATAAAGTCCAAAAAATGACTCAAAAATACCATGGTATTTCAGCTCAAAGTCCTCATTGAAGAAATTAGAGATAAAACATCCCTGACAGCATAATTAAAAGAAGAAAGGTGTTTGTGAAGAAACCGGAGACCACAGAATATTCCGGAAGACAGACTGTGCAAACTTGGAGAGATTGTTATAATTTATTGCTTCCTATTAATTAGGTGTTTGTTAGTGGGACTTGTCTTTATTTCAACAGCAATCCATTAGAATTTAGACCAATTAGGGTGTAGTTAGAATCCCGAGGGGAATTTTCGGTTTGTTTGTAATTTTGTTAATTTATTTGTCGTTGGGTTAAATAAATAAGTTGTTTCTGGTTAATTGTAAAGTGGAGGTCAGGGATTTTCTTTTTTTTAACCACTCTTTCAACAAATTATGAGGGAAAGGTGGGCATCTCTGGGTGTTTAGGGGGTAATTATTCCTGTCATAACAGATTAGAGCTTGAGTTTTCACTTAATTATCAGAGGGGTTTGGCCATTCCCTGTCATAACAAGGAATTTCCAAAGTTTAGGGTCTGGGAGCTGAAGGGATAACCTGATAAAAATTGGAGACATAAAAGACCAAATTGAAAGGAGGCTAAGATCTCAAGGACTTGGAGAGCCTGAGCAAGTTACAGATGTAGTGAAGGGCAGGCCATGGGGGCATTTAACAAAATGGATGAAAAAGTATTTTAGTATCAAACTGAGGCCAAAGTAAGTCAGCCAGCCACGAGTGAACATTCAAATGGGACTTTGTATGAGCTATTTTCAGCAGCAAAGTTTTTGATGAGCTCAACTGTATAGAAGGTGGTGTGTGATGGCAGTACATTAATTAGCGCTCCAAGCAATTGACTCAAGTTGGATTCTCGGCCACCATAATTTATCTATTGTGAAACCTCTCAAGTTTGAAATCACGAGGTCAGAATTGAATCGAATCTCCCTTATGGATAGGGCACTTCTTGTGCAGTAGCAGTGTCTCTACCTCTTGGCCAGAATGTCAAGTCCCCCGTGCACTGGAAGTGTATTCTAATATGTCTGAACAGGTTTATGAATGCTAATAATAATTATGCAAATTAGGAGTGCATCAGAGTATTCAAGATAACAACGTTACAGATGAAGCTTTCAGAAGCAGGCTTGGGCACGGACAATGTTGCAGAGATGGAACGAAGCAATCTTGGCAATGTAAAGACTGTGGATCAGAAGCTCAACTCAGTGCCTGTTTCGACCTCAGTAAAGGCGACGGATACTCACCAAAAGTTTTGTTTAACATTCTTTAAAGATGGAAGTAACGATATAATTCTTTTACAACAAGATAATTCCTGAGCATTGTGACTTGTTTGTAATGCATTGACAACTGTGGTAGTAGGGATGCACACAGATATGTTGTTCATTTCCATTCAAGGTCTGTGTTCAGTGACAAATTAGTAATCTATTACTATCCTTTCCTTAACTGGCATTGTAACTGACTGCAAAAGGTCAGGAGTGTCGACTGATGAATGCCACACTCATACAATGTTACAGGAAATAAATTGCAAAGAATGTCAGAGCTCGATTTTATGCAGGGAACCATTGCGAACAGTGTGGTATTTCAAACACAAGATCTAGCCAAATAACCAATTCCAGTGGCTGACAGCTCTGTCACTCTGTGTGGTCTGTCTCTACTTCAATTGTTGATTATACCCTCATCTCACCACAGGATTGTCACCATGAATAAATTTAAATTAAAGTAGTGCAAAGCCCAAAATGACCTGTATTGTGCACTTTAATTCCGTTTCTTGAAAGATGAATTCCCACGATCAAAAACGTTGTGAGAAAAATATTGAAATTAACTCACATCAATACTTATTTCAAATGATCTACTTTGGCTTTCTAAAGCAAAAGAAAAAACTTAAATTTATATGGTGCCTTTCACAATGTTGGGACATTCCAAAGCGATTTACAGCCAAACAGAGTAGTTGGAAATATTATTTCAGAGATAGTAGGAGCTGCACATGCTGGAGAATCTGAGATAACAAGGTGTGGAGCTGGATGAACACAGCAGGCCAAGCAGCATCAGAGGAGCAGGAAGGCTGACGTTTTGGGCCCAGACCCTTCTTCAGAAATGAAGGAGGGTCTAGGCCCAAAATGTCGGCTTTCCTGCTGCTCTGATGCTGCTTGGCCTGCTGTGTTCATCCAGCTCCACACCTTGTTATCTTAGTTTGGAAGTATTGTCACTTTTGTAATGAAAGAAGGTAGACAATTTGCACAAGGCAAGATCCCACAAAAAATATGCACATGGCCACATAATCAGTTTTAGTGTAGATTATGCTTGAGTGATACATCATGACTTGGATATGATGAAAAGCACCACTTTATTCTCTCTATGTTTGCATAAGAATATTGCAAAAGCCTGCAAAGTTTTGATTCTTGCCAAAAGCTCTTTATTTTGTTTTTGAGGCTTATTTAGGTTTGTCAGTTGGAAACGCAATGTACACTTGCAGACCAACCTTCTGAAAAGTATTCTGTTAATCTAATTGCAAGCCAACACAAACATATTAATAAACCGTTTCAAGCCTGGCCTGCTGTGTTCCACACTTTGTTATATCTGACTCCAGCATCTGCAGTTCTTGCTTTCTCATGTCTTACTGTCTACCGCCTGACGGCTCTGACTTTCATCATTATGAAATGCTTTGAGAAGTCAGTAATGGCATACATCAATTCCAGCCTCTCAGATTGCCTTGATCACTACAATTCACCTTTGTCACAATAAGTCCACAGTAGACACATCTCCCTGGTCCTAGTCTAATCCCTGGAACAGCTGGATGACAAGGACATCTGCGTCAGACTCATATTTATTGAGTTTAGCTCTGCCTTTAGCATGACCATTCCAACTAAACCCATCTCCAAACCCTGAGACTTAGGACTCTGCTCCCCACTCTGCAACTGGATCCTCGACTTCTTGACCGACAGATCGCAGTCTGTAAGGATAGGCGGCAACATCTCCTCCACATTAATCGTCAACACTGGTGCCCCACAGGGCTGCGTACTCAGCCCCTTACTGTAATCCTTGCACATTCATGACTGTGTGGCTAAATTCAGCTCTAACTACATTTACAAATTTGCTGATCTCACCACCTCAGTGGGTCAGATCTCAGACAATGATGAGACAGAGTTCAGGAAAGAATTAGACGACTTAATGACATGGTGTAAATACAACAATCCTTTCCTCAATGTCAATAAAAGAGCTGGTCATTGACTTCGGGAAGTGGACAGTAGGACATGCCCCTATTTGTATCAATGGTGCTAAGGTGGAGATGGTCGAAAGCTTAATGTTTCTCGGAGTAAATGTCACCATCCATCTGTCCTGGTCCATCCATGTCAATGCCACATTCAAGAAAACACACCAACATCTCTACTTCCTCAGCAGGCTAAGGAAATTCAGCATGCCCACAATGACTCATTCCAATTTTTATAGATGCACCATTGAGAACATCCTATCCGGATGCATCACAGCTTGGAATGGCAACTGCTCTGCCCAAAACCACAAGAATTTACAGAGAGTTGTGAATGCAGCTCAGTCCCTCACCAAAACCAGCATTCTTTCCATTTACTTCATCTACACTTCCCACTGGCTCGAGAAAGCAGCTAATCAAAGATGTGATTATTTTCTCTTCCACCCTCTTCCATCCAGCAGAAGATACAAACATTTGAAAACATGTACTAAAGATTTAAGACCAGCTTCTTCCTCACTGTTATGGAACTTATAAATAGACCTGTCATATATTAGAGTTGATTTTTCTCTGCATTGTTCCTGTAGCTGTCACAGTATATTCTGCACTACATTCTATTACCCTTATGTGCTTATGTAAAGTATAATTTGTCTGGTTAGCATGCAAGACAATGCTTTTCACTATCTCAGTACATGCGACAATAATAAATCAAACCGTCATAATTTTGGCTTAAAACTGTAAACAATTTTAACATGACTGATTCTGACAGCATTTATATTTAATTGGGCTTGTAATGAGTCTCATTGTTTTTGATGTTAAATCGCATTGCAATCAGAATTTGAATGATTATATATTAGCTATTTCCTGTGCATTTGATTTAGTTAAATCTGTCAACAGCCATTGTTGGTTAAAATCCTGGAATATCCTTCCTAACAGAACCAGATGGACTGGAGCTGTTCAAGAAGGCATTCAGCACCAGCTTTTCAAGAAGGCATTCAGCACCAACTTCTCAAGGGCAATTAGGGATGGCAATAAATGTTGGCCTAGCCAATAATACCAATATCATGTGAATGGACGAATTTTAAAAAAGGAAATTTATAAAGATTAATTTTTATTCAAAAACCACTTTCATACAACATTTCAAATGCAGAAAAAAAATCACACCTTTATGGAGAGGTAATCAATAGAAAGTTAATACTTAGCAAATAGATTTGCCAACTCTGACTGGGTGTGTTCATAGAATCATAGAGGTATACAGCATGGAGACAGGGCTTTCAGTCCAACTCATCCATGCCGACCAGGTTTCCTAAACTGACCTGGTCCTGTTTGCCTGTGTTTGGCCAATTTTTCTCAAAACCTTTCTGAGCCATGTACTTGTCCAAGTGTTGTTTAACTGTTGTGATTGTACCCACCTCAACCACTTCCTTTGACAGCTCATTCCGTGTATGCATGAGACTCTGTGTGAAAAAGTTGCCCCTCAGGTCCCCTTTAAATCTTTCCGCTCTCACGTTAAACCAATGCCTTCTAGTTTTGGACTCCCTGATCTCGGGAAAACACCTTGGCCATTTACCTTATCTATGATTTTGTAATGATTTTATAAACCTCTAAAAGGTCAACCCTCAGCCTCCTACATTTCAAGGCAAAAAAAAATGTCCTAGCCTATGAAGCCTCTCCTTATAACTCAAACCTTCCAGTTATGGTCACATCCTTGTAAATCATTTCTGGCATCCTTTCCAGTTTAATAACATCATTCCTATAGCAGGGCAACCAGATCTGTGTGTATACTCCATGTGTAGCCTTACCAATGTCTTGTATAGGTGACATCCCAACTACTGCACTCAATGCTCTGATCAGTGCAGGTGTGGAGGTTCCTTGAGGCTTCATCTCTTAACTTCCGTCATTGAACCATTTGGCTGTTACACTCCTGTGATTGGTTCATCCACTTCATCGACCAATTGCAGTGCTATCCCACAGCTAATTGGAAAGTGAACTGCTTTTTTGTGCCCTAATTAGATTCATATTCACTGATGGTTCACTAGTATTTTCAACAGTAGCATAAATAATTTCACAACAAACAAATGAAAAAGTTAAGGAAATTTTTCTGATTGGTGCCCCTATGATTTTTGTCTTGGGTTACAGCATTGTTCTGGAAATTACTTTTAATTTATGTGGACATTGTGACAACACTAGAGCATTGACAATTCTTACTAATGAAAGTAGCAACTGTTAGTAAGGATGATTAAAAAAAACTGTCCAGAAAGGAGAAAAGGTAGATGAGCGGGCAAAACAGTTTATGGAGGCATTCCAATTGTTGGCCTGTTTCAACTTTACCAACCGAGAAGGGCATGGAACAGTCTAAAGTAGAATTTCTAACTGAAAAGATGAAAGAGGGCAAACTTCAACGGAATGAGAAGGGGTTTAATCCCTAAGTGACAAACAGAACTAAAAATGGGCAGGAAAAAATATAATGTACCAGTGGGTAATATTTTATAATTGACTAAGAGAGAATAGGAGGATAAAATACCAGCTAATATATATTAGGATGAGGTCAGAAAATCACACAACACCAGTTTATATCCAACAGGTTTATTTGAAAATAAACTTTCAGAGGTCTGCTGTTCCTCAGGTGTAGTCTGGAAGAGGAGGTATACCGACACAGAACTTATAAGCAGAAGGGTAATAACCTGAAAATAGCTTGCTGACTGCCTCCTGTTGAATCTTTAATCTGTTACAAAGGAGATGCAGGTTTCTACTGATTAAAATCCCAGAATTTCTTTCAAGTCATTGCCCAGAGATAATCAAAGGTTTTATTAGTGTATACAAGAGGTGACATCTTGGGTCAGACAATGCATTTTAGGTGTGAGACCTTGTGAGGGGAATAGTTAAGCAGTCAAGGGCATATTTGCCTCCAATCTTCAGGTGAGTATCCTCCAAGGCGGATTTCAAGGTACACAACAACGCAAAATCGCTGAGCAGAGGCTGATAGCCAAGTTCTGTACCCATGCGGACAGCTTCAACCATGATCTTGAGTTCATGTTGCGCTACAGGTGACCTCACCACAGTATTGACTCTCACACACACACTGCATATGCAAATATACACTCTCTCACATAAATGCACTTACATACACTTGCACACTCACACAGACCCTCTCTGTCTCACACAAACACACACATATGCACTCCCTCACACTCACATACTGTCTCTCAAGCAACACAGTCTCAAACACACTCTCACACACAGTCTCTCTCTCTCACACACACACACACACACACAAATCTATGGAGTGAATTATTTCATCCAAGATGTTTGAGTATTGGCAGATACATTCTACTTTGTTCAAAAATTTCAAACCAGCCCCACTCCAGGTTAAAATACAGACTCTAAACAAGGCCTCAGACCTAAAATGCATTGTCTGACCTGAGATGTCACCTGTTGTATACATTGATAAAACCTGTAATTATCTCAGGGCAATGACTTGTAAGAAATTCTGAGATTTGCATCTCAATCAATAGAAACCTTTCTAAATGATTAAAGATTCAACAGGAGGTGATCAGCAAGCCAATTTTAGGGTTCTTACCTTTCTGATCATAACTTCTGTGTTGGTATACTCCTCTACCACACTACACCTGAGGAAGCAGCAGAGCTCCAAAAGCTAGTGTTTTCAAATACACCTGTTGGATATAACTTGGTGTCATACGATTTTAACCTTGTCCACCCCCATCCAACACTGACATCTTCACATTATATCAGGATGGCTAACTAATAGAAGGCAGTTGGATAAGGGGCACATTGTCAAGTAATTGTGATGTGCTACAGAGATCATTGCTGGCACCAGTTATTTACAATACTTTATATATTAATGATTTGAAAGAGATAAGTGTATATACAATAGCCAAATCTGTGGATGACAGAAAAATAGATGGGAAGGCAAACAGCAAGGATGGCACAAAGAGTCTGCAGAGGAATGTAGACAGGTTAAGCAAGTGAGCAAAAGTTTGGCAAATGGAATATAAGGTACAGAATGTGAGGTTATGCACTTTGACAGGAGAAATGGAGGATCTGAATGTTATTTAAATAGGGAAAGACTGCAGAAAGCTATGGGAGTCTTTGTCAGTGAATCACAAAAAAATCCAAGTTCAGTGGTTAAGATGGAAGGCAAAGGAATGTTTGCCTTTATTTCAAAAGGAACAGTATATAAAAGTAGGGAGGTTTTTCTAAAGCTGTACAAGGGAACAATGTATGAACGTGGGGAAGTTTTTCTAAAACTGTACAAGGCACAAGTCAGACAACAGCTGGAATACTGTTGATCGTTTTGGCTCCTCTATATGATAAGGGTATACTGGCATTGGATGCAGTCCAGAAAAGGTTCACGCAGCTGATACCAAGTATGGGGGGACCAATTTATGAGGACATGTTAGATAGACTGGGCCTGTACTCATGAAATATAGAAGTACGAGAAGCAATCATTTTGAAACTTATAAGATTCTTAGGAAATTTGACAGGGGAGAAGTAGAAAGGGTATCGTGGATAGTCTAGGACATGAGGACATCATCTCAGAATAAGAGGTCATACATTTAAGGCAGAGATGAGGAGGAATTTCTTCTCTCAGAGGGTTGTGAATATGTGGAATTCTTTGCTGGAAAGAATTGTTGAGGCTAGGTTGTTAAATATATTCAAGGCTGAGATAGACATTTATGGGATCAGCCAAGATCTCATTGAAATGGAGAATACACTTGATAGGCAGCATACTCCTACTTGTCTGTCTTATGGTCTTTCAAAAATCTTCCACTGCCATGTCCATATTAAGCAGGTCCAGTCTGTTAGGGACAAGGATTAAATAATTCAACCTATTCACAATCTGGGCATAGAATTTTGCCTTCTGGAATAATATGACAGAAATTTGTGTTCAATGCTAAGTTTGTGTGTTAATTTTAATGATTAGCTAACGGAGAATGCTTGGTTCAATCCTAGAGGACTATGTCTTGTGTTCACAATGAAAATTTGGACAATTATTAAATGGAGATTTTGGATGGGAATGCATTTAACCCCAGTGAGAATCGGAGTTACTAATTTCGATTAAATCTTTAGAGTTTTATGATCAAATGTAATTGCGTCCATTGCAAAGCTATCTAAATCGTATGTGTTGTACATTTACCTATACAGTATTGATTTACTGACACCTATTGTAACTGAAACATAAACATTTGTTTTTCTCTTTCTCCCGAATTTACCAAACGTATTTCCCAGGAAACAACCAGCTTTCATTTTATTTCAGATGTGCACCCTCCGCATTTCTTGTGCACGTTTCAATCCTGTGTTGCCACAATAAAGAATGTTCAGCGACGTGGTCCGAGAAGAGAATTTTGTTAGGCAAGGGAGACAGCAGACCTCAGCAAGTGGGACCGGAGACAAGATTTTGATTCTGACGAGAAGAGTCAACTGGACCCGAAACGTTAATTCTGCTTTCTCTCCACAGATGCTGACAGACCTGCTGAGATTTTGCAGCAGTTTATGTTTCTGATTTCCAGCGGCCCGCAGTTCTTTGTTTTTCTGACAGAAAGATTTTGATTGACAGGCAAGGGAGGTGCGCATGCTCACTCGCGAGATGCGGAACAGAGGATCCGTCGCACGAGTGCGCGCCCAGGAGAAGGGGTGTTCGGCACGGGCGCTTCTGTTGTGTGTGCGCGCGTACTGGAGAGGGAGCGAGAGGAAGGCTAGCTGACTGACGAGCGCTCGGACAGAGTGAGTGCAATTTGGAGGCGGCAGCTGGGCTCTCGGGAGCGGGGTTGTTCTCAGGGATGGGGCAGTGGAAGCATCACCTGGGGGGAGTGGGCGTGGCTAGCCGCCAGTGGGGTGGCCAGGTGAGCTCGAGCCCGTTCCGAATTTTGTATTTGGGTTTGAAACGACTCGCGCCCCCCCCCACCAACAACCGCCGCCGGCGAAACGGCATCACCATTCCTCCCAATCAATACCACCATTGCCATGGTTGACACTATATTAGCATCTCCCCCATCGCTTCCACGCATTAATCAATTTGTTATCACTGCTGTGACTGTGTGAGGAGGGGACAAAACAATGAACCAAATTTCCTGTAATTTTCTTTATATATTAAAAAGCTTTGAAACATGGCGTCTTCTAATATGGAGGAAGATGAGAGCTTGAAAGGATGTGAAGTTTACGTCCAAAAGCACAACATCCAGCAAATCCTGAAGGAATGTATTGTTAGCCTCTGCATTGCCAAACCTGACCGACCAATGAAATTCTTGAAAGAATATTTTGACAAACTGGAAAAGGTAAATTCTAAAGAAAATGTGTTTTCATTTAATCTTTACTTGGGGAAGAAGGGAAAATCTTTTGTACTTTCATTGGTTATTTTTCCAATGTATGGGATTTGAAAATAGCAGTTGGTTCTTAAGTGACATCTCCTTGGCCATTGGCACCATTTGGTTTTGTAAATATTTAGTTTATACATGCTGATTTTTGATATTCAGCAAATCTGTTGATATCTTTTACAAGCCAGAAGGAGATAAAACTAAATGCATTTGAAAATTTTTGTCAGTAACTGTGACTTTAAAGTTTCACGTTCAAGTCCTTAAAAATGTGATGTATCTGGTGGGATGGAAAATTCTGCCCCTGTTATGATCTCTTGTTAAAATGCAGTAGGTGCTCAATTTTTGGATGTTGAATGAATTAGTACTCGGAAAAATTGTGCAACATGTTGGTATGCATTTTGTAACATGCTAAAACCCTCTTTTCACCTGATTGCTGATTGTAATTCCGTAAACCTCTCTGCTTCTCTCCTTCCTTGGGTCACTCGTAAAAACTTTACCTCTTTGGCCAAACCTTTGGCCACCATACTTAATATCTCTTTATGTGGTCTGTGAAAACTTCATTTTCAAAATGAAACTATGAAATTCCTTTTGGACGTTTTACTTTGTTAAAGATGCTGCATTGTCTAAGTTCTTGTTTGCTGTAATTAAACTTACATTCTCTAGCCCCAAAACCCAAATGCAGCCCATAACCAGCATGTGAATGTGTTATCAGATGTGTTGTGTTACATATCAAAAGTTTTCTGTTGAACGTTAGTGGCGCAGTGGTAATATTCTTACCCCTTGACCTGGAGGCCTGTGTTCAAATCCCAGCTGCTCCAGAGGTGTATAATAACATTTCTGAACAGGCTGATTAGAAAAATAAGTTGAAGAAAAAATTCAGCCATCAACGGAGACAGGTCAGTTATAACCCAGTGATGCTTCATATCTTGCTAACTCAAATTCCATTCCGTATGCTTTGTCTAAAAGCTACTCCTTGCCTTGTTGTTTACTTATGCTTCATTCTGAGCTAATCACTTTGATATGTCCCTTGATGACAATAGGCTCTGGATTTTCAGTCAATAAATTTGTGTGAAAAGAATCATTAATCTTTAATTTGTCAGAACTGTCACATCAATTGGAGTATCTTTTAAAAAGGCATAGTTACAGAAGAAACCTAATGGGTAGTCCATGCCAACTCTGTTGAGTAACGCAGAGAGTCCCATGCACCATGCTGTCAATTTACATACCCTTGAAATATATTTTCCATAAATGCTTATACAGTTTCCTTTTGAAACATTGACTGTCTCTGTTTCCTCCACCTTGATACGGAGCAATTTCCAGGTCATTACCACTCACTGCCTATAAATAAAAATAAGTTTCCTTGCATCATTTCTGTACCTCTTGCCCAAAACCTTAATCCTCTAAACCCATGGGAAATTGTTTATATTCCGGCTGCCTACAAAAATGGGACCTCAGGCCAGTTCATGCAGCATTACACAGATTTCTCAATTACTTTGAAATTTAGTTACTTTCAAATGATATAATTATTTAGGTTGAAGCCAATTTTACCTTTGGCAAGTCTGTACAACTACTGAACTGGGATCTGAATGATGTATGGCTTCCCCAGACCAAAAAAACTTAAATTTGAATGTTTTTCGTTAATGACCTGAATGTTTAAAGTGTATGTATTTATAACCTTGTGATTACTTAGGGACATTGACCATTGTCTAAGTAATATTTCTCAGGTCCACTTCTTAAAAAAAACTTTTTACGAATGATTGACTGCACACAAGTGGGTTGTTTCTAGTTATCAATGAAATAGAGGAAATATTGACTGGAGGATGTACAGTTAAAATAATAAGTTAGATATCCAGCTAAACTTGGATTCAGAAGTGCAAAAACACTTACATAGCAATTATAGTAGATATATAGCATATATGTCAAACATTCTCTCTTTTCACTGCTAATGCAGTGCAACAACTCAAAGTCAACTTCTTCGAAAGGATGTTCCAAATCCACAGCCTCTATCATCTAGAAGGATAATGGCAACAACTGTGTAGGATTAGTACCATTTATAAGTTTGCTACCAAACATCTAATAGTGACCTGTGTAAGAAGGGGGGGGGGGGGGGGGGGGAGGTGGTGTGGCACCTGAATTGAAAGAGGATTAATATAGTGGCTGGGAGATTTGCTGGATTTAAACAAGTAAGAGGGGCTTTGGAGCGGGGGGGCAACCAGAGAAATAATGAAAAAAATGATGAGTCTGAGGCTGGTGCACTTGGGAAAAGGAGCAAGTCAAACAATCAAAGTAAGCAGGAACAAAGCAGAGAATAAGGTAGGACTAATGAATTAAGCTGCGTTTATTTCAATGCACTAACCCAGATAGTTAAGGCAGAAAAGCTCAGAGCATGGTGGGGAACATGAGACTGCGATATCATAACTATTATAATGATGTGGCTCAGGGATGGACAGGACTGGCAGCTAAATGGTTCAGGCTATCAATACTATAGGAAGGATAGAAAGGGGGGGTGGTGCAAGAAAGGAGGGGAGTGGCTTTTTTGATAAGGGATAACATTACAGCTGTACATAAGGAGGATATGTCATGGAGTACATCTGGTGAAATTATTTGGGTGGAAATGAGAAATAAGAAAGGGATGATCACCTTATTGAGATTGTACTATAGACCATCCTCCAATAATCAGCCGGAAATTGAGAAATAAATTTGTAAGGAGATCTCAGTTATCTGTAAGAATCAGAGTGGTAATGATAGGGGATTTTAACTTTAGACAGGGACTGCCATAGTGTTAAGGATGGAGAGGAATTTAATTGAGTACATGAAAATTTTCTGATTCAGCATGTGGATGCATGTACTGGAGGAGGAGCAAACCTTGTCCTTCTCTTGAGAAATAAGGTAGGGCAAGTAACTGAAATGTCAGTGGGGGTGCACTTTGCGGCCAGTGATCCTAATTCTATCGGTTTTAAAATAATTATGTAAAAGGATAGACCTGATGTTAAAGTTCTAAATTGGAGGAGGGCAGTTTTAATGGTATTAGGTAAGAACTTTCAAAAAGTTAATTGGGATATTTACAGGTAAAGGGACAGCTGCGAAGTGGAAAGCCTTCAAAAATGACAAGAGTTCAGAAAGGTATGTTCCTCTCAGGGTAAAAGGCAAGGCTGGTAAGTGTAGTGAATGCTGAGTGACGAGAAGAATTGAAGTTCTAGTCGAGGAAAAAGAAGGAAGCATCTGTCAACTGTAAACAGCAATGATCAAGTGAATCCCAAGATCAGTTTACAGGCAATAGAAAATACGTAAGAGGGAAGTCCAGAGGACAGAAAAGGGACATGAGATAGTTTTAGGAAAATAGGGAGTAAGGAGCATCAAAAGGGATTCGACAAATATGTTAAGGACAAGATGGTAACTAGGGAGAGAATAGGGTTCCTTCAAGATCAGCAAGGCCACCTATGTGTGGAACTGCAGGAGATGGCTGAGCCATTAAACAAGTATTTTGCGTTAGTGTTTATAGTGGAGAAGGATATGGAAGCTAGAGAACTTGGGTAAATAAATAGTGACATCCTGAACAGTTAATATTACAGAGGAGGAGGGCCTGGATGTCCTAAAATGTGCAAAGGTGGAAAATTCTTGGGGTGTGATCAGATGTACCCTAAACCTTTGTGGGAAGCTCGTCAAGTGATTGCTGGGCCTCTTACTCAGATATTTGTATCACAAACTGGGGACGTGCCAGAAGACTGGAGACGGGCTAACGTGAACCATTATTTAAGAAAGGTGATAAGAAAAAACCAGGGATCTATAGACTGGTGAGCCTGACATCACGAGTGGGCAAGTTGTTGGAGGGAAATCTGAGTGACAGGATTTACATGCATTTGGAAAAGCAAGGACTGATTAGAAATAGTCAGTAAGGCTTTGTGTCTCGAGAAATTGTATCTCACTAACTCGATTAAGACTTTTTTGAAGAAGTAATGAAGAGGATTGATGAAGATGGAGTGGTGGACACCGACATTACGGACTTCAGTAATGATTTGAAAAGGGTCTGCATGGTAGATGGTTGGAGATTAGATCACATGGAACAGACGGTGCACTAACCATTTTGGTACAAAATTGGCTCAAAGGTGGGGACAGAGACTGGTAGAAGCTGGTTGCTTTTCGACTGAAGGCCTGTGACCAGTGGTGTTGAGTCCACTGGTCTTGGTCATTTATATAAATGATTTGGATATGAATGTAGGAGGTATGGTTAGTAAGTTTGCAGATGACACCAAAATTGATGGTGTAGACAGTGAAGAAGGCTATGTCGGAGTACAGTAGGCCCTTGATCAGATGGCCTGATGGGTTGGTGAGTGGCGAGAGTTTAATCTTGATAAATATGAGATGTATATTTTGGAAAGGCAAATCAGAGCAGGACTTGTACACTTGATGCTGAGGTCCTAGGGAGTGTTGCTGAACAAAGAGACCTTGGAGTGCTGGTTCATAGTTCCTTGAAAGTGGAGTCACAAGTAGACAGGGTAGTGAAGAAGGCATTTGGTATGCTTGCCTTTATTAGTCAGTGCACTGAGTGCAGGAGTTGGGAGATCACTTTGCAGCTGTATAAGACATTAATAAGGCCACTACTGGAATACTACATTTGATTCTGGTCTCCCTGCTAGAGGAAGGATGTTGTGAAACTTGAAATGGTTCAGAAAAGTTTACAATGATACTGTGAGGGCTGGAGGGTTTGAGCTGTAGGGAGAGGCTGAAAAAGCTAGGACTGTTTTCACTGGAGTTTCAGGGGTGGAGGGGTGACCTTTTAGAAGTTGATAAAATCATGAGGGGCGTGGTTAGGGTCTTTTTCCCTAAGGTGGGGGTGTCCAAAACTGGAGGGCATAGGTTTAAGGTGAGCGGGGAAAGACTTAAAAGGGACCTTAGTGGTAATTTTTTTCGCACAGAGGGTGGTGCATGTATGGAATGAGCTGCCAGGGGAAGTGATGGAGACTGGTGCAATTACAACGTTTAGAAGGCATCTGGATGGGTGTATGAATATGAAGGGTTCAGAGGGATATGGGCCAAATGCTGGCAAATGGGACTAAATTAATTTAGACTATCTGGCCAGCATGGATGAATTAGTTCAATTGGTCTGTTTCTGTACTGTGAATCTCTATGACTTGGAACTATTGCTGGGTCAAAATCAAGGACTTCGCTTCTTAACAGCAGTACCTACCCACGAGGGACTGTAGCAGTTCGAATAAGCAGCTCTTCATGCCTTCTGAAAGGAAATAGCAATGGACAGTAACTTGGAAGCTGCAGCTGGGGGCCTGGGGAGGGGACAAGGACAGTACAGTGTCACCTGGATGGAGTGGTTAGGGCCATCCATTAGTGAGGCAGTCAGGTGATGTTGAACCTTTCTGAATTGTTTGCTTGAAACGCTTCATCCGTCCCCCTCACGGACGACCATGGCCACAGGTGAAATGGTATCACCATCACTTCGAATAAATGGCACCATTGTTAAAGCTGACACTACATTGGCACTTTGCCCATCTCTTCCACAGCTTAATTAGTTGACTTCTTATCTGGAGGAACAGCGGGATCTTGGTGTTCAAGTGCATAGCTCCCTCAAAGTTGCCACCCAGGTGGATAAGGTTGTTAAGAAAGCATATGGTGTTTTGGCTTTCATTAACAGGGGGATCGAGTTTAAGAGCCCCGAGGTTGTGCTGCAGCTCTACAAAACCCTGGTGAGACCACTCTTGGAATATTGTGTCCAGTTCTGGTCGCCCTATTATAGGAAAGATGTGGAGTCTTTGGAGAGGGTGCAAAGGAGGTTTACCAGGATGCTGCCTGGACTGGAGGGCTTGTCTTACGAGGAGAGGTTGACTGAGCTCGGATTTTTCTCTCTGGAGAGAAGGAGGAAGAGAGGTGACCTGATCGAGGTGTAGAAGGTAATGAGAGGCATGGATAGAGTCGATAGCCAGAGACTTTTCCCCAGGGCAGGATTGACTGCCACGAGGGGCATAGTTTTAAGGTGTTAGGAGGAAGGTATAGAGGAGACGTCAGAGGGAGGTTCTTCACCCAGAGAGTTGTGAGCGCATGGAATGGTTTACCGGTGGTAGCCGTGGAGACGGAGTCATTAGTGACATTTAAGCGACTGCTGGACATGCGCATGGACAGCAGTGAATTGAGGGGAATGTAGGTTAGGTTATTTTATTTTTGGATTAGGATTATTCCACGGCACAACATCGTGGGCCGAAGTGCCAGTACTGTGCTGTACTTTTCTATGTTCATTATTGTTGCTGCATGAGGCGGGGCCAAGATTAATTTCCAAAATTAAAAAACGAAACAACTGTGGATGCTGTAAATCAGGAACAAAAACAAAGTTGCTGGAAATGCTCAGACCTGTTAAGATTAATTTCCTGTAACTTTATTTCTACGTCAAAAGGCTTTTTAAAATATACCGTTTTCCAATATGGAGGCTTGAGGGGATGTGAAGTTTGTCTGAATTCTCAACCTTTACCAAATCCCGTGTAGGCATCTCATCACCCTTTCTGAAGGGAAATTAACAATGTGCATTCTTGTCAGCACCACCCACATCCTGTGAAAGATTAAATTAACAAATAATTAATGCATAGAAAGAAGCAGTTTGACCAGTGCAGTGTTTGTGCTACACTTGAGCCTCCAACCGTTTTTGCTTGTCTACCACGCTACTCTGTATTATCTTCTGACTCACACTTTATCTAAGTGTTCTGACTTCTAACCACGCATTAGACAAAGAAGATTTTCTTTAATTGTCTCCTCTTTTTCTTGGTGACTGTTTTATATTGATGATCTGTAGTTTTGGTCTCGCCCCACAGGAGGAAACATTTTCGCTCTCTTAAAACTTTAGGTTATTTTAAAGACCCTTATTAGATCATCAGCAATTTTCTTTACTTCAAAAGAAATGATCTTAATGATGTCATTATTTCCTAATATGTGCACCTATGGCTTTTCTGATATCATAGTTCGAAATCTTTTCTGTACCTTCTCCGTTGCCTGTATACCCTTTACATAATATGGTTACCGGAAATGCATGTGGTATTTCAGATATATTCTAAGCAAGCTTTGTTTCAGGTTTGGCCTAATTTTCCTACTCTTCAGTTCTGTCTGGCCAGACACACAACCTAGTGCTTGGTTTATATATTTTTTAAAAAATTGCTTACCTTTGCTGCAATTTTTGATGATTGGTGTATTTATATTTAGAGATTTCATTGTTTGTTGGCTTCATCTAGACATGTGCCTTCCAAGTATTAAATGACCACCCTATTCTTTGGACCAAAATTTGCTACCTGACATATGTGTTAAACATCATAACATACTTAGTGTGACACATGACAAATTATGCAGCCGAAGCATATTCATTGGCTAAAAAAATGTAATTGTGTTTGATCACAATGTGTATATCAGATTTCTGAAAAGAATCAAACTAGAATACTAACTACTCATGAAATGACAGCACCTAAGAAAGTTATCTGCATACCTCTTTACCTGCGTCTGTTGTAAACTGCCTTTAAGGTGTTGTAGGTTTATGTCCCTTGAGGAATAATGTATAAACCACTAATATGAGGATAATTGGTGAAATCTGACTTTTATTTTTCTAAAATTAGACACTTTTTCTTTCAAGCTTTAAAATTTATGTTGAGCAATCATCTAGACTGAATGTAGTTCAAACATTGTTCGCAGCATAAACTTGTTGCAATTCTATTTTGTAATATCAATGTTAGCCAACAAATGCATTACTTTTTTTTGCCTCTGTGGTCAGTCACCAACACAGATGGTGCTCATATTTGTTTTTGAGATCTAGATCTATCCTCTAGATGAGAAACAGATTTTTCTCCGAGTTGCTGGAATTTGTCTACAATTGCTTGTCCCACATGCTGCTAACTTTCTTAACTGTTTTCCAATCCTCTTGTCATCACAACAAAAAGCTTTGCCCATTTCATTGACAAAATTTCATTTCCCAGCTGTTGCTGGAAGCCAGTTCTTTTCATTGCCTTATAAGTCAATAACTAATTGTGACTGTGTGTGTTCTGGGACAGTGGCAACAGTTTAGATAAGTCAAATTTGATGATCAGTGAATAAATAATGTCTCTGACCAAGGTAATTTGAAGGATGGTATTAAGAAAAAGTTATTTGAATCCTTCTGTCTTTGGGGGACATGGAAATTTTGAGTACACAGTGGTTCAGAGATAAATACTTCTTGATTTTTTTGTTTCCAGAGCTTTATATGTTTAAAGAAAATAAAACTTCATGGAGGAAGCACAAGGAAGAAAGTTGCAAATAGGAATGTCTCACCTTTCCTCTGACAGTTCATTTCTTGAGATGCTAAATTTTGTGTTTTCATTTGGATGGAAATCTTCATTAATATGCAGAGACTTTATGGCACGGTGCAGAGCATTTTTGTTTAGCTAGTTCTGGATCAACTATTTGCTAATTGAGACGTGTCTCAAACCGGCATCACTTTCAGTTAGTCAACTAGGAAAGGTTTAGGAGCTTTGGAGAAGGGAGAAAGAAATGATTCTGTTCCTTGCTGAAGATATATTTCTCACATTGGAGATTGTAGGAGACATTACAATTTCGGAGGGTCTGATATCTGCTCAGCTCCTCTTTTGGAAATCTTGGGTTTTTCTGCAGCAGAAAAACCAGTGAAAATCTGTCCATCTTACACTTAATAAAGTATCTTATAGAGTTCTTGCCTTTATTTTCATTATCTACGATGAACAAACTTGAAGCTCTGTGCATCCTAATGTTCTTTTCTGTGCGATTATTATTCTGGTGACATCCTTTTTGCGGTACAAAGTGGCAGAAGCCAGGTGGATGAGGTCAGAGTAGAGAGGCAGTTGGGAAGGTAAGTGAGCGCTATTTACGTAGGTGTGTTCTCGGCCCCAGGTCCTACATGGTAGGGCCTCCCTCCCACCCTCCTCCTCTAACCTAATTAAGAGTCCACAGACTCACAGCAAAAAAACAAGGGTTGAGGGAAGTGCCTGGTGAGTAAAGTGCGAGTCTTTGGCGAAGAGGTTTAGTGAGGAGATTATGCCACTGTTGAAGAGGTGAAGACATGACTGCCAAGCTGATTCAGTGTGCTGTGTGCATGATATGGGAGGTCAGGGACACTGATGCTTCTGGCTCCGATAGCTGTGGAAGGTGTGTACACATTCAGCTTCTGAAGGAGATTGTTGCAGCACTGAAGAAAGAACTAGATGACCTCAGGCTCATCCGAGAGAACGAGAATTTTCTGGACAGGACCTTCAGCGAGGTCATTACACCGAGGATATCAGAAGAGAGAAGGGGGATGTCGATGAGGAAGGAAGACATGAATGAAGTGCAAGAGACCCCGGGGGAAGTACCCTGTCGTAAACAGGTTGACTCTCTTGGAAACTATTGAGACAGACGACATTGCCAGTCTGAGAAGTGGACAGGTCTGCGAGCCAAAAATTGGTGTAGAGGCAGAGCTGAGGAGTCAGACATCACGCAGAGATTTGGTAATAGGGGGCTTCATAATGAGAGGGACTGAAAGGGGTTTCTGCGGCAACAGGCGGGATTTGAGGATGGCGTGTTGCCTTCCTGATGCCAGGTTCCAGGACGTCACTGATAGAGGGCAGGGAATCCTCAAGGGCGAGGGTGAAGAGCCAGAGGTGGTGGCGCATGTCGGCACTAATGACGTCGGGAAGAAAAGGAGGCACATTCTACAGCGGGACTTCAGAGAACTCCAAAGAAGGCTGAAAAGCAGGACTTCCAGGGTGGTTATCTCCAGTTTGCTTCCAGTTCCTCGGGCTGGAGAGGGCAGGAACAGGGAGATAATGGACTTGAACGTGTGGCTGAGGAACTGGTGCTGGAAGCAAGGATTTAAATTCTTGGATCACTGGGGTATGTTTTGGGGTAAGGATAAATTGTACAAGAGGGACGGCTTGCATCTTAATAGGTGGGGGACCAGCATTCTGGCAGGCAGGTTTGCCATTGCAACACAAGTGAGTTTAAACTGAGTAGTCGGGGGGGAGGGGCCAAACTGGAAATTTAAGAATGATGTTGAAGGGAAAGTGAGAAAGACAACAGAATCAACGGAGCAGAAAACTGAAGAAGGGATTGTACAGTATGGCCAAGTGAAATAGGGATTGATAGGAAGCGTGAGGGAAGAAACAAATTAAAAAATATATATGAATGCACGAAGCATAAGAAATAAGGTGGATGAGCTTGAGGCTCAGTTGGAAATTGGCAAGTACGATGTTGTGGTGATAACTGAGATGTGGCTTCAAGTGGGTAGGGCCTGGGAAACGAATATTCAAGGCTATATATGCTATTGAAAGGACAGACTGATGGGCAGAGGGGGTGGGATGGCCCTGTTGGTGAGGAATGATATTCAGTCCCTTGCGAGAGGTGACATAGAATCAAGAGATGGAGAGTCAGTATGGATAGAGCTGAGAAATTCTCAGGGTAGAAAGACACTAATGGGAGTTATCTACAGGCCCCAAACAGTAGTCAGGATATAGGGTGTAAGTTGAATCAAGAGTTGAAATTGGTCTGTCGCAAAGGGATCACTACAGTTGTTATGGGAGATTTCAACATGCGGGTAGACTGGGAGAATCAGGCTGGTACTGGACCCCAAGAAAGGGAGTTTGTGGAGTGCCTCCGAGATGGATTCTTAGAACTGGAGCCTACCAGGGAGGAGGCATTCCTGGATCTGGTGTTGTGCAACGAACCGGATTTGATCAGGGACTTCAAAATAAAGGAACCATTAGGAGGTAGTGACCATAATATGATAAATTTTAATCTGTAGTTTGATAGGGAGAAGGGAGAATCGTAAATGTCAATATTGCAGTTGAACAAAGGGAACTATGGAGCTATGAGGGAGGAGCTGGCCGAAGTTCAATGGTACAATACCCTAGCAGGGATGGCAGTGGAACAACAATGGCAGGTATTCCTGGATATAATGCAGAAGGTGCAGGATCAGTTCATTCCAAAGAGGAAGAAAGATCCTGAGGGGAGGCAGGGGCGGCCGTGACTGACGAGGGAAGTTAAGGATTGTATAAAGATAAAAGAGAAGAAGTATAACATGGCAAAGATGAGCGGGAAGCTGGAGGACTAGGAAGCTTTTAAGGAGCAACAGAAGATAACTAAAAAGGCAATACGTAGAGAAAAAATGAGGTATGAAGGAAAACTGGCCAAAAATATAAAGGAGGATAGTAAAGGCTTTTTTAGGTATGTGAAAAGAAAAAAAAAATGATTAAGCCTAAAATTGGGCCCTTGAAGTCAGAAACAGGTGAATTTATTCTGCGGAACAAGGAAATGGCAGAAGAGTTGAATAGGTACTTTGGATCTGTCTTCACTAGGGAAGATACAAGCAATCTCCCAGATGCAATAGTGGCTGAAGGACCTAGGGTAATGGATGAACTGAAGGGAACTTATATTAGGCAGGAAATGGTGTTGGATAGACTGTTAGGTCTGAAGGCTGTTAAGTCCCTGGGACCTGATGGTCTGCATCCCAGGGTACTGAAGGAGGTGGCTCTAGAAATTGTGGACGCATTGGTAATCATTTTCCAATGTTCCATAGATTCAGGATCAGTTCCTGCAGATTGGAGGGTGGCTAGTGTTGTCCCACTTTTCAAGAAAGGAGGGAGAGAGAAAACAGGAAATTATAGACCAGTTAGCCTGACGTCAGTGGTGGGAAAGATGCTGGAGTGAATTATAAAAGATGAAATTATGACTCATTTGGATAGCAATAACAGGATAAGTCAGAGTCAGCATGGATTTACGAAGAGGAAATTGTGCTTGACGAATCTTCTGGAATTTTTTGAGGATGTATCTATGAAGATGGACAAGGGAGAACCAGTGGACGTAGTGTACCTGGACTTTCAGAAAGCCTTTGATAAAGTCCCACATAGGAGATTGGTGAACAAAATTAGGGCACATGGTATTGGGGGCAAAATACTGAGTTGAATTGAAAATTGGCTGGTTGACAGGAAGCAAAAAGTAGTGATAAACGGGTCCCTTTTGGAATGGCAGGCGGTGACCAGTGGGTTACCACAAGGTTCAGTGCTGGAACCGCAGCTGTTTACAATATACAATAGTGATATAGATGAAGGCGTTACAAGTAATATTAGCAAATTTGCTGTTGACACAAAGTTGGGTGGCAGTGTGAAATATGAGGAGGATATTATGAGTATACAGGGTGACTTGGACAGGCTAGGTGAGTGGATGAATGCATGACAGATGCAGTTTAATGTGGATAAATGTGTGGTTATCCACTTTGGCAAGAACAGGAAGGCAGATGACTAACTAAATGGAGTCAAGTTAGGTAAAGGGGAAGTACAACGAGATCGAGGTGTTCTTGTACATCAGTCAATGAAAGCAAGTATGCAGCTACAGCAGGCAGTGGAGAAAGCTAATGGCATGCTGGCCTTCATAACAAGAGGAATTGAGTATAGGAGCAAAGAGGTCCTTCTGCAGCTGTGCAGGGCCCTGGTGACATCGCCCCTAGAATATTGTGTGCAGATTTGGTCTCCAAATTTGTGGAGGGACATTCTTGCTATTGAGGGAGTGGTTCACGAGGTCAATTCCTGGAATGGCGGGACTATCATATGTTGAAAGATTGAAGCGAATGGGCTTGTATACACTTGAGTTCAGAAGGATGAGAGGGGATTTGATGGAGACGTACAAGATTATTAAGGGATTGGACACTGTGGAGGCAGGAAGCATGTTTCCGCTGATGGATGAGTCCAGGACCAGAGGACACAGTTTAAAAATAAGGGGTCGGCCACTTAGAACAGAGTTGAGGAAAAACTTCTTCACCCAGAGAGTGCTGGATATATGGAATGCTGTGCCCCAGAAGGCAGTGGTGGCCAACTCTCTTGGATACTTTCAAGAAAGAGAGGGATAGAGTTCTTAAAGATAGTGGAATCAAGGGTTATGGGGATAAGGCAGGAACAGGATACTGATTGTGGATGATCAGCCATGATTATAATGAATGGTGGTGCTGGCTCGAAGGGCCGAATGGCCTACTCCAGCACCTATTGTCTATCTCCCCATCACAATTTTGCAGGAAGCTGACCATTTCAGCTCTTTTCATTTGAGGGGCCAGCATCGTGGCTCTGTGGTGAGCACTGCTGCCTCGCGGCACTTGGACCCAGTTTCGATGCCAGCCTTGGGTGACTGTGTGGCATTTGCATGTTCTCCCTGTGTCTGTATGGGCTCTGCCAGGTGCTTATCAGCCCAAAGATATGCAAGTTAGATGAACTGGTTGTGCTAAATTGCCCTGTTTTATCCAGTGATGTGCAGGCTATGTGGATTAGCCATTAGTAAAAATGCAGTTGTGGGGTTAGTGTGGAGAGCTGGGTCTGGGTGGTATGCTCTTGGGAGGGTTGGTGCATAGGACAGTTGCTGCACTGTAGAGTTTCTATGATTCTGTTTAACAGAATGGACTCTTGCCTAGTCTTGGTAAATCCTTATGCATTGTTGTGGATTGTGTGAGGAAAAAGAGATGGGTTTTCTGAATGAATAAGGGCTGAAATATTTGATGGAAAATGAAGTGAAAGAAAGAATTGGAAGCATTCACTAAGTTGAGCAATGTGTATAGAGGGAAAAAAGGGTTGGGTTAATGTTTCAGGTTTATGACCATTCTCTGATCCAAAGGAGAATTCTGAAGTTGTCATGGTGATGAGCAGTGCAAAGGTTTGTGAGTTGTTCAGATGCAGTAACTAGCACAAAGAAAATGGTTGTGGTTGTTGGAGGTCATCATCTCAACCACAGGACATCTCTTCAGTGTGGTGTCCTGTGCTGAACCATTTTAAACTGTTCCATCAATGACCTTACCTCCATCATAAGCTCAGACTGGGGATGTTTACTGATGTATGTTGATGATGATCAGCATCATTTTTGACATCACTGGTGTATATAGCAAGATGTGGACAAAATACTTGGGCTGATGAGTGTGAAGTAATGTATGTGCCACACAAGTGCCTACAATGACCACTTGCAACAAAAGAACATCTGATCTTTCTCACTCGATGTTACCAGAGTGAAATCACACAATCAACAGTCAGGGGTTTACCATTGACTATAAACTGAACTGGGCCAACCACAAAGTGGTGGTAAGACTGGATCAGTGGCTCAGAGTTTTGCTGTAAATAACTTCCTTCTTTAAGTTCAAAAAGCCTGTCCACCATCTGCAAGACATGTCAGGAGTGTGATGGAAGAATCCTCGCTAGCCTGGATGAATGGCGCTCCAACAACACTTGAGAAGCTTGACACCATCCAGAGCAAAGCAGCCTGCTTGAGTGGGACACCATCTACTACTACGTTCAATATTCAACGCCTTCATCACTGACACACATTGGCAGCAGCATGTACCATGTGCAAGACATGCTGCAGAAACTCCTCAAATCTACTGAGACTGCACCTTCCAAACCCTTGACCTCTAGTACCCATTAGCAGAAGGCAACTGATGCGTGGGGAAAATCCTCACATCAAAGTCCTCTCCAACATGTACACCATCCTGAAAATGTATCACTATTCTTTATTGTCAATGGGTAGAAATCCCAAAATATTGTTCCTAGCAATTGTATGTATGCACACACTCCAAGAGAGAGGTTCAAGAAGGCTCACTACCAGATGCTCCTGGACAAATGGAGATGGGCAATAAATGACCCAGCCACTGATCCCCAGATTGCATGAATGATATTTTTTTCTTGAAATGAGAGTTAAATTGAAGTGTCCTATTTTAATTTGTTAAACAAAAATGGGTAAAGTCTGTTTTTATTCAGAGCTGAAAGTTAGTGATTTTTGTGCATGAGCAAAATTTGACTTAATCTGACTACAGTGATTGCATTATCATTTCATTTATGTGGCAATTAAGTGCACTTTGTACAGGTTGGAAAGTACGCTGTATTTCTCAGTGTTAATTTTTGCAATCCCACCTAATCTGCCTCCACTTTGTTTCCCTTAAATCTGCTTACTTGCTTACTTGTATCTTTATTTTAGTTCTTTCTTTGTGTTCGCATGATCCCTCCACCTCCCCCTTTCACATTATTTATTTTTAGTTTGCATGAATTGCTAAATTATGATTATCAGACGAATTTAATTTGGTCACTTAATTGTTGTCCTGACTTTGGTATCCAAGCCTATGCAGGGGCAGGGTGATCAGTTAACTTCAGTTGGCTCGGTGGCTAGTTTGCAATGCAAAGTGACACCAGCAGCATGGGTTCAATTCCTGTACTAGCTGACATTACCATTCCTGGTCCTACCTTTTCAGCCTTGCTCCTCGCCTGAGGCATATGACCCTCTGGTTAATGAGGGAGCAGCCTGTGGTCCTCTAGGCTTGTTGCAATTTTATCTTTATCTTTATACCAGCCTGTTACATTCTGAAAGTCTGTGTATTTCATGTCAATGATCTGTATCTTCGTACACTATACTGGGGATTTGACTGTTCAACGCTTCACCATGTAGATTTGAGTGATGCCACTATCTCATTTAAACTAAGATAACTTCGACTATTAAAAGCTTCAGGTAGGTGAAATTGATTTAACTATATGCTGTAGTTAAACCAGTCATTTTGAGATCTGTTTGGAAGCCTAATTTGCAACTAGATGACAGTTTATGTAATTGCAATCTGTAGTCAGCATCTTGTTATAATTTCTCAAATGATGCAAGGCATTAGCAATGATAGATATTTGACTCTTAAGAGCGCAGGATTAGGCTATTTAGCCTGTTTTCTCAATTTGAGACAAAGACTGATCTCATGCCATGTATCTGTCTTTGATCCAAATCCCTCAATGCCTTTGGTTGACCAAATTTGCAATCTCAGTTGTAAATTTAGTAATTGTTCCAGCATTATTTGCCTTTTGCTGAAAAGAATTCCAAACTCTTAGCACCCATTGATTTTGTAGAAGTGTTTTCTAACTACACTCCTGAAAGGTTTGACTGTAATTTTCAGAACAACCCTATGTACTCATGCAAAAGTAGAGTTTCTTACAACCAAGTAGCCATCTAAAAATAAGGGCTTTGCTTTATACTAGAGTGATGGCTTCAAGGGATTTGACCTGGTTTAAGGATCTGCTATTGCTCCTTGATGCTGTATTAGAAGATTGGATTGTTGAGAATGTTGCGTGCATTGATGAGTTGTTCACTTTAAGGGCAGAGCCAATGAACAGCTGTCTTTGTTTTGCTATTTATGATTCTATGAATGAGGAGGGTAGGAGGGTGGCACTAAGGCAGACTGCATTTCAGTGGTGAGTAGGTGGTAAGTGGAAAGGGTTTGGATTATTTGCTGAAAAGCTGAGGGTCACATTGCTGTACAAGGTTGGAGTTCACCTATTCAAGTAGTAGCCAGTCAGGGTTTGTGTAACATTTAAAAATGTTTCACAGTGCCGTAAGTTAGAAGTAGACGATTTCTCTGCCATTTGCTAAGACATGAATGATCTAATTAGTCCACATCTGTGTTGACCTTTATTTTTACGTCTTCTTCCTTATTAAGAATCTATTTTCCTTTTCCTTTAAGATTTTAAAAAACACTATTTCCACCACCTTTTGAGGAAGGGAATTCCAAGGACCCTTAATCCTTTTGAGAAAAACATTTTCATTTTGAAAGGTTGAGAGTGAGTCAGGTAGAATTTATATGAAATCTGGTAGCATGGCCAGCATCATTGAAACTACTTTATTACATTCAGATTTTTTGATATTTGAATTAAAGGGGTCTCTGGAGCATTCAGTCCAGGGTTATTCAGGGTTACTAAGCTACCATCCTGTGAAGCATGACTTCAACCTCTTTGTATTAAACACTCTAGGTTTAAAGGCAAGCATTCAATTTCATTTTCTAATTATTTACATAAAATATAAGGCCCAGATCTTTGTACCTGGACCTCATTCTCTGTTTTTAGATTTTTCACTGTTGTTTTCCACCAAGTAGAAAATTTTCTGCTTTAAACACAGTATTTAGCATACCTTCTAATTTGGGAGATACTAGTTACTGAAAAAAGTGGACAAGATGAACTGGGGATGTTTGGTTCCTCAAAGGTTTTGATAATCAAAGAACCTAGGTCACGATCCTATGTTTTACTGGAATCAAGCTTTAGCAGATGTCATGAGAAACAGAAACTACTGTTCATCAGGTCAGGCAGTGTCCGTGGAGAGAGAGAGAAATCGAGTTCATGTTTCAAGTTGGTGATCTTTCATGAGAACTGGAAAATACTCAAGTGTGCAACAAGGAAAAGTGATAAAATTGGAAAAAAAATCCATGTTTCTCATCAAAGGTGTTGCATGATCTGCTGAGCTTCAATTGATCTTTAATTCTCCTTCTCGAAGCAGTTACGATGAAGTTCTACTTCAGCAATGGACAGGGTTTATTGTTTCATTTGCACCTGTTTCATATTAAGGACATTTTCTAATTTTGAAGTGGCATTGTGCTTCATTATGAGCTCAGGATTAGATCTGTCAAATGATGTTTTATTTCAAGCAGTGAGTGAACACCCTTATTCAGCAACATTGTTGTTTTCTATAGCCCATGGTTACAGAAAAATCATTCTATTTGTCAAAAAAGAACTCAACCATGACTTTGTGGGATATCAAAATTGCAAACTGATTATATCTTCATGAGAGAAGGTCTTTCAGTGAACAGTGA